>NC_134373.1:5260403-5569838 GCF_035582795.1 Mycteria americana | reverse complement strand
TTTCATTTAAAACGCTTCAAGAGGAACCCATCTTACAGAGCAAACAACTTTCTGTGAAACGTGTATTGATTTAATGGGGTTGGTTTGTGTCACTTTCTTTTCATGAGGATGTGCACTGCTTGATATGACTTAATGGTTATTTATATATTAGTAAATAATATGCTATTTCTAAATTCATTCATGTCATTTCTAAATTCATGTATATGTAATAACAACTTTTTACTTGTCTTATGCCATTTCCAGTGAATAGGAATTTAAACACTGCCTCCCAAGATGCCAGAGCAATTTTGCTCATTGACCTAAATGCTGTATATAGAGAGGAATTGTAGCCAATGTTTTTCTGATACATTTTTTTTTTTTAATCAAAAATGAACTTTTCTAAATCATTTTTCTGGAAAAACACTGGACCACAGAATTATCACTGAAGTGTCAGTGTCCTGGAAAGATGGATTTTTGACAGCACGTCATGAAAAAAAATCATAAAGTGAACTTCATATTGCACAAAACAGAAGCACCTTCAAAATGTTGTGCTATTTTGTGGTTCAGATGAACAACTGTAAAATTGTCAGCATGTCAGGAATTGACTGGACGTGTCCTCTAAATTCTCACTACTGAAGGGACAGGAAAAATGGAAAATAAAGGCACTGCTTACAGTTTTCTGGTGCACCTTTATGCGCTGTATAATGCCATAAGACACTCTTAATGGTAGGCAAATCTGGCGAGGGGGGAGGCGGGAAGGAAACTCTGCCTGGAGGAGGCTGAGATAAGAGTTTCAAAACACCTCTCTGAATTCTGCATTGCTAATTTCTTCAGTTTGTTTGTATGCACAGAGAGAGCTGGTAAAACAAGACGGAATAATCTGAATAATTGCTGTGAATAGAAAAACAGGCAGTGAGGAGATACAATGAGAGATAGATGGTACATTAGTGTGTGAGTTGCAGATGTTATCAAAAGGTTATTTTCAGCTGCTGGTGCAAACAGGCAGTGGAAATCACAGCAGAGTTTCTAAAATGAGTGCTTATGCAGGAGAAGAAATGAAAAAGATATTCCAAGTTCCTGATTTTCTGAGCTTTACATGTGGATTTTGGGAATTCAGACAACTTTCCCCATATGAGAGGTTTGAATGATCAGAAGGAGACAAGGACTCGGTCCTACCGGCTCCAAAGAAATTCCAGAGTGGTGATATTGTGCTCTCTCCTGCAAGTACACGGAGGTCATTAGTTGGTGAGTGCTGTGAACATTCAAAGATGTAACTTGATGTTAGTTTCATTGCCTTTTGGTGGAGGAATGGGTTCTTGGCATAGGAGATAATTACATTTCTAGGTTTTCCTTCATCATCATGGATGTTAGAAACTACTTTTTAATGAAAACATAACTTCCAAATCCTGTGAATCTAGGAGCTGAGGTTTCAAAGCTTTTTTGAGAGCCAGCATTACATTTGTGGCAATCAGGACCACTGACTATTAGCTGCAATCACTTTGTGTGTGTTCAGCTCCATAAAGAGCAACCTTCCCTGTAAGAGAACAGCACATAACTCGTAATACAGTCTGATAAACCAAGGTCCCTCCCTGCACTGAAACATGTGTATTGCAGGCAGTGAAAGAATGGCTAGCAATAAGGCAGTAGAAGAGGCCAGAAGAAAAAACAGCCAGTAACTGGTGTTTGACATAATGGCAATTCTTAAGGTTTTTTTTCTTATTTTTTTCTTCCACCAAGGAAAACCATACTGTCCGAGCTGTGTGGCTACAGCTGAGGACTGAGGTCGTTATAACACCAGTGGCAGAGCTGTGACTAAAATTTCCTGGGAAATACAAGCTTTGCAGGGAGCTGTGGGCAGCTTGCCCTGGGTTGTTCTGGTCTCCCAACACCACTTCCATTTACAGCGTCGTGGCTACACATGCCTGTGTTTCTGCATTCCCTAGACATTACCTTTCCCATGGTTTTTTTTACTATTGATTTTCAGCAGGATTAAGTTTCCCCAAGAAGCACCACTTTCAGTTGATAGTTTGTGACTGAGTGTTTAAGACGGGTAGGCAGTTATAGTTTGGGGCAAATGTTAAGTGTGGTTTCAGCCACCCTGAATTTGAGTTTGATTTTCTTTGAACTAGGCACAAAAACTTCTAGAGTAAATGTCCTGCTGTGAAGTTTAGAAGTTAGCATATTGACTCAGCCTTAGCAAGTCTCAGGGTGGTTTCTAGCTTGCTCAAATTCTCCTTTTGCTGTCACTACCAGAGGAATTTATTTTCCTAGGGAACGGTATCCTCAGCCTGTGTCTCTGGCATTGTTTCTTCAGTAAATCAGTGGACATTCACTGCAGTTGGTGCACAAACTTCTAGCGACATGTCCTATTCACCACTGCAGGGAGTCTTTCTCATGCCCTCTCTCCGTGACTTTTTCCATTACACTGAGCAGGGTGGTGGCTGTAGGTGGTGGTGAAGACCCTCTCCAGCGCCTTCTTGCAGAAGAGTGCTGTCATCCACACAGAGGTTAAAACACTCTCATGAAAGGCAGACTCCCAGCCTTAAATCAGGCAGAGGGTTTCCCTGATGTGCTTTATTAAAGTTAGTATTTCCTTTCCTTTTCACGCAAGCACGTGGAACAAAACATTTCATTTCAGAGCAAATGGAATGTCAAGTGAAATGATTTGGTGGGGGAATTTTGTTCTGCAGAGAAAAAAATAAATAAAGTTTGATCCAGGACTGTTTGTTTATTTTTTGTATTTTCACTCTGTATTTTTTGGTTCAGCAGCTGAACCAGAAAACCAATTGATTCTACAGCCTCTGTATAGAGGGGCAATACAAATGCAACTAGAACCATATCATTTTAATCTGAGCTTGTGATTTAGAGGTGGTGCTGAAAACTCTTTCGAGGTACACAAATGTCTAAGTACTACTTTAAAGAGACTGATAGAAATATGAGTGTTTGGATAATTGTCATTTGTTTATAGATTAATTGCATATAAAAAACAGGCAGATATTGTACTGTTACAATAAGAATTATGGCATTTGATCCTGATAATTTAAATTAGTTTCACAGACTCTGTTATCTGACTTGATTGTGATCACACACATGGCTTAGCCCACCCAATAAATAGTTGTTAGGCACTGAAATGAGGTGTTTCTGCAAAATATTGTTTTATATAGGTCTCTGCAACAGATGGAGCCCAGAGACCAAGCTGGGATCAGTACCCTGCCTGCTATGTTTGGGGCCAGAGTGGGACCCTGGCCACGTAACGGATGAGGATGTTGAGACAGCTGCTTGGGTGGGATTATGGGAAGAAAGGATGTGCTAAAGACACACGCGTGTTGTGGGTAAGGGTAAACTAAGGCTGCGAGCAGCATGGGGTTGTGGATTAGGGATAGAGTTGGAAATGTCTGGAGTTCCCCAGGCACTATTAGGATGGGGCTGGTAGGAGTTAGTTTCCCAGACAGGATCAGGGTTGGCCTTGTATAGATTTTGCTGTTAGTTTCATAATTGCTCTGTAATTATTACAAAGAAGCTGTAATATTCATTTGTAAAAGTCTGGTAACCTGAAGAGCTAAGTGATGCAGCCTTGTAGCAACCCTAGAGCAGTGGGAGTCAAGAGTTATTGATCCAGACATCCCTGAGGCACAGGTCCCCTTTTAATCAATGACAAATTGATTTCAGAGGGTCTGTGGCTTCATTGCAAGTGCACAGGTATTTGGCCCTCTTTTACAGCCACTTTGTGACTGGTTTAGAAGCTCTTCTCTTTAGGCTGTTAGTGTAATCTGTAGAGGGAAGAGGGAAGAAGGGAATTTGGGGCTGTGATTCATTTTCAGAAAGAAGCTAATTTCTGTCAGCTGACAACAGAAGCAGCCTAAGGGAAAGCGTCGTCAGGCTGAGTGAACGCTCCTAAGAACAACCTTCTCCTGCTCTTTGTTGTATTAGTTTTCCATGAACTTTCATGAACAGTTTTACCACTGAAGGATGGAGCGGTCTCACCAGGTTTCAGGACAATGTACTCAGTTTTTATAGTTTTGTTGAATGTTTTGCTGCTGGGGACCACTTCAGATCTTAGCCAAACTGGAATTCAGCCTAAATGATCCTCCCTTCACGTAGGTATTGGTGATCTCTGCTGGTCCCAACAACTGATTTGGACTTTCTGGAGCTGCCTTTAAGTGTTGGCCCCAAAGCTGCATAGAGGCTGAGATCTATCCTTAGCCTAGTCCCTTCTTGTGTTCATTAAACACCTTTGTCTAAGCAGCCAGTTGGCAGCCAGCTTCAGAAAGTGTCACTGCTAAAAGTCCATCTAGCATGTGTGTGGGTGCCTAGTGTGTGCCCATGGCTGCTGGCAGTGGCAGAGGCACTGGGTGTCCCTCATGGGGTTTGTTGTGAGTTCAGCAAAGCTTCCGCCTCTTCTTTTTCAGGAAACGAAAACTTGAGCAAATAATTGAGCATAAAGAAGCTCAATTCTTGTTTTTCTTAGCATTTTCCAGCTCAAGTTGAGCTATAACTGAGGAAAGCATGTCACACTCTGCTGGTGTCATAGGCAGGTGGGGTTTAGTCAATGGCTTGTAGTGGAAGCAATGCTGACTTAAATTTTTCATCTGAGTCTGGAAATTCTACTTTAATTAAAATATTCCAAGGCAGCTACTGAAATCTTTAAAGGAAATTCCTGTTTGTAAGACATACTTAATGTAGTATAATATTCCCAAGTATAGCAAAACTCGCTGTAGGCAGGTCTTCCTTAACTTACAAAAGGGTCTTGTTCTTTTTAAAAACCTTGCATTACTGTCTAATGACACTGGGGAAAAAAAAAATCTCTCTCTCAAAAATTTTCAGTGTATTTTAGAAGAATACTATGTCATTTATAATGCTGTGAAAGTCCTATTATTGACTCATGGCTAGTCTCCATTGAAATATTAAATTGTAGAGCCTGTCTAAAAAATCACTGGCAGAGATGCATGAACTCTGAGTATTTAGATGGGTCAGTGTAACTCTAGTTACAATGGTGGGTCACTGTAATCCTGATAGTATCACATGGTTCTTAGTGATAGCAATCCAGCTCCCACACGAATGAAAAGTAAAATTTCAGCATTTCCAAAATCAGCATTTCCGAAACTCTCAGCCCCTGGGAATTTTACCAGGCTCAGTGAGTTCAAAAGTTGGCATCTGTTGTTCCTAATTATTCCATAATAATTAGTGATGCAAATCCCACTTGGGGAGGATCTTCCCTGTGCTTTTAGAAACTAACAACAGAAGACAGAGCCCTCAGAGCTGAGGTTCAGTGCTTAGTGAGGTGATTATGCAGTTATGTTAGTACGGATTAGAAAGAGCGAGCCAGCTGCCTCTGCCGCTCCTCATAACACACAAAAAAGACATTTTTCTACTTGGTGTGATTTTTCAAGACAAAATGCAAAGTATTATCTGATGCATCAGTGATTTACAGCTGAGCAAGTCTATATAGACTAAATAAATTATCATTTTTGTTTTTAAATACCCAGCTCCCCCCCCCCCCATGTTTAATGTTTTACCATTAGAACAGCTAACTAATTAGAGTTATTTCAGATGGAATTCATTTCCAGTTGATTGACAAAATTCCTCCGATAATTCTGTTCTCGATGATCTTATCTCACATGACGTCTGTCAAACCCGGCCGTGAGAGAAGATTTGGGCCCTCTGATTTCAATCTTTTCTGTAAATGTTTATCTCAACTTGAACATTCTTCTTGTAAGATAGAAAATTATATCTTTTTGTACAGTTACAGTAATTACAGTATATCTCGAGAGATTGTGAATCATTCACAAAAGGATGTATACTGTCTAGCAACAGCTATCCTTAGACAGTGCAGAGTCAGAATAGCATGGGTAACACTGGAAGACCATGTGTTTTGGATCATGAAATAAAAAAAAATTGTGCTTCTGTTGTTCCTATTCCCAAGAAGAGGTGGCTCTGGTTTTGTGCTACAATTTCCAGATGGGTATCTGCACTGTTCTGTCTCCAGTGTCATGGCCAAATATTTGTCTTGTTCAGAAATGGCTGTTCGGCTTTCCAATAGAGAGTCATTGCTACTGCTGTTTGGTCATGTCAGGCCACCCCTCAAGACACTTTTTCTGCTTCTCTTTTTAAAATTGTCTCTCAGTAATATGTAAAGTCTGATTAGCTCCAGAAGTGATCAGCTGTCTAGATTGCATCAGGGAATATCATATTCATGAAATAACTTAAACATGTTTCTTACTCTCTCAGATGATTTAGTTTCAGTGTACAATTTATCTTTGCAGTGTTTGACTCTTAATGTCTCATGAAAAAAACAAGAGGTCACAGAATGACAGGAGTGTTGGCTGGGGGAGCTCTCTGCAGGTCTCTAGTCCAGCCTCCAGCTTGGAGCAGGACAGTCACCAACACTACAAAAAGCCAGCCCTGGCTTCCTCCAGCCAACTCTTGGAAATCTCCAAGGATCCACTTTCCACCACCTCTCCAGGTACCTATTTCAGGGCTGCACTGCTGTGTTGGTGAAACAACTTTTTCTAGTGTCCAATCTTTACCTCCTAAGCTATACATCTTGTGGTCACCACCCTGTCTTTTGCTGTCTGCCACTACCAGGAAGAGTTTGGCTCTGCTATCATCATAACTCCTTTCAAGTAGATCTAGGCTCCTCTTTGTCAGCCTAAACAAGCTCAGTTCTCTCAAGCTCTCTTCATAAGTCTTGTACCCTGAACCCTTATCCCTGGTTGCCCTCCCCTGGATTCTCTAGTTTCTGGGTATCCAAAACTGGACACCGTGTCACAGTTGCAGCCCTGCCAGCAGAGGCACCGTGTAGAGGATGATTATTGTTTCCCTCAGTCTCCTAGCCAGGATCTTCTTGGGCATCCCAGTAGGCTGTTTGCCTTGTTTAAAATGGGAGCCCACCACTGGCTCACGTGCAACTTTGCGTCTGCCACAACCCCGGATCCTTTTCAGCAGGGCAACAACTCAGCCAGTAGTGATGATGCATGGGGTTATTTCACCCCAGCTGCCCAAGATTGTACTTCTCCTTGTTGAATTTTGTGTGGTTTCCTTCAGCCCACACCCCAGGCAGGCACCACTAATGAGAAGGAGGTCTCATCAGTTCTGTGTGAATTTCTAGTGTGATGAGAATGAACCTGATATCTTTGTGCAACATCATGTGACACCATATATATGTATGCTAGTTAAGAAAGGGGAGTCATAGCCACCCACATGCGTGCAGAAGCACACACTATTTATTGTCATGTAGGATGCAAGGGTTGGTAAAATAGCAGGGCAAACATTTTCAATGGTTGTTGTAAACTTGTGGTTCATCATCCACACTCCAAAAGATGTCACCTTTGCGCTGCAAATGTTCTGGCTATTGCCCTTGGCTTGTTTGAAGCACATCTTAGCACTGCCTTGTGTTTTATGAGCCATGGCACATGAGGTATCTACAGTCAAAAAAACTATACAAGAAGCTAAAGCTTGGTACTGGATGCACACCTGAAATGAGAGTATGGCTGTTAATTAAAAAAAAAAAAAAGAAATGGAGACCCTCATCTTTGACTTGCTGAAGTTACTGGAAAAGTAAGTCTGCCATTGTCTTTGGTGGCTTTTAGGCCATCCCTGTGCAAGACCACCGCGCGAGGGGCTGTTATTCCATCTTTGTGACTTACTAAAATTTTGGAAAATCTCTAATTCTGCATGCAGAGAGCAAGCAGGACATTGTGCTTTTTCGCTTAGACCCTGAGCAAGACACCACAGTGGTCATGTTATCAGAGTCCTTCGCCTGAATGTTACACAATGAAATTCAACTTTCCTACCTGACTGGGTCAGCCCAGGCTCAGTATCTTGGTCTCTTACATAGCAGGCAAGTGTTTTAGCTGCTGCTTCTGCTCTGCACCTCTCTGGTTTTGACCAGATATTTCATTCAGGACCTGAGGAATCCAGACAACAATAAACAATGTTCAAGCTTTTAGTGGTAAATAACAGATGCAATTTCAACTGAGTCAACATTTTCTGACAAAAGCAAAATGTGATCAGGAAATCCCTGACCTGATCTAAACCTTACCAAAGTTTTGGTCAGTGTGTAAATTTTCTTCACTGCAGAGTTGTAAATCATCATTTTACTACGGACATTGAAAAATTCTGCTCTCCTGATGCAGAAACAGTGCTGCCATCTCTTCTGATTAATTTTCATCAGCCTTCTCATAGTAATTGTTGTTTTAAATCTCCTTCACCTAAATTCCTGTGAATATTGGCTTGGTTTCTGTCTGTGGGGGTTGGTTGGTTTGTTTGTTTGTTTGGGGGTTTGGCTTTTTTAGTTTTGTTTCAAGAAATTTTTCTACCCTTACAATTAAAGAGAAAAAACTTTAAAACCCAGTTGAACCGTAAGGACCAAAACCCAAAGTACAAACAAAAAGAACAAATACCAACTCTCCCCCTGGCTTTTTCAGCCAATTTCAGCCAGCTTTAAAACATTTAAATGTAGATACTGGTATTACATAATGTGGGCTGCATCCTCATACCTCCTGTTGGAGTTGGAGTAGGAGTTGGATGACAGTATACTTTGTACATCATGTGCATCATCTACATCTTACCAGACTGAAGTTCTATTTCCACATGTAAATACTGTGATGTTTTCCCTCTCTTCACTGTTCTTGCTTGCTGCTGGCTGTTTTGGTTGCATAATTAATTGCAGAGGTATTTATTAAAAGGGGCTCTTTCTTTCAAGATACTTGGTCCAGCCTTCGCTCTCCCTTGCTGTTGTTGCAGTAAAGTGCACTTCCACAATTAACCATTAAGCGGGGATGTAAATTAAGCTGCTGGACTAGTAGATAAATGAAACTGTCACATGTATAATTGCTAGGCAAAGTGGCTACAATTTTAGCTATTTTCATTGGCCTATTATTGCAGCTTTCTATTGCTAAAATAATAAATCATTGTTTGTGTAGAAAGAGGTATGTACCATATGAGAGAGAGGGAGAACTATTGCATATGCAATAAGTTAGGATGTCGGGAGATTTTTAAGCAGTGATTTTGTATAGGAGAGCTTTGGCAAAGCCCCAGGTCCATTGTAAGTTAGAAAATAATTGTTTAAATGGGATGCAGTGCTGTGCTGGATGCTTTGCCAGTGTGCGTGGACAGTGTGCTTGAAGGAGATGCTGAGAGCCGAGCGTGGGGTGTAGGCAGGCTGGGGAAGCACTGGGCTGGTGCTCTACCAGTGCCTGTTCCCTGGTGGTGCCCGAGAGTGGGTTAGTAGCCCCACCTGAAGTCATCCTCTGTCTTGTCTGTTCAACTGTGAGCCTGTTTCAGGGACCATATCTCACCACGTGCATGTACCATAGTTCATTCGGCGATTTGCATTGGAACATAAGGCAGTGCCATGATATAAAACACAGCAAATAACTTTAAAAAGTATTGGCAAGCTTTCATTTTTTTTCCCTCAGAATGATTCTTCCTTAATGTTTGTTTCTGCTTAGAAGAGAGTATGGGTGTATTTGATCACTTCCTTTCTTGTGTGACATCCAAGAGACTTATTCATATGCCAGGTGACTAGAACATATCTTTCACTTAGAAGTGAAATAAGAACAGTTTGGTACATACTTCTGATGCTTTTTTCAGATTGCTCTGTGTAACTTTAGCCTGTTTGTTATTGTGCAGGTATTTGGAGCGCTCAATAGTACTTGCTTTGGTATATCCACTGGATGTTTTGATTAGTTAAAACTTCCATTTGGGGAAACCCCAAGATTAGAAATTCAAGTTTTATTAACTGTGCCTACAGCAGAAAGTTATCGGCATTTCAAATAGGCCTCAAGAGCCCAAGAAGCTATAAATCATTCAAGCTTGTTAGAAAGTTGCTTAAGCTCTTTTGTTTACTATCCTAAAATTCTCTATTATGCAGGATTTTATCCTATATATAAAGTCCCTACAACTCCTCATTGTTATGAAAAACAAAGGCAGATCTTTGTAATTGTTTGATCTGTTTTCATGGAGGAAACTTTTGAGATGTCACATGATGGATAGATATTGCACATTAAAAAAAAAAAACCACAACAAACCACCAAGTTTGGACATTTTTTGTTAAAGTTTCTGAGGATATTCAATCCCTCAAAGGGATGATAGGCAAGTGATGGAAGCCTCATCTTTAGTAAATTACACCACTGTAAGAAGTCTCTGGTGGGTCACTCACACATACTGTCTGCTTCTAAAAATACTGACCTCAGTGTCTCTCTTTACCCTAAAACTTATCAGTAGCATTGATAAAGGAACCCTATCCTGGACTGAAATTCCTACTTTTAATTGGAGAATATCACATACTGTAGGCTCTGAATAGGTCCAGCACAGTTGCAGATCCAATTCAATATAAGCGAGGTGTTTGGTCTTTCTGCAATTTCGCAATATTGCAATTTTCCCAGAAATATTAGCAGATAAAGATAAAGCAATTTTAGTTATTCCTCAGTGGCATCCTCTGCACTGATTTCAGGCTCTTCTTGAAATGCTAATATATCATCCTCACTGCTGTACTCTTGCAGCCTGTTCCTCGAAGGGGATTCGGATTGCCTTCTTAGTAGCAGATTATTTCCTGATCACATTTCTCATATTAGGGAATCCGTGTATTCAGCAAGAGACCAAAGCACAATGATAATTTTACAATTTAGCTTTATCTAGTCATCTATTAGCAAGTCATATGATATTTCAAGTCATTTTAGCTTTGATGAGGAAAAGAACTCACGAAGACATTAATCACTCAGTAGTTTGTATACAAAGCAAATTGGTGCCTCAAAGCTTCTAAATAAAATACTGTCTCTTTGCCTAAAAACCAGATATTCTTGCTATCAAGGGCACCGGAGGATGTTTACAGATGCCTTCATGTGTCTACTTTGCTGGACCATTTAATGCTAATCTAGTGTTAGATTACCTTTCTGAAACTGCTAATAAAATCTGTTACATTACTGTGTTTAGCTGAGGCCCCAGGGCTTCAGAGATGAGATTTCTATCCACTGACAAATCATGGCTGGGTGAAAACTCAAAGCAGATACTTTCCTGCATCAGGTGTGAAACAGACTTGCATCCTAATCCTGCCAAATGATACGGTAATGGAGAGATGTGTAGAAGGTTTGTTTATTCCACAGAAGAGATTTCATCTGGGGATGAGGGCAGGGAAAATATATATCCTTGAGCTATATGCAATTGCAGGAAGGACAAAGTGGATGTAAAACGCAGTTTGGCACCCAGGGAATGCAGATTTTAAGGTCTGCACACAGTACAGAGTGGTAAATGCTAAGACCCTATTTGTCTTCCCAGCCCTGCTAGTCTCACTGGTGCAAACAGTCCAGGGAATTCAAGAACACCAAATGCACCTCAGTGAAGAGAGGCTTGATAAGAGGTTTTCAGCTGGCATAAATCTGTATCATTATTTCATGTCCCAGTGTAATAATGGCTGTTAAACTTTTGGGGCAAGTACTGCAAGAGTTGGTGAGTAAAATGGGCCCTGGAGAGCATCTCTTTATATGGCAGCATGACTGGAAGACTGAGATTTTTCCAAGACTAATGTGACCCATCAGGGCTGTGTGCTCATGTTATTGATGGAGTTATTCTATTGCATTTATTGCCCAAATGTCTTCCCTTTTAACAAATGACAAACTGTGTTTTACAGCTATTGGTATTCTTGGAAGATTCCCCTGGAAAACATCTCAAATTCCTTTGTGTAGGATGCCTTTGGGGGTCTTTAATGTTTTGGATGGATAGTGCTGGCTAGCGCCCAATAGGAATGCAATTTGGAAGGAAGCTTGAGTTTGATTTTTCACAGCATTATATCTTGTGCAGCCCTTGAAATCTGTGCGCTGAGAGTAGGAGATAAAACACCTCCCATGCAGAAATTCAGGACACCACACCGGCTTTGTTCTCTCTGTAGTGCCACCCAAAACTGGATACCAGCAGGAAATAAAGCCTTCTCTTTCTGCTTTCCAAGTAATGCATCCAATTCCTTCTACTTCAGATGGCAGCAGATGAGCTACTCATCCAGAATTTCTTTATAATCACTGCTAAGGAATAGGCATTTCTAGAGTATGATTCATCTGATCTGTTTCAGATGTCTGCACTAGGAGGAGGTGGGATGCACTGCTTCTCTCTGCCACCTGTGAAGGGAGGCTCTCCATGTCTAGCTCAGAGGTAGGCGTCTAATCGTAGCTGACAGGGATCCTAGCCCATATGTTCAGCCCCTTCCCCTGACGATCTTAGTTGGCCCTTCTAGAGAAAAAGGCCTCTTCTGAATCAGACTGTGTGTGTGGTTTTTGGCAGCTGAGCAGTGCAAAAACACAAAGCCCAGTGCAGGGATGTAATTTGTCCTCCAACTTAGATCAGGCAATTCCCAGATTAAAACCTACATGTTTCCAAGGCTTGCTCCTGTTGGAAGAAATGCTCAGTGATGGTCTTCCACCAGAAGCACTGAGCTCTGCAAGGGATGAATTACCCTTTGCCAAAGTGGGACCCCAGACCTGGTGGGATGTTGCTTCCCTTTGGCTGCTTCTAAAAGGAGATGGCAATTTCCTTTCAGAAGTGAGTGTGAAAAGAAAAGCTGGGGCTTGATCCCCAGTTGTCTGCCCTTATTGCAGCAAGGATTAACTCTCCACATGGCAGCCTTCTGCCATACCTTTTGCTTCAGCTGCCCACCCTCTCTCTTGAGACATCATGCCTGTGTGACCACATTTTCAGACTTACCTCTTGCTTCGAGTCTAATGGGAGAAAAACGAAGAATGACTCAAAGGCACCAACTGAAAAGAAGAGCCCAATAGCTTTGTTTATAGAGGGGTAAAGAAATTAAGAGTTGATCTAAAGAAAAAAGCTGGGAGATGAAATGAAGGTAAACCAGAAAACAGTAAGCAGTCGGTAGACTGGATGGTCATTTTTTGTTCTTGAAAACTCTTTGCTCTTACAAATACCAGTGACCCTTGAAGGATCTCTTTGATTGATGGGACAACTCCAGCTAAGTGGGGAACACAGCAGTATATTTTTCATAGATCCTAGAGACAGGCCTGCTAGCACAGGCTCAGTAGCAGCTTGGATGGCTCTTTTCTAACCCTTTTGCACTGCTATGAGACATTCTGCAGGCTGCCAAAGGAGGGATAATGAAAATCAAGCCAAGGGAGGTCTAAAAACCTCACTCCATCAAGGACAGTGTCTGCTGTGTGAATTGTCAGGAAAGGTTTAGATATTGGCACAGTCTTCTCTCCTGGAGGGAAGACAGTCAGGCAACTGAATTTTCCATAAATTTTCCTGTCATTCATCTGCCAGGAGTATTTTTCAGAAAGGCTGCTGTTCCATCCAGGTACTCCCCTTTTGTAATCAAATGATGATTTATTATCCAAGCAATGAAGAAAAATATATTACCTTAGAATTTATGAATGCATAATGATATGTAAGCCATAATAATGAATCACTCCTTTCCCTCCCCTCCCTTCCTCATGTATATTTGGATGTTTATTTCCATATAAATTTCTACTTATTTATGTCCTCTGAAGTTCTCCTTCACAAAGGGGAATTCCCAAGTTAAGGTGTTGGAGAGTTTGAGATACCTGACTTAAAGAACAAACAAACAAAAACCGTATGCCTTCCAGCTTTCTACTTCCCTGTTTACTTGCTTTCCCAATGCTTGCTCGCTGTCCTTGTCTGAGCTATCGCTACCACGTGTCTCCCTTGCAGACATGTTTTTGACTCAGGTAACTATTTACTTAAGGTCTGGATGTGGAGCATTGTCCAAGTCTGAGCACAGGCTAAGGCAAGCCAAGGTCTTCTCTGCCATCGCGTGGTGCCATCACTTCTCTGCCATCGCGTGGTTCAGCAAAGACTGGTGCTGAGTCAGAGAGGGGCTGGATCCCCTGCAGGTTGTGCTGGTGAGAGGTGCCCAAGGGGTGACCCCCAGGACAGCAGTGTTACATGCCTTAGAGTCTTTCTCTAGTCCATCGTCTTAGGTTTTGCTTATATTTGAGTAAAACCAAAGGTGCCAAGGTTCTAACAGAATCCAGGCTGGAGTGGGAGAAAAAAACCCTGTTGTTAAGCCCTTGAGAGAGCAGTGTTGGAGAGAGACTGAAGCCTGTCATGCAGTGAAATGAACCTGGTGACGCAACCTGCTCAAAGTAACTCCAATTGTATGTGCTGCGTTCAGGTGTTGAACTCTGCTATCATGATGCCGAGCCTTCACTGCAAGGTTATTTTTTCCACTCTAACGCATTACTCCATCTGGACCCATTTGGAAGACAAGGTAGTGACATACACAATGGCAGAGCCATTATGAAAGAAGAAATCTATCTGAACTAGACTGAAAATTGTTTAAGCTGATTCAGTGGCATGGCCTTGGCCAATGCTGTGCTCTACAAGATAGGGTGGATCAAGAATAATTCCATGATAGGTAGAAGTGACACCAGTTAAAGCATGCCTGATTTCCCTGCCACACACTCCCCATACCTCTGCTACTGTTTGCCAGGGAATCTTCTAGCTAGGCTGATGCTTATGTTTATTTTCTAGAGTTATTCGCAAATATTTGTGTGGCATTTACAAGCTTCCCAGTTGGTTACTATTATGCTGTGCTTGAAATGTAGTTGGCAAAATGCATTCTTTTAGGCTGGAGATGTCAAAAGAGTTTTGTGGTGGTTAGAGACCCAGATCTACTGAAATTCGGAAGGAGCTGGGTATCTAGCACATAGAAATTTCATTGAAAATCCCAGGCTAGGCCATTTGTTTTACTTGGTATATTCAGAGGATGTCACAGAAAAAAAATTGTTGCCCGTAAGAGCTGTAGGGAACAATCCCACAGTTTTGGCTGCTCTGTTAAAGTCTCATAAGGCAGGATAGACACTGCAGCAGGCTTCATCCCTTTGGGGCTACAACATGTGGTTCTGAAGGGATTAATAAACCCACTGTATTTCAATGAGTGCTGTAACAAGACGGTATTGCAAAAGTGTCTCAAATACTGAGTAGGACTTTGGCCAGAGGCAGACTTTTCAGTGTCTGGAACTGCACACACACAGGCGCTCTTAGCTCACTCAAGACTAAGTTGGTCTTTAGCAAAATGAAGACGTTACTGGAAAAACATAAAACTTTATCCATCCTTGCAGGCTGCATTTGCATTTGAATGGGTTTTATTCTTTTCATGCTCATAAAAAGCATTATATTAAATATTAATATGGTATTTTTCTTGTGTTACTGTACACTTTCCACACACCTGGAAATTAACTCCATTGTAACCACAATAACCCCCTAAAAGAGGACAAAAAGCCTGTTTATACTAGTGGAAGAATATTGCAAAAGCAGACTGAAGAGTTTCATTTTTCCACCGGCCTGCCAAATTCCTTGACTGACATCACTGAAGATATAGGCTATCTCTATGTTCCTTTATTATTAAAATACAGCAGAACAACAGGGCAGGCAGTGCTTGGTAAAGCACGAAGAAGGAACTCGTAAAAACCTGCTTAACAGCCTTATCTTATCTTAGGGAGTTTCGCTCTCTGGAGGCAAGTCCAAATGAGTGTGAAAATTCTAACTTGAGCTGCAGAGTGTGTCGTCCCTGATTTTTCTGCAGGCTGGAGTGGGACGTGTATGTGTGTTGGGGGGAGATGAGATGGGAGAGGGACCACATGAATTCCCTTGCACTGGCTGGCGCCATGAAGGCATACCAGAAACGTCCTCATTAATGTTGCTGTGAACTGAAGGGCAGGCAGTTGCCATTGATTCTGGTGCAGTTCCTTTTGCGCTTAGACTGGCTTGAGCAGACTTTGGTGCACTTTGCTCCCTGTAGCAATACCTGTGGTCTGATTGTTTTCAATTCTTTCAGTGTTAGGTTGTGGCATTTCTGAGCAAGATGTGAATATGTGAATTTAAACTTGAATTTGGAGCAACACAGACAAGGAAGAAGGAAATTTTCCATAGGCATAAGGGACTTTAGACACATAATATCTAAAAACACAGTAATTACATTTTCATGCTCTCAATATGAAATCTACTAAGGTATCTCAGCTGTAGTCCTTCATTAAATTGCTGTTTTGTCTGAAAGTTTGTCATGGAAACTCCATGTCAAACTTCAGATCTAAGGATGAAGCCTCTCTTCTTCTGAGGAACAGACTGTTTTGTTTAGGCTTGCTACACTTACGTCAAATTCTTCCTGCCAGTTGGTAGTGATTAAATAAAAATAGGGAAAATACTCTCTTGCATGGTCCTGGTTGACTTTCTTATATGTTGCATACCAGCTGACTGGTGGTCTTATCGGGCTGACCTTACAGAGAAGGGAAGAGCTGAAAGAATCAAGATGAACCCTGCCTGATAAGACAAGAACTGCTGACTCAGCTAAGCCATATGTTTGAATTGCACATGCTAAGCTAACAGACTATAGTATTTACAAGACTTCACTAAACACTTAAATCTATTTTGTGGACAAAAGGATTTTAAGTTAATTTATTTTGGTGAGAGAATAATTTCAGCAAGTTAGCATTTTGTTGACAGAATTATGATGAAATTCATTTTGTCTCCATAACTGATTGGACAGTTAGCTGAATGCATTTTCTCCACAGAATCAAGTATGCGCCAGGACTGTCTAACGGGGTTTTCTCCATGGTTTAAAGTCAGTTTGTCAACAAAATGAATACAAAATCCTTTTGTCTACAAAATGAACTTAGGTGTTAATTGTTTGTCGATAAAGAGTGCAAAGCCAAATGATCCTCTGTTGAACACTGATAAAAGGGGGGGAGGGGGAGGCACGTGTCTACACAAACACACAGAGCTGTGTACCTTGCTTTGTTGTCAGAGTCCGAGTGTCACAAACCAAGTGCCTGGCAGGGAACGGTGTCCGATCCAAGCTGGCATGAGACATGGTCTGGGTATCGTTTTCATGTTGAGAGCATCACAAGGAATTAACTAGTGTAGAAATGCAAAACATGGAGGCTGGAAAGCTGTCAGTATTGTTTCTAGCAGGGATTCAAAGCTTCCCATTGTGCGTGTTAATTCCACTTCTACTTGGTATGGTACAAGCACGCATGGGCTGCAGTGGTTTTCCTACCTTGAAGAATTGTGTCACAAATAGATGTGGCAGATGAGGAGCAGAGGGAGGGAGGATGTGTTGTATTCGGATCATGGTGGCTGGGAGCTGAGGCATAATGAAACAAATTCATTAGTTTGAAGTCCTATGGGGAAACGCCTCTCAGAGACCAGAAGTAGATTTGAGTCTTCTTGACCACATAAACCACCCTCTCCTTCTGGACAGACACTAATTAAGGTGGTACACCATGAGCCATGTGCCCATACAAGATGGAGATTTCACTTAAACCTTGATTTTAAGCACAATTGGGCTCATCTGAAGCCCACTCATGGCTTCATTTTCTTTTGCCATTTTCATTTTTTCATATTTTTGTAGGTACAGTATGATTGCAAGTATTCCCAGGGCTCAGTTTTGAAGATAGCATCTGGGGTGTCAGCTCTGAGCACCTCTTGGGTAGACCTGGGAACATAATGGAAAAAACGTTGTGTGTTTTATTCTGAGTATATCATTAGGCTTTTGGAGCAGTCTGCTTAGCATTAAATATCTGGAAAGGAACCAGAAAAAAAGAAATACTCATTAAATATGTCATAAAAATTGCACAAAATCATTTTTTTTTTCCTTTTCACTCTCCTCCTTTGTGCTTTTAAGAGGGTTAAAGTCAATGGAGGGTAGGAAAAATACGAAATAAAGCTATGAAGAAATATGACAGTGTCATAGTGCAACATGAAAGTTCAGCCCTCTAATATGTTTTCATGTTCATTCAGGAGGAAACAACCAACTAATCCCCAAGTTCATTTATACTGTTTAAAGTACCCTGGCTTTCAGCTCTGCTAATTGTCAGAAAAGCCAAAAGGAAAGAAAAGAAGTCCCTTTTCAGCTGTGTTTTCTCTAAATATTCTAGTCACTGCCAGTGTTGAGGTTAAGGAGAGGTACATTGGGTACGGAGAGGCGAGGCTAAAGGCACGAAAGTTGTTTCTCCTAATGAGGTTTGTCACTTACAAGGGCATAATCATCTCTGTTTTCTGCAAGGGAACATTTATGTCAGGAGCACTATGTGAGACACCGTTTTCACATTCTTTTGTAGGATGTGACCTTTCAGAGAAACGCAGCCCTGTACCTGAGGGTTTAAGGCTGCTCAGACACAGCACACATTGCAGCAGCGCTGGCAGGACCTTGGCTGACGGTGGGGCCTTCCAGCTAATGTTGGACCCAAAGAGCAACTGGCCTCGCTTATGTCAGGAGGTGACAACCCTGTTTGGGCTGGAGTGTCCATTGCTCTTTATTATGTGCATTTTTTACAGTGCTTCCAAATGTTTCCCTACTGGCTTTTGTCTTTTGCTTTCTGGCGTGAACAGCTGGTCTGTGGGTCTGAGCAGGAGCAGCAATGGTGGTTTTGAAGTTTGATTATGCCATTTATTCATGCTTTTTCGGTTGCGCACATTATGCTGTGTCCTGCGAAGGGCCACGTTTGCTCTTGCTGCGGAAGGTAAAGCAAATCGGACGTGTCAGGCTCCCTTGTTGCTCAACAGTCGCTAATGACTGCAGCATATGTTGCTGCTTCCCAGGCCACTGGAAGCAGTAGGATGCGGTACCTGTAGTGTGGGGTGTCTGTAAATCCGGCCAGTGTGCTGTGAATGTAAAGCCGGGAGACCATGTTTTTAAAATGGCCTGGCAAAAATGGCCTGGCAAAAACAAAATGACAAAAAAAGGCTTCAGTCACCTCTGTAATTCAGATACCTCCTCACTGCTCACCGACTCACATATTTGCATACTTCCCAGCAGATCACACTGCATTTCCATTTTACCCTGAGGTCAAGTCTGCGGTGTAGGCATTCAAAGTCACACCTATTCATAAAACTGATTTTGCAGCCTAATAACTCTTCAGGGCCAGGGAGAGGAGAGTGGGATTTTAATGCAGGCAAAGGCAGGGCACTTGGAAAAAATAAAAAGTCTGTACTATGTGCTATAAGGAGGAGAGAAGGGAGTACTTGCTATTAAACTTATAATGTCATACCATATAATAAAACCAAAATTTGAGCCACTAGAAAGGCCAAACCCTGCTCTCTTTTGCCTACGTGCATTTTCTTTGCTAATGTAGTTATTCCTGCTGCTGGCTCCAGCACAATCATCTCCTAAATGACTTGGCCTACATTACATCTCACTTTCTAGGGGAAACCATAAGTGTCATTTTAGTATGTTGAGGTGATGTAACAGACCTTCTCAGTATGTAAATTATTACCAGCTTCGTTTAAAGCCCTAATAACTAAGTGCATGAATGACTAGAGATTCTTAGTAAGGTCTGTCTGCAAAGGTCACATAGGATTATTTTGAGTGTAAACTGCAGAAATGGTTTCTGGAAAGGCTGTGTGGTATTTTGATGAGAGGAGCATAAATGGCAGTAGTTATTCCACCTATATCAAAAAGAATCGAGGTGTATGTGGTTTACAGCTTTGTTTGAAGTGAGTGCTCTAAAGGATGGTTAGATCACCCTCTCTGTATGCAGGCCACTGGAGGTTTCTGCTGTTCAAGGTATTTGCTCTTGTTTTGTCCAACAGAATCCCAAACTAATGGAGCTGTCATTGTAATCTGACAGGTAGCTAACATATAAAGGGGAAAAGATACATGACTCGGAGCAGCACTTGTTTGGAGCTATCTCATTAGTCACATGCAGGAAATCAATCAGAGTGTGGTGGGGCTCCTGTAATTCAAATGAAAATAAAATAAAATATATGTATACTTCATAGTCTATGCAGGTGAGCATTTTAGATCTGTGCTGGAGAGCTTTTCTGGCTCTGAGACAATTTTTTGTGGTATTCCCACAGGGACTTTTGAGTGTAGAGAGGTTCACAGTACCTCCCTGACCACTCTTGCTTAAAGACATGGCCCAGCTACCCTGCCTGTCCTTGCAGAAGGGATGACAGGCTGAAGAGATGGTCTGAGTGCTCTGCTGGGGGAGCACAGAAGGAAAAGTGGGCATGATTTCCTTCTTGGAAGAAACCCAAGCTGGTCTGTTGCACAGACATACTGGATTTGCAGGTAGTCTGAACCTAGGGTGATGGCAGCCTGCTTATGAGAGGCCCTGTGGATGGGCAATGCCAAGTCTTGCGGACAGCCGGGGATTCAGAGCAGGGTTGCCCTTCTCCCATGGCCTTGGAGCCGAGTCCTCACTCGTCAACATGCTGGAGCCCTTGTGCATGTCCAAGAGGTTTCTGTGTTGCACTTGCTCATTTTGCTGCTTCTAGGTCATCTCCTGGTCACCTTGTACTCTCCAGCAGCCTTGCTTTTAGTCTTGCACTTATCTGGAGCTACGTGGCTGGCAGGTCTGTCTCTCTATTAAACACTCATGGCTCCCATCACGAAGCAGATGATTCCTTCTCTGGACTGCTCAGTGGAAGACAAGAGTCCCACCACCAGATCCCTGCGTCTGAAAGGAGCAGGTAGAGGGTTACACACCTGGCAACTGAGGTGCTAGAGATGTATCATATTAAACTCCTATTAAAACAAATCACTTTTTCAAGCTCCCCTTTAGCCTGATTGAGGCCTCACTATACCCATTTTGGGAACAGATTTCATTCTTAATAACCAACGACAAATCCTACCTTTCTTTTTTGGCAAAGAGGGCTCAATTATGTCAACTAGAGGGGCAGCAGCAGCAGTGTTATCTTTCTTCTCTTTTTATAGCTTAATGAAAAATCATAAGAATGATGCTTAGAAACAATAGGGTTGACTCATAAGGGATGACTGTATATGACTCATAAGATGTGAGATTATTCCAGAGACTTGAAGTACATATACATGCACTGAGACTTGGGCTTGGGGGGGGTCATTTTTCATAACTGGAAGAAGAATGCTTGCTGTGTATTTTGAGATGTGCCTGACATATAACATGTTCCTTGCTGTTGTATATGTGACTTATAAGATTCAGTGGCCCTTCTAAAATATTCCCAGTCTCTGAGGAAATCCAGCATTAATCACACTTTCCACATCCTTTGCTTTAACTCGGAAGGCTACAGCTGATGGCTGGTACAGTGGGAACTGTAACTTTCTAAAGAAATTGAAATTACCAGCTTTTGTTAGAGACAGCCTGGGAAGGAAGGGTCCCAAACCAAGGGTTGGCCTGTGAAGATCCCCAGTGTCATCCTGGGATTTTGCACTGATTGAAGCCAGCTCTGCCATTTTGCTTTGAAAACTAGGAAAGCCCAATTCAGAAATGCCTGTGCAAGGGACAGACACCCTGAGGATTAATGGCCTGTCCCTTTAAGGAGCACAATTAAGCACCAACTATCCCTGAGTGACAAAGATGTGCGCTTTCACGATTACAGCCTCTCTAACAAACCCTTGTGATCAATCAACTGTCCTGTTCAATTAGAAAAGAAAGATGTCGCTTGCCTTCCCTCTGCCAAAGGTGTCCTTGCAGTCAGCTGGGTGGAGGCACTAACCTGACCCCCCCGGAGCAAGACTCAGGGTCACCGCCGGACAAGCACTTGTTCCTTGCCCAGGCAGCTGCGTTGGTTTCCCAGCCAGAGAAGGCTTTTGCAGCTCTTCGTTACCACATGCTGGCAAGGAAAGGCAGTGAGACGGATTAATGAAACGAGCCTGCTTGAATGGGGCTAGTAAGCTGTCGATGAGTTTCCCCTATACCTCCATTGTTCTCCTGGATTATAACCAAAGCTACTTGTTCCTTAAAATGAAGAAAGCTCTTGGGATTATACCTGCCAACATTATTTTCCAATACTGTGACATGTAGTAGCATCTTGTCCCATTAATTTGCAACTTGGAGAATATAAAGATCTTAAAAGAACAGATCACGATAAAACGGGATAGTTCACACATCTGAATTGCAGTGACCCATTAGTCCCCAGGGAAAGATCTCTCCTTCCAGCTTGGTGGTTTCCTTTATATGGCTGCACATAGCACAAACAGTGGCTTTTCCTCATATGCATCCAGGTCCTTACTGCCCTTGAACTCTCTGCCATGCTCAGGTACTTATTGAAGTACCTGAACAGCCTAAACTAAAGGAGCACACCTTTGGCAAACTTTTTATTTAAAATTGATTAGTTTGCTGTGCATCTTGTGCCACATACGGTTGTTTAACCTGGGCTGTGGAGATACCTTCTGAGAAATCCCAGCAGCTTCGTGGTTGCTGCAAGCAGATGAGTTCCTCCTCTGCCTTCTCACCTTTCTAAAGAGCGATCAGGTGGGGTGGAAGGGAAAATGCCAACATAGCTCAGTTGGTCTTTTGGCCAACATCGCAGGGGATGGTCATTTCCAAGATGATGTTTGCATGTTGGGCTGTGCATATGCTTGGGTGGGAGGGGGGCATTCAGCTTTTTCCTGCACCACCAAATCAACTGATGTGAAATCAGAGGTCGGAAGATTTTGTTGGGAAACTTGTGCCTTGTACCAGCCCAAAGAGCCCCAACCTGCTCAGTGTGGTTCCCAGCTTACTATAGATGTGTGGTCAAGCACTGATCACCTCTTCTCTCCATACTCTACTTGCAATTGTTTATCAAAAGGAATGTGAAGAGGCTGTCACGAAAGCATGCTGTGCTATAAATAATGGCTTTGCTGTGCCGACTATGAGCCATTCAGTGACTGGAGCAGAGACAGCTGTTGACAGAAGGCTGAATTGTTCAGCAACAGCAGACACCAGGATTAAGTGTGAGATTTGGAAACTGCCTCATAACTTGCACAGGAACGTTAACATGTGACATCAAAGATTATTGGTGTTGTCAGGCATGCATTCTCACAGTGAGCTTTCTTTGGGTAGGATTTTCCTCCTGGAAAAAAAATAAGAACACAAATTTGTGTAACTCTTTCCAAATTCTTAGCCTATTTTGAAGCTATGGTCTGTCACTCCCCTCTACAGCATGCAGCCCTTATCCCAGCTATAGTTGGGATCCACGCAGCAGTGCTTATGGTCAGGTGTGCACACACCGACTACGGATAGTATTTTAAAGAACAAGGTGTCTTCTGAAAAATCCTCGTGTGATAAATTAACCCTTTCAGTCTTGTGTGTGTCCAGCACCAGACTTGTCCACCAACTACATATCATATGCAGAAACCTGTGCTCAGGTTGGGATTTAGCCAGCATGAGAAAGCTCAGTACACCTAGCCTAAATTTGCCGCCTTTAGATAGAGATGGAGTTACCTCGATACGTGTGTGCACGTCAGTGTGAACGTGTCCCCTGGCTCCAAGGTGTCAGGGTGCAGTGCAACCCAGCAGACTGGAGCACGCTCAGTGCTCTCGGTGTGGACTGCCAGGGCACGGGTAGGGAGGGAGCTTGGCAGCTCCGCTCTCAGCTGGGAAACTACCCCGGGCTGCTCATCCGAGCGGTTTGCACGGGAGCTGCTCCTAGGCTTACAGCCAGCAAGGCGCAAGTCCTGGCGGCTGGCTTGGTTAAGACTGTTCAAGTCTGGTTCACGGTGTAGAAGTACTCAGGGCACCTGAACACCTGGGTGTGTGACATGCTCATTTATTAAGAAAATCCACATTATGTCTCTGACACCGGCTACTATAAACCACCATGAGGATGTGCTTAGATGGGAGAGGGTAGGATGTGACAGGAAAACCCCTGTTTCCTTGGGGCTGTTTTTTGTTTTGTTTTCCTGTTTACAAATAGCAAATACAATGTGTTAGAGACCTTACAGGACACAGAAGGTAGCTTTTCGAGGTAACTATGGTTTGGAAAAGGTGACAAATATTAGATCCCCATATTACAAAGTGCAGTAGTCCAGCAGCTTGATATTTGGAGCTTAGAATCACAGGTTCATTCCTTCTTGCTTGTACCAAATTCAATGAGGAAAGTCTATATTAACAGTGTAATAGAGGCTTGGCAAGAGATCCAGAATCTTGGCAGGAGTTAAAAAAAAATCAGAGTGAATCCACAAATCTTTTTTTCAGGAAAGGAGTAATTTTAATTGTGTCTGAACATGCAGTTGGACATGTATGGTGGGGAAAAAGTGAACTATTCTGTTCTGGTGAAATCAGGACAAGGTGGGGGTATAACTCAGCACAGTTCCTGGCTTCAGAGTGGAAATCAGCACTAGGAATTTGTCCATGTGTAGCTGGGAGGGTTTTGAAACCATGCCAGTCTGAGCTGGCTTGATTTTTTTCCATCGCAGATGAGTATTTTTTGCTGTAGTGTTTAACATATGAAGCAGGGCTTTTCCTGCTCCCTTTGAGAAGCACTGCCACGGCCCTGTGAGATGTTAGTTGCAGGAAGGTTTTCCTGGTGTTTATCCTACATTTTCCCTCGCTCAATTGCAGCCCATTTTTCATCATTAGAATTGGTTTGGGGGGGGGAGGGAAGTTTTTTATTTTAGGGAATCTGTTGAAAATCCACTCACACTATTCATCCTTTTTTAAGGGAGAGATTTGTAATTGGTATCATCAGAAGTTTTGATGAAACACTTTGTTGGACTCCTGAAGGTTTAAATGAGCTGTTTGCCTAATTGGTAACAGGCAACGTAACCTTCTCGCCCTCCTTCCTGCCTCTTTACCGGAGACTTTGGGCAAGCAGTGAACTTTCATTATAACCTCATTTCACTGCTGGTTTCCTTGAGAACTTTCCTCGATCCTTCTGTCCTCTCCGGGAGCAGCTTCGCACCAGCCTTGTTCCTTGCAGCGGTGGTGCAGTGACACCCTGCCAAGCTGTACTGGCGCGTGGGGCTGCCGGCGGCCTCTGCGAGGAGAGGGCAGCTCCAGCCAGCTTCAGCAGACCCACCGGGGCACAGCTCAGCCTGCCAGTGTTGCTGGTGGTGTCTCTGGGAAAAGAGAGTGAAGAAAGGGCAAAAAAGCCACACAGGCAGAGGAATGAGGAGGGGGGGAAAGTGAGAACCAGCAGGGAGAAGGCCAGGGTCAGAGAAGGAGGAGGGCGAGGAAGTGCTCCAGGTGCCGGGGCAGGTGCCACTGGCAGCCTGTGGAGAGAACCATGGTGGAGCAGGTACTACCAGCAGCCCATGGAGAGGACCACAGTGGAGCAGGTACGACCTGCAGGCTGCGGAAGACCATGGTGGAGCAGGGGGAAGGTGTGAGGAGGAAGGAGCAGCAGTGCTGACCTCAACGCCCCATTCCCCATTGCAGGGAGGAGGTAGAGGAGTTGGGAGTGAAGGAGTGAGGCTGAGCCTGGGAAAGGAGAGGAGGCGGAAGGTGGTGTTTTAGTTTTGCTTTTGTTTCTCATACTCCAAGTCTGTTTTAATTGGCAATAAATTAATTTTCCCCGCATCCAGTCTATTTTGCCTGTGACAGTAATTGGTAAGGGATCTCCCTGTCTTTATCTTGACTTGTGAGCTTTTTCATCTTACTTTATCCCCCTGTCCTGTTTGAGGAGTGTGAGTGAGAGAGCAGCTGGGTGGGTGTCTGGCAGCTGGCCAAGGCCAACCCACAACAGAAGAAACGTGAGGGTCTGTGGCGTTGACAGGAGGTGACCTGCCTGCAATATACCACACAGAGATTTGCGGTGGTCACGTTCATGCTTCCCAGGCCCTCCTAGCTGCAACAGTAAAATGGAGAGACCATTTTCTCCTCCTTTGGTGCGGAGTTGGCAGCAGGTATCTGCTGATTAGGATCGACCAGCATCATAGCCATTTGTGTTTGCTTCTGCCTTGCCAGGGGACTGTGCCTGGCAAAAATTCAGCAGCTAGTGCTCGAGGTCTTCCAAACCTCCTTGTGTTTGTCGTGGATGGAAGTAGGCCTGTTGGACTATAAACACCCTTACTATGGCAGATGCTTGAATTTGGGATTTTTGTTTCTGTCTGTGAGGGTGGTTGAAGGGCTTTGAAGTCAGAAGCAATCAGTGTCAAGTTCACTGAGGTACAAACCATCTATTGTCATTTACAAGCTATAGATACAGAAAGATTAACAAGGAATAAGCTATACAGGTTGAGGATGGGCTGTCTTTTTATTGCATTTCTGCAGCACTTTAAAAGGACTGAGAGAGAAAAAGAAAAGAATAATGCCCAGGAGTTTCAGAGATGAGTAGTTACTGTTTTGGGAATGAAATCTCATTGCTTTTTAGTGTCCCAAATAAATACCTGATCATTGCAGGAGGAGGGATTAGCAGTTACCCCAAAAGATCCCCCCAACTCATCTGTCACTTGTTGCAGTTGACCAGTTTTCTAACTCAACGGGTAATCCAACTTTCCTATTTTTGCAGTACGTTTGAAGTCAGCTGCCTCTTCCTTAATGAGTACTTTCCTTCTTTGAGTCCAGTGTATGTAATTAAGCAGAAGACAATGTTGCAATGTGGAAAGGAAGAACTTCAAGACAGAGATGATTGCAAAGGGATGCTAGAAATGCAGGTCTTCTGAAGGGCTTGCCTCGGCAACTGTGTACCTCCCTGCCTCCCTGGTTTACTGGATCGTCTTCTGCTGCATCTGCTGGAACATGTTTGTCATGTCTCAGCCACTATTTATCTCTCTCCAAATCTCCACTGAAAGAACATCATCCTTTGCTGCATCTTTTGTTTATCGCTCTTCCGTTATTGTTCATAGTTCCTTGACTGTCTCCTCTTTTTGAAGGACAAATACTCTTTTAGGTTATGTGAAGCTGGAAAGCAGAGCCACACATATCTTTGTGGGTCTTACAGATATAGATGCAGAAATTGTTCATGTCCTGTGGCCTGCATTGGACAGAGTCTTGTAAGAAGTGACTTCAAAGTCTGCCCTTACCTGCTCATTGCTTAAAGCAGTTCACAGTGGTTTCACAATATAGCAAACCACGAATCTATCATCTACATACAACTCACATATTGTATGTATAAAGTTACGCATGTGTATATTTATATAAACAAACAAAATATTTTCAAATCATAGTTTTTGTTTCTCTTCCTAGCAGGTGGCTATGCCTCCATATAATTTAATGATTTATTTACTGTCTTAGCATAAATGAGTAGAAGGCCCTAATAATACACGATGGAAAGGGAGGTGGAATTTGAATAGACAAGCCGTAGTGGGAAAACTGCAGATGGTATAAACACAGGAGGAGGACCAGTGGCTCTGAAGGCCTTGTCAGATGCACCTTTTTCCAGTTATGAGTGTCTGCTCTCAGCACATAGGCAGGGAATATATGAGAGCAGGGAAAAAGCAAATTTATTCAAGTGGGATCTGATTGTGCTGTGAGTGAGAGGAGGGTGCAGAGCCATCCCCCTGGAGAAAACCTCCACATCGGAAGTGACCTCTTATTCCCACGGCTGATTCCCAGGACTCCTGCCTCCCACTTGCAGAGGCAAGCTAAACATCTTTGATCCTGTGCAGGGCTTGACCCTGTAAGAGAGGATCAGGACCACAGGAAATTCATTAGGGACTTGGCTCCTGCTTTTTATGAAGGGTACAGAGAAAGGCAGCAGGAAAAAACCTTGCAGTGGGGGAGAGGAAAGATTAGGCTGTTGCTTAGGCAGCAGTGTAGCCTGGGATGCTGGAGGTGCCAGGGCGCATGTTGAGAAGTCACTGTGAAGCGAGGAGGAGGATCGCTGCCTGCTACCCCATGGGGAGAGGTACTTGCCCCCTTCATAGCTCCTCTCCTTTCTTTGGCACTCTAAGATTTAAGGACAGTTTGTCCCGTTGTAAAGGTACACAACTGGTCCTTGTGTCAGCAAAAATTGAATTTACATGTTACATATATTGAGCTTCATAGTACCTCACCTATAAGGGAACTATTGTCTTGTTTCCATTGCAAAAGGAGACAGTCACAGATAGGTGAGGGGGTAACAAAACCTATGCAAGCAAAAATAGCTTTTGTATTTATCCAGTGTGTGAAGAACGCTGCGAACAACTGTGTGTGAATTACAATAGATGTGTCAGTGCTTTCTTTACCACAGTTTCCTGGAAATTGCAAGGCTGGTTTTAGTTGCTGATAATTTTGTCAGACTTTAATTACTTGGGTTGCTCTTCTCTACAAACACAGCTGTAGGCTGGTATTCTAAAATTACTATTATTTTAGCCAAGTCTGTTCACCTGTTTTTGGAAACAAGGCATTGAGAATGCTGCTTTGATCTGTATGTACTAAAAAATTCTGGAAACATTTTCCTGAGCAGTTTGGGTGGTGGTGGCTGTTTGCATCCAGCATGCAGCTTTCTGCCCTGCTGTGCAAAGTTATGCTAAGCTTGATGACGTGTTTGGGGAATAAAGTTTGTACATGGGGGAGAAACCTGTTGATTTTAGCAGGGAAAAACCTCCAAAGAGTCGAAACTCTGGGAGCATGTGCCATCCCTTTCTATCCACTAGCAATGACTGACGGGTGCAGGTTTCACTCCCATCGAGTGACTGCCCATGCCTCCCTGGCCCAGGACTACAGCGCTAGGTCAGTGTTTGAAATTGCTTCAGCTGCCTGCCCTGGGGGAACACTTTTATTGCTGTGTGAGTTTGTATTTGTGCATCCTTATTGTGTTTGCACAGTGCAGGCAGGGGAGCCGTCCTGTTCAAATGCAGAGCGGATGGGGGCGAGGAAAATTAGGCTTCAGTGCTGGTGTTCTGTAACCTTTGAGCGCATGATGTTGCAGTACTAATAATGATATTTACTGTGATCTGGAGCTTGTGCACAGGGTTCTGCTGGAGTCAGCTTTCAGCAAAGCATCTATGGGGATGAATTCCTTTTTAAAACAGCTGGGACTGGGAAAGGGACAGTCACTCACAGCTTCAGAACAACATTTCACTCGCAGAAGGGTTCACTTGTGCTGTATCAAATAGGAAAACAATTTGAAATATGCAGTGGATTTTGAATTATAAATGTCCAAAGCCTGTGGAAACCAATGAACCCATCTTACTTACCATTCTATATCGACAGATCAGAATGGTTTCTGATTCCCCAGAGAAGGTCCTGAACATATATTGGTTAAATTTTAAAGACATCAGGAAGGTGTCCAGATTCTCTGTCGTCTTGCTTCTGTTCGTTATTGATTTGCTTGTTAACATTGCAGAGGGGTTGAACTGAACTTTCTAACACACTTGCACTATGGATCGTAAGTGCTGCGTGCCTGCGGTGGGATGAGTATGTTAATTCCTGCCATGTGCACCCAGCTGCTGTCTTCTGGTGGGCTGGTTGTTCCAGATCAGCTCATTGAATTGAGCGGTGGCCATGCCACTTCTGCATCTGGAAACCCGCCTGAAAGCAGGAATATGCAAACCGTAATCCACGCAGGGACCAGAAGGGATCTTCCGTAGAGCAGGAGGAGAACTTTGCCTCAGAGGATCTGTGGGTGCACAAGCTGAGGCTTTTGAACTCAGACCGTGGCTAGCTGGGCAGCCACCAAGGGTCTGCGTTTCTCTGAAGACAGCAGATGAGAGAAAACCCTTCATCCCAGCTTTGTTTCCTCTTGTGAGGAAAGAGAGAGAGAATTGCTTTCTGGAAAGCATGCAGAATGGAGATGTTGACCTGGCATTACACATCCTAAAGCTCTGGGCAACCTCGTCATACGTTGTTGCTGACCCTGCTTTGAGCAGGAGTTGGACTAGAGACCTCCTGAGATCCCTTCCAGCCTGAATTATCCTATGATTACTGCATGCAACAGCTGCCTCAGAAATTTCTGTCCCAGTTCACTCACCTTTTCTGTCACAGGCTTTGCATACCGAGCTGGAATGATACTGAGGAGAGCTTCCACAGGAGCATCCTGCAGAGTGTGGTGGCTGTCAGCCTGTGCTTTCTTCTAGGGCTGGATTTATGGCAGAGATGGGGGAAGCATGGGAAGAGAGGTTCCAGTGCTGCTCCATGTCCTAGGTGGGAATGGGTTTGCTCTTTGCTACAATCCCCTCTTCCTTTCCCTCCCAGGCATTTGGTCTGATGTTTGTAATACAGCTGGGTTAAGGCCTGCACACTGTGCTTATTACCTGTGATTAAACCCTGAAGGAACAGGACAGCTGGGAAATATGGGGTGCTGGTGTGAACAAAAGGTAAAAGTTGACCTGGTCAGGAGCAAATCAGTCTGGATATTTGTCACCCATGTTGAATGTTAAATTCTGTCTCTGCGCCTGCAGTTTATTCTTTTCTTTAGTCCCTATTCATCTTCCCTCCTTCCCCCTTTTTTTTTATTATTTTTCAGATGCCTAAATGAGCGGCTTCGGAAAATGCACAGTGTGTTTTCCTTATGTTTCTGCCCAGTCTAAGAATAAATTATAGCTTAAACTTGGGAATGCTACATCTGTCACTAGTTGTAAAGCGGCCTTGAAGAATTTTGCCTTAGCAAGCCGTAATTGCTGATAACTGCTCCTTTTATGCAAATCTCAGCGCGCGTGGGACTGCTAATGTGGTGGTGGGCTCAGCACAGGCGCGCAGCTGCAGCGGGCAGGACAGCTTCGCAGACACTGCTCTGCATTGCAATGGGGTGCCCCGGGAAACTGTTTTTTGAATGATCATTAGTTTAGATACCTGCAAACAAACCATGTGGTATTGAATCCAACCCAGAGAAAAAACTACTTATTTAAGTTCCTGCTCATCACTAAATTAGTCTTCAGTATTCATTTTTAAATACAAGGAAATTGCCTTTTGAGCTGTGGTTGCTTTTATTGCCTGGCTCCCTTGCCTTTGGTGGTAAATACAACTGCAGTGTGATCATGCTGCCTGCCAGCTTGGCTCATGGGACTCTCACTGAATTACTACCCCATCTTACCTGCTTCTCCCTTATCATAGCAGCAGTTATTGCTTGAAAAAAGCTAGAAGTATAAAGTCATAAGGCTGCCAGCCCCATCCTTGGCCTCCAGATGTGGTTATGGTGCTGAGTGAGTGGCCTCACAGCCACTGAGCTGCGGTAACCCATGTGTACCTTGCAGGAAATAAGGTGACTCACTCTTTTTCTGCTCCTTCAGCAAAGGAGCAACTGCTAAAGGGGTTGTAGCTGGGAAGAGTGTTAAGATAAGGCTACATGCTTTGCTGAGTATCCTATAGAGCAGTCTCTTCTTGCTTTAAGGCTTTGCTGAAGCATATTCACATCACTGGGAATCTGACCACCCAGTTAACAGTCCCAGAGACAGGCACTGTCACAGCAACAACTTTGAGAATAATGTGCAAACCGTTAGCTAGCTAGCATCTAAGCTGCTGAAGTTTGCACTACCAAAAATTGAGTGATTATAGAGCACAGTGGGGTTTGGTGCAGCATGTGAAGCATATGTTCAAAGCTACATGGCTAATAGTACAAATTGTAATACCTGACTTATCCGGAAAGGTCAGCAAGCGATGCAGGTGGGCGGCTGTCTTGCAGTTGGCATGACTGTCTCCCTGCAGCCTGTTGTCAAAGGCTGACTCCAGCACACGGGTGCTCCAGTGGGGCTGGCACTCAGTAGACTTTTTCTTTTTTTCTTCCAGGGCGCAACAGAGGTCCTGAGTCCTAGTGTAGTACGTGATGCAGGGCCCTGCAGGAGAAGACAGCCCAGGTTTGGTAAGTCTTTGTTCTTGGCTTGTTAACAGGGAACTATCAAGTGGTTATTTGCTGTCTGTGCAGAAGCGGCACTTCCCCGGGTGCTGGTGCAGGAGAGTCCTCGAGCTGGGAGGTGTGATAAGGAGCATGGATGCCCCATTCATGTGAGAGCTGGACATATGCTCTTAGAGAGGAGAGGGCTTTGCGCTCTCAGTTTGGGAGCATGTCCTTCAGTGTGGCCCTGCCGAGAGGGCTGCTAAGCAAAGTTTTCCTGCCCTGTGACCCTCTTCAACCAGGTGTAAGCTGGAGCACAACAGAAAGCTCAACACTGTACTGCAAATCCATGTGGAGCAGCTGCCACAGGGAGGGAGGTGAGGAACTCACAGAGTGCACCTGAATTTAAGTATCAGCTAGACATCTTGAATGAAATCTGAGCCACATTGTAGTAAACCGTTTAAAAATACGTCAGGAGAGAGACACTTTCCTTCCTTTTTACAAGTGATGGGGTTGATTTCCTTGAAAGGTGTGCTGGCACTCTAAGGGACACAAGGTAACATTGACCAGGAGGTGAGTTATCAGCTCACATATCTGGGACTTCTTATCAGGTGGCACCATTTGCATTACCAGCAGCTTGCAACAGCAGAGGCAATATTTTGTTGCTGTAGTGTGAGTTTGGCAGGTACAGTTATCAATGCCATAGACTGTGTGTCCTCTCATTTATCTGTTTGTGGTCAGGCTCCTCCTACCATGTCATAGATTTCACTTGCTGAAGATGAAATAGGGCTTTAATTGCATAATTCAGAGCGTACAGGGACCATTTCAACCTGGAGAATTCCTGCTGGCTCCCACTCCGTTTCCATCACCTCTACCGCAGTGAGCTCCTTGCTCAGGTATCCTTTCACAAGCATGTGTGACACCATGCTGCAGACCAAATTGGGGTACCACAGTACAAAGGCTGCAGTAAAATGCAAATAACACACCTTACTTTTTCTTGGCTCTTTGCATCCTTCTGGAGGGGTGTTTTTTTCCTGTCTGTTTATGGCACAGCTCTGTGAATATTTTGGGACAGTCTTGCTGCACAGCAGCATGACGTGCTGGGAAAGGACAGAGAGGACAGGCTCCTTCAGCTGGCCTTGTTGTCAGCACCTCTATATGGTGAAGCTACACTCTGAAGAAACTGTTTGCTGGAGGGTGGAGGGTAGCATGACTGGGTTGTTTATTTTTTCCTGGCTTGAGATTTTTGTGGCCTCTGCTGGAGAAAGGGGTTCGGGAGGAAACCTTTGGTCTGACCATGTACTGGATCTTCTTATGCTCTTATCATCAGTAATGTTGGGTTGCCTCCATTTCACGTACCTGTTGAGAGTTGGGCTCAAATGTCCAATTTGCCACATTTGGGTGCTTTGTGCTTCCTGAAGTCACTTTCTTCTAAGGGATGTCCAATGAGAAATACAGAAACTGAGATGGTCTGAGATCACCAGGGACTTTTGAAAGTTTTGGCTTACATTCACTCCAGGGTACTGGGGATCCAGCATAGTTCTCTGTGTATGTGTATTGCCAGCTAAGACTGCTGCCCCTTGGTACTGGGCTGTACACAAACTTACCATGAGAGACGGGGCCTGCCCTGGGAAAAGTATAGGCTGCACAGACAGCAGATGTGCAAAAGGAATAAAATTCTGCAGGTCGTCTTCTCTTCATCGCAGTGCTCTGCCCACTGCACCATACAACCTCTTGGGCCTGTAATTGGTTTTCTCCAATACCAAAAGACTTAAAGGCAGTATAGTCCCATACATCACCAGTTAAATTAGGATGTTATGTCTCCCAGATCTGATCATCATTCTGCCCGCAATGCTGTGGGAGTTTGGACCACTGACTTAGCTCTTACCCTGTGAACCTGAAAGAAGGTGCAGGTCTTACCACTGCACTTTTTCATCTGCTGGATTTTATACAGCGTCTCTGGGCTTCTTAGGAGGCAAGATGCACACAGTTTAAGCCATGCCCTTGCAAAACAGAAAGCAAAGGTGACGTCGGGGTCATCCTTGTGAACCCCGCTAATGAACTGATTATTGCCTTCCTAGTAGCTAGAATAACAATGGAGTAGCACTGCACTTAAAATCTCGGGGACAAAAATCCCCTGAAAGCAAGGTTTTAATAGGGAAGGCAAAGTATGAAGTGAAATAAATTTTGCAATAGTTCTCTTACAAATTGTTATAGACATGTAAATATTGCATGGCTAGCCTATATTAGTCACCTAGGGGTCTTTATTATAGACTGGGAAGACTCAAGAGCAGACTAGAGTAGTTGGTAGGATTATACCCATTAAAGAATAATTACACCTATTCTACAGATGAGCAATATAGATACATAAAGGTATTATCTTACATGTTTCGCTTAATAAAAATTCTGAGGTTTGGGGAATTTGGAATCCTTGCTCTTCCCAGCAATATCTCCTTCATCTCCCTGGCACATGGGCGCACCAAGCATTTTGCCTGGAGAATACAGGAGAACAATAAGGAAAAGTGGAGTGTTTAAACTTGCTGACTAGGGATGCCATCTCAGTGTTACCTGGCAGAACTCGGGGCCATCAGATGTCTTGGCTAGCAAGCACACAGCAAAATAAGGAGAAGATAAGATTTTTGTATGAGTAACAAAATGTTTAGTAGTGAAAATGGAAGGACCCAGGGAGATTTTGGAGGGACAGCCTTCATGGTTCAGGCTACAGAACAATTTTGCAAAGGAAGAAAGTTCCTTTATAAAGAAAAAATTTCCTTGCAGAAGCTTTTTCTGCAGCACTTCTTTTACTTTGCTCTGGAGAAGCTGGTGTGTACTTGCTCCATCAGCATTTGTTTTAAGTTGCGGTGGTGCTCCTTGGGTCTGGCGTTTCAAAGCCTTGCACTGTTGCCTTTACAGCCCATGGTAGGTTTGCCTGGAGGAGAACGTTGCATGGGCATACACTGAAGTGCGACTCCAAAACGCTGCATTTAATATTACCAAAGACCTCTGCAAAATAAAACCAGAAAGGAGAGCACATCTAGTCTGTTCCCCTGATAACCACATATTCTTTGATTAGCAGTAGCTTTGGGGCAGATTACTGCAGGATGGTGGAATTAAATAGATAGTTGAAAAGTCCTAGTGTAACTATTGATTTTTCCCATTCAGACAGTTGTGGTTTAGACAAGGAAGCAAGGGAATTGGGTGCCTTTACAAGCTTTTGTGGCAATGAGCAGAACAGCTGTGGCATCCACGTGAAAGTGGCTGTTATCTCTCGGCATGGAAGATCACCACAATCCTTACTTGTAGCTCAGTCCTTTTTCCCCTCACTGTGTTTAGTGAAGAGACTCATGCAAGCCAGACGGAGGAAAAGATGCCCTTAATGGTTCAGCTCCGTGACTACATTAGTGCATGTAATTATTTGGAAACAAATATGACTGTAGATATCTCCCATAGTCACAGGCAATATTGAACAAGTCATCTACTTAACGGGGACTGTACATCTGAAACTGCTTCAGCTATGTGGATGACTGGGTCCTTTCTATGTATATAAATCTGCAAATGTGTAGTAGGTTGTAAAATTTATGAGCACTTTAGCCCTTATAAATTTTTATCAAGTGTGGCCTTTAAAACCAAGGGTTGTTGTTAGCGTTACATGCAGATTTTCATTATTATTAACCCCCTTCTCACCCTTTGCCTTATAGGGGGAAAAAAGAGAGAAAATAAACCCTAAAGAAAAGGGAAAAGGAACATTTAGTTCATTGGATGAAAGTAGTGAAACCACTTTCAGGTCCACAGATGGGTGGACTAAGGCCTCATAGTAAAGATTATATAATCCAGATGGGAGGAATTTGAAGGAGGATATTCCCATTAAATTCTAACTGCCTAAATGCAGTGTTGCTAAAAGAAAATAAGTATCAAATAAATCACTGTTCACTACAGCTAGATGGAAACCCAATGGTTTTCTTGCCAGAATTTAACTCAATTAAGAATGTAAGACATTATGCTGTTGAAATATGCTGGACTGACATTACAAGGAAGGAGTAGGTAACTGGAACCTTGATTCTGCATCTCTCTGCTCCTTTTTCCACGATTGGGATGTTGTCTATAGGAGTCCTGTCAAAACACATGCAGGGCTGGAGCATGCCTGGGACCAGGGGAGGATGAGGCAATGCAGAGGCAGGCTGCAGAGCAGAGCCACTTTACAGATCTGCAGGGACCCTGGGAGAGTAACAGGGGGACACAGGATGTTTGGTTCCCACACACTTGTTGGTGGGCTAGAAAAACTTATCCCAGTGCAGTGTAAGGATATCCACGCTCCACTGCAGGCTTTGGAGCAGTCCTCATTACTATCAGTGCATAGTATGTTCTCACTCCTGTATTTTTTTCTCTCTCCTTCCACGCTTTCTTTTTTTGTCATGGAGTGGAGTCCTTTTTCCTCCTCCTTTTTTAAAAAAAGGAAAAACTGCTGTTAGGATTATGTCCTATTACTTAAAGTGCTTGTTCTGCTACATGTACACGTAAATTTAATTATATTGGCCATATGAAAGATGCATGAAGGTTCACTTTTGGGAAGTGTGCCAAAGATATCTTCTGAACGTGTAGCTGTTTGATGTAGGCTTGTGCATGGTAATTGAATTACTGATCAAGTACTGTATCAATGAAATAATCTTGGTAAATTCTGTGTACTTAAGTAACTATAGCCTTGAGGCTGTGGTAACTGGAGTAACCCTGTTATTGATTTTTTTTGTTGAATATGCATATTTTATACCTCTTAATAAGACCGTCCTTTTCTAGCTGCTTCCGTGTCCTTCAGAACTGAGGTTTTTCTTTCAATCACTCGTGAAGGATATTTCTGTCACTGCTTATACTAAGGGACTTCTCAGACGTCCTTCTCACAGCCCCATTGCTGCCTTCCTCCTCAGCCATGGGGAATCCTGCTGCAATGCCACTCCAGTGAATCGCCCTCTGCTTCCCCCTCCCTCTCCTGTGGCCCTTGCGAGACAGGAAAAGTAGGACATTCTCTTTCTTCTCTCACTGCTTTCTGTACAAAAAGTCCTTGCTCTAATTCTGCTGGAGTTTTGTGGGAAAGTCCCCATTTACATCTCCATTGCTTCTTCCTGCTCTATCTGTCCTTATCTACCCTTCGTATTGTCAGGGAGACTTAAGGTCACAGGACTGGGGCATGACAGTAGCAAATATAATCTGTCCCTGGTGTGTCCCAGGAACCAGGAGACATGAGTCCATCAAGATCCTATTAATATTAGGGATTCAAAGTTAATTGGTTTGTCTTTCCCCTCCTTTCTTGTATGTTTTTTCCTCCTCTCCAGTAGGCTGGTCCATAGTTAAGCTCTGGTCCAAGGGGTAGCTAAATTGGTGTTCTTCACAATGTTGCTATCAAATTGCAGAAAAAACAGCTAAAGAAATAGTGAGCGTCATCCTAGGATCATCTTCTGCAAACAGCTGTTGAAGATGCTTCAAGACAGCGTAGGATGGCAAATATAGTAACCTATAACACAGTAATTCCATGAATATGTGACCCCACCCACTTATATATAGGGGCATGTATGGTATGCAGTGGATGGACTTGAGCAGAAGTTATTTTGCAAACCTTCATTTTGGAGTCAATCTGAATCCCAAAGTGAGATCTGAGCATATACTTTCCACTTTTCTTAGAGCAAAGCTGTTTACTTCACCCTTGTGAAGTAGACATGACATATAGTATAGATGGCAATAATATAAATGACTGATAAAGGTCATTCAGACTCGGTTTTGGATATAGGCATTACCTATAAACTCCTATAGTATGGCATCAGCAAGAAGCACAGTCTTAAAAATTGACCCAGACCTTCTGTCCTGAAATGCATGAATTATGAAACGCACTTAGTCAATTCCTTTTGGTATTTTAGAGACTGAAGATTTTAAAGAAAATTTCTGACTTGCTTGAAATCATTCATTGTTCACTGCATTATGCAAAGTATTGCTACAAGTTGGATCTGACATGCTCCTTTAGCAGCTATAGTCTCTGGTGGCGTGTTCCAGCAATTCCTTCATGCATTCAGGAGGTTTTCCAGTGAAATTGAACCCCAGCATTGCACTCAAGAGATAAGGCATGCAGAACCTGGCTTTGTTCAGCTGAAGAAACAGCACCTGGGGACATATTAAGAAGCTGGATCGGACACAGCCTATGTGTGGGTAACTGAGTGACTGTTATTCAGGTTTCACAGAAAAAAGCTTGCCTCTGGATGAGAGTCGCATGATCACTGAAAGAAATCCCTTGGTGATCAGAGTCCCCTGCAAGAGCTGAGCAGGTCTTGGACTGTGTAGCCTGGCTTGGGAGGGAGGAAAAGCATCAGGCAGATGTGATGAGAACTTTGCTAAGTGTGCACTGCTCTATCCAAGGGAGAATCTCACCCTTCACTTTGGAAGTTGCCAGTGTGTCTTTTCTAGCAGCTGCATCTGCCAAAACTGGAGGGCCAGTTTTTACTCTTCTTCTCCAGGATCTTGTCATTTTGTGTCCTTTGCTTTGGTGCCTTTTTTTTTTTTCATTTGAAGAAAAGAAAAAAGAAAAATCAAAATCAGAAATGATCAGACATTAATATGTTTCCACTTGCTGCTCGTGTCCACATGGAGAACTTAAATGCAAATTCTCTGCTAGCAAGAAGAATTCATTGTTTCCCACTGTTTGTTCTTATTAGGGCCGATGTGTGAAACAATGGAAAAAGAAATGTTTGATTTTCTTAAACTTGGATGACCCTATAAAAGAGACACTAGAAACAACGTGTCTTCACTAGTAAACTGAACAAAAGTGATGTAAATACCTCTGAACATGAGTTTTTAGATTGTGATCTAGCAAACTGAATGCTGTAACTGTTCTTTCTTTGATATTTGAGGTGAGAAAAAGCCAACGTTTGACATCACATTCATAAAAATAACATCCTATTTCTTGTCACTGATAGCAGGTGGTGCAGGAACTTAAACATCAAACCGTTTTTTCCACCTTCTTTTCTTTCCCACAAACCACTCCTTGTGGCATTCTGTCTCAACGTGATCAAGCTATAGTTTCATTCACCTCCTATTTCTTTTGTTTCCTACTAAATAGAGCAGCCAAAGGAGGTGGGAAAAAACCAGCTGTCTGAGGCTCTAGCGTAGAATTTATCATACTTGGCCTACTCCTGGTTTTTTTTTTTTTTTTTTTTTCTTTTTTTCTCCCAAATTTGCTGTGTGTTTAGTTATGTTTTCAGGTCAGGGCATAGTAATGGCAATCCCACCTTTGCTGCACAGGACTGTGGGAGTGTCTTTGCTGCACAGGATGGGATGTCTCACCTTCCTTAACAAGGGTGAGGGTCTGAGTCTCCCGAGCATCCACTGGCACCCACCCTCTCCCTGCTTCCACAGACCTCTAGCAAGTCCCTGTTTTCTCCCGGTGCTTTGGTCTCCCAAGCGTACAACACACAGATTTCCTGCGAGGGAGTGAGGCTGGCGTTTTCACAGCCACTAGCGTCGTGTAGGCCTGCTCCATCACCAGCATTTCTAATGGCTGTGGCAATAGCAGTATATATTAATAAAACTAAAGGCTTACAGGCCAGATTTTGGTCCTGTAGGGCTTGGTAAGGATTCCTGACCTCAGTGGAGTGCATCAACTCACAGCAGCTGAGGGCACAACCTATCTCTGCGCTTTCGCTCTCTGCCGTATTAACTTGATTCAGAGTGGCAAGGATTATGGTTTGGGGACTGTTACCTAAACATGAGGCAGAGGGCAACAGCAAGAATGCATTTATGGTTATTTTTATACAATGCTGTGGCCAATGAAAATTTCTGAAGTCTGTTTAATGCTTTTCACCCAGGGTAATTGATGTACAGATTCTCTCAGACCTTTAAAATCAGGAATGCCTCAAGCTTTGTGGTACTGTCTCTTCCATTTACCCCTGCCTTTTTCCCAGTCTTGTGCAGTTCAATACTTGCATTTCCCTCACCTCTGCTGTACAATTTGGCTCCAATTGCACTAAGCCCCAGAGGCCAATTCTTTATAAAAATCAGCCAATAGAGCTACCAGGCAGCATTAGCTAAAGAGCAGCTTTTTCCAGCTTTCTGCCACAAGAAAACATCCCTGTGTAAGCCAGGCCTGGGGAGGGTGTTTGCATGAAGCTTCCCCCGAACCTCTGTTAGTGATCTGGGAAAGGGGAGCAAGACTATACCTGACTTATACCCTCTTCATTCCATCTGTCCTGTTGTTTAGAAGAGAGGTGGTTCCCTTTGCAGGTAGGCAGCCTCGCTCCTGCAACATGGAAATTAATTTTCTCAGTGTTAATCAGATTTTGAGTCCTTTTTAAGTCATGGGTTGTAATTTTAATAGCAGACAATTATCTGTTTTTAAAGAGGCCTCTTAAAACCGTGCCTTCTCAGAAGGTCTTTAAGATCTCCATGCTGGTTTGTTTTATTTTTAATAACATGAAAGTTTTCTTGAACTCCTGCAAACACTCCACAGTATTTCCTATTGCCTGCTGCCCAGAGAAGAGGGAGAAGAGATGCCCAGGAAGATGAGCGCTGTCTCCCCATGTGGGACCAGGTGAAGGACTGGGCAGAGCTGGTGCTGCTGGAGCACCCCCTGTGCTGGCCTGCGGGGTCTCCTCTGTGCCCTGCAGTGGCCTGGCCACAAGGGCAGCAGAGGTGGGCTGGTGCTGGGCTGCCCCCACGGCATGATATACTTGATGATTATTTGCAGATTTTCTTGAAGAGTCAGGATGTCTCCCGTTCCCTCTCAGTGAGCAAACCTGGCACTGAATAGATGTTAAATTCATTGTTTTGAGAGATTCGTAGCAGGTGTTCTAAAAAGGGAAATAGGTTGCAAAAATTATCAGTAATGAAGAGAAGCCCCACCTCAAGAAAAAGTTCAATTGTTCATGAAAAGCTGTGAACAGATTTCAGGGAATTGACACTGTATGGGAATTTGAGGGATGTGCATTATTCTGAGATTACAAAGGACAGTAAGAATGTGTATTGAATTTCTTAAAGGTTCTATTGCTGTTCTATATTTCAATTTCAATTTCTAATCTAATTAATGTATGTAGTTAAAAAGATGCCGTAACAGCAATCCTTGAAATGTTTTCCAAGGCATGTTTAAGAAAACAAAAAACCAGACCTTACAATGTGATGTATAAGATGTTTTGCCTCAGAAAGAGTATTTAAAATAAGTGGTCATGTTTAGAAACCTGTATGAACAGAGCCCTTTAAAATTCTGTGGTAGAAATGTAGTCCATGGAGAGTACAACTATAGAAAATATTGTACTACTAACACTTACGCTTTCCTCAGCAAAATGTAGCTAATGACACTACTTCAGCTTCCAGTGCTCTTATGCTAACTTCATTGTTTAAAAAAATAAATAAGCAGGAGCGGGAGTGTTATTTAATAAGCGTGGTAACAGTTTGGCTGCCCCTTCGGGAGCGGTTGCTGCTGTAGAGTCCAAGCAGAGGTAACGGGCGGGTTTAGTGAAGGGAAACTATCATTAGTGGTTTCATTTCACATGGAGATTAATAACATCATTTTCTATTCCTTTCTCGTGACGTTAAAACTGTTACAAAAGCAAATAAACTGTTTTTATGGGATGGAAAAGCAGTGGAGAATAGAAATTCAGTGCACATACAAAGATAAAAGAGGAGGCAGCGAGTATCTCAGAGTAACGTGCAGAAGGACACAGTGTAGTACAGATAGACGAGAACATTTATTAGTTTCTTGACCCTAGATCTGACTCAGTAGAAAAGTCTCGGCTAAATATATGCTTGCTTGTGTGTATGTGTTTTTATTAAAATCTTTTCTGATTTTACTCCTCCTTGCAGTTGTGAATCAAAGACCAATATCACTGATAAAATGGAGGTCAGCAATTTAACAGCATCTTGCAGAAAAGATTTGGAGGTGAATGAAATTAAATGGTTATCTGAATTAGACATTTTTCCTATGAGGGGCTGCAAGCTCAAAAAGCATGAGGTCACCTGTAGGCATAGTTGGGATTTTCCAAAGTAGCAGGATCCATAATGTTGGTAACAGACATAGAAATTGAGGGCTCTGTAACAAGTCGTGGAGATCCTAACTGATATTGGGGTCCCATTGTGCAGTACCATGTTCTGGGCCTGAAAGCTTTTGGCTCTAGTCTCTGATTTACCAGCGAGATCAACTGATTGAAGTGCCAAATTATTTTCTTTCAATTCAGTGGATTTGAAATACTTAGAGCTAAGCTGGGCTTCAGGTCCTGCTGGCTCAGAGGTTACAGGGAGAAAAAATGAGAGATTATAACGTCAGCTGTACTGGGGCAGACCAAGAGTACCTGTCTGAGCTGCCACTCTCTGGGGTCACAGCTGTGGAGTAGGCTGGAAATGTGACTTTGGGGAAAGTCATGGCTGGGATACTGTGGTCCAAAGCCCTTTTTGCTGGCTACAGGCTGCAGAATCTGGGTGATGCTGCATCCATCTGGGTCGTAAATTGTTACTGGAAAAAAAGTACAGTAACTCTTTAAAACCAAAGCAGTGCCTCAGAGAGGATGCCAAAGGCAAGTGTAAACATGAGTAAAGGTCTGACAGTCAGTAATTTAGCAGGAGAGGGTTTTCTGAGTGGCGAGGGCTGGTGGGGGGCACGAAAGGGTGGGAGGTGCTCCAGCCGGGGATCTGATCTCTAACCCCAGCCAACACTTCCCTTTGGGAGAGTCCTCCTGCCCTGCAGCGACATCTCCCCACTCTCACTCAGACTATCCTCTTGTACTCTAAGCTACTTTTTGGGAAGAAAAGAAATTAATTCTTCAAGCAGAAGGTAAAAATGTCCAGCAGCTTCCAAACATTTGTACTGTGTTGTATAGGAGGATTAATGCTGTCTGGGTGTACGTCACCAACTGATGTTTTTACTTTGTTTTTAGGTTTGGTTTTCTGAGTGTGTGAGCAAGACGTGCTGCGTTGTTGGCTTTGGGTTACAGCTTTGGGAGAGAGGGGCCTCTGTGAGCAGCAGGTGTGCTTGCAGTTCTGGCTGTAGCTTGTTTTTAAGATTAAGTTATCCCAGGAGAGCCAAGAACTGGTGTGGGCTGAATTTTCTTCAAAGAAAGATTTGTTTGCACGTGGTTGAAAATGTGGGTTGATGTAGTCGTGTAACACCTTCGTGTCTGCATGGAGGCTGCTCTGCTGTATCTCTGTTCTGAGAACCATGTCCGCTACTAGCTGGAAGAAAGGCAGTACTGGTAATAAAAGAAGGTATGAAACTGGCTGAAATTGAGATGAGCCTTAGCCTATAAACTCGGATATGAATTAAAAGCAAAATTTGCAGTATTTCAGGGTGTTCAAGCCTATGGTTTTGCTAAGACATTTCAGTTGGTGCCCAACTTCCTGACTGCTGTAATAGAGTAAACATCAAGGGGCCAAATTTTCAAAAACTGCTCTCCATCTGTCCTCTCAGTTTCACAATTTAAAAACTTTTCTCTGTTTAAAAGCTTCTTAAGTGAGGGTCTCAAGATATCTCAAAAAATGCAAAGTATTAAAATGCTCACTTATGTTTTGGTCATTTTAAGCAACTCCAAATTTCAGTGGTATTACAGTCACTACTCTGGTTTACATCCAACCACTGATTATCCAGATTCAGTAACTGCTGACCAATACAGTTTGTGGCTCTTGTACATTGTTGCACAGAATAATACCAGTTCAGAATCTGCCTATGTCAGTTCTCTATTTTGTGGCTTGAAAAATTAATACAGCTTTCCACTCACTAAATGCTATCATCACCATCTAGTTGTCAGAGTGGTTTAAGCCTGTTACTGGAGTAGGATACATGCAGAAATGTTATTAAAAATCTAGCATCTCCAAAGAGATAGAGCAAATGTAATGACAGTCATAAGCATTTGATTTTCGAATACAGCCTTCACAAATACATTCTCAAACACCATTTTGCTGCAAAACTGTAAACCATTGTGAAGTGCAAACTTGACATCTCTCCCTAAGTGATAAAAGGAAAGGAAGAGAAAAGCTGATCAGATCCAGCACATGGTATGTAAATGATGGGTGATGTTTAAGCCTTTTAATATAATAAATCCTATTCATCAAAGCCTTCAGGGATGTAGAGTGGCCCAATATGGGCTAACTGGGATCTTGCAACACATCAGAAGTTGATTTGTTTCTGCCTATGTGACACTTAGTGAGAGCGCAGGTGCTTTTTAGAAATATCTCTTAGAGGGCTATCAGTAATGACAGTGGGAAGGGCCACAACATTTTAACCAAGAATTGCTGGGTCCCTAAACCCACCTGTAACATTGTCTGCCAATGTGCTTGTTGCTGTCTTCTCCCACAAGATTTGCTGTCTGCAAAGTCCTTTAATCATTCGTGAACTCTTGAGAGAGGTCCCCCACTGAAAGCGTGTCTCAAAATCACCTTCTGCTTTTGCCTTTTTTTTTTTTTTCTAAGATCTTTGGGTGCTTTTACAAATCAGTAATGATTATTAGCCATGCCATCATATTAATCATGTTACTGATGTTCACAGCGAGGGCCTGTTCCTACAAGCACTGGTTGCCATGGTCTTTCTCTGCTGTTGCAACTTCCTTTAAGGCCCTTATGTTATTAATTTAGCAACAGTGGAAGTCCTTCAGCCCGACCCTTAAAAAAGATACAATAAGTGAAGTCTTTAGGCACTGTAAAAGATGCAGTTGTTAAGCAAATGAAGAATAGGGGTGGAATAAGCTTCTCCATTAGCACCCATCCCTTGTGTGCACAGGCTCCTTCCTAGCAGAGAGCTGGGAGCCCCATTCTGTGCTGTGGGCTGAATGTCCTCTGCTCTGCCCTGTGTAGCAAAGCTGCACCTGGGGAGAGTCGAGTCTGAATTTATTCAGAGCCTGTTGGATTACAACAGACTTCTCAGGCTGGAAGAAAAAAAATCACTGTCTGCAGAAAGCATGCAGCTGAGAAAATGGCCTTTACAGACTCTTGTAGCCTTTCTTCATGGTATCAAGCTTGAAAAGAAGTGTACAATGTTATGCCAGTCTGAAGCAAGAGAGACCATTTACAATGCAGTTTGCATTTCTATTGGATGCATATACAATATTAGGCATAGTCTGTAAGCCTAGTGGGAAGGGTTTAGTACTGAAAGGTTGTAAAAATAAAAGGATTCGTAAAGATTCTGTCCTCTCTTGTGAAGTCACTGGCTTTGTGGTCGATGTGCTTTATTTCCACTGCATGCTGTAGTAATTTGTAAACATTGGGATTGCTTATTTGACTAAAGCCAATCAATTTTTTACCAGATAAAACAAGAGAACTGAGCAGGTTTAGGCCATTCCTTGTAAAAAGGAGAAGCTAAAACTCTGTGCAGCATCCCTGGGTTACCCCAGCAGGGTAGAGGGCTGAAGCTGTAGGACAGGGTCCTGCCTAGTTGAAGTGCCGTCCCTGAAAAGCGAGCAGCCAAAGGGCATTGCTGCTGTTGGTATTGTGGTCTTCAAGACGTGCTGCTAACCCACTTTCCCTGTTTATTACTAGGAGAAAGAAAAATGACAGCAGCTGCCTGATCTTTAACTGTAACCTAACTGGCTAGAAAGCTCGCTATCAGTCTGTCCTGTTTTCTCTGTGTGTTTTCCTGATTGCTTTATCTAGTGATGTTTAGTATTCTTCATTCCTCTGTCATCTGATCTGTTGGATGATAATACCAGACATCAATAGTGAGGATTTTTTCTTAGAAACCCTATTGAGGACAGCACGAGCTTGATGTGGCAGAAGCAATAAGCTCTGCATCTGCTGGTGTGCATTGAGAACAGTCTTATCAATTAGACCGTCACTCGCAGGTTTGTGCCGGCTTCCCCACCCCGCAGCGTGCGCTGGTAATAGCGAAATAATGATGGAGATAACTGCTTTCTGTATCAGGTAAGGTTTTTTTGCTGTAACTTTCTCCCCCTCTGTATTTCTGTCCAGCTGTTTTCTCTCCAGCTGTAGAGCTCTTCGGGCAAGGGCCATCTTTGAATTGCGCAGAGGACAGTGATCATATGCTAAGGGCTGTGTGCAAAACATTTTGGTGGAGCTTAAACATCAATGCGTGGATGGCTTTGGGTCAGTTAAGGAGTCCTGGCCCCTCCTTGTTTAGCAAACCACGCTGTACAAGCAATCAGGCTTAATCCAACACTTAACATTCAGCACAGGCACAGGAGTTTTGCTACACAGGACTTGGTTCTGTTTCTGATGGAAATTGCAGGTCAGAATACATAATAGACAAATTTAACAGAGGGTGGGCTCTGCCAGGTGCCCAGAGGAAGGCAGGGCAGAGGTGGTGTGTGCTGTGCCCGTGTGTATAGGAGCTGGGAGAGTGTGATGGCCTGCCAGCGCGTCCCGCGCAGCAGCATCCAGCCCCACTGGAGATAGATGAGTGGTCCTTCCTTGGGCCCTGGGGCACATGGCCCTGCAGGGTGGTTAGACCCTGCAGATGGGTTGTTTCTAGGCAGTGATTAATGCAGATTATAATATATATAACTTAAATATATATTAAGTTATATATATTTATATATATATAACTTAATATATATTTATATTAAGTTATATATATAATATATATTATAATATATATAACTTAACTATAAATGGTATCTCCCAGTCTGCTGGGATATGTGGTATTGTGTGGTCCAAAAGCCCTTCCCCAGGCCAAACATGCTGCACCAGCTGGGAATTAGGGCCTGGGGGTGAGGGTGACCGTCATCCTCCTCCTCCCTGGGAGTGCCAGGCTTTGGGAGGGGACAGGAGGGCTCAGGGGGTGCTAGAAGGCAGCTGCATGGCAGAGAATGGCAGTCATTAATCCCATCCATAGCAAAGGCATCGGGATTTGAGACCTATCTTCTATTTTTAGAAAACTGAAATATGGAAAATTGATTTCTTTTCTGCTTTTAGAAAATTGGCCAGGTTTCTGACATGTTCTCTGAGGGTTACAACCTGGTAGCTGGTTTTTGTGGCCTTCTTAGAAGTAGCCTGTTCCTACCCCTGGTTTCACTCCCTAGAAGTTGAAAACCATCACTTTCAGTGTTACTGCATGTGAGAAAAGTATTTCTTCTCAACCAAAAACAAGGGGCTGCAGACTTGGGACTACAAACTGGCCTACTTACAATGGGTACTGAGCTCCCTTGAAATACAGTGTTTTATAGAGTTAGTCAATAATAAAAAAAGCCCCAGTGTAACAGTATTAACTGCAGCTTGGAACTGAGCATTATGTGCTGCAGTCTAGACGAGCTCACAGACTTCCCCAGATCAATCCCATTCAATTCCGTGCTGTTTTACAATGATTCTTGTAGTTCCTACAGATTTATGTGTTCAAATCCTTTTTTGAAACACATTAAAAGCTGAACTCAGACGAGGTGAAGGTAGACAGAGTTCCCACCAGAGTTTTTAGGAAACACATTGCATTGACTTACAGGCCTGTCTGCAGGAAAATGCTGCAAAGTATTTAGCCAGATGCTTGTAATACTGAAAATGCTATAGGCAGGGTTCTAGCAATATAAACATGCTTGGTTTAGGATGGTTGTTCCCCTCTTGTTCCAGGAAGAGGGTCCAATCAGACCAGTATACTGCTTGTTTTCTTCTTTACACCAGCAAGTGTTGGCACAATGGGGTCTTTTGCTAGGCTTGCAGGGGCCAGTCCCCAGCGTGTGGTGGGGAAGCTCAGGCTGCCTGCACAAAAATTGTGGGCTGGAGGCAGCAAATACTGAGCCCAAACACCTCAAACATGGCTGCTCTGCTTAGGGTTGCGCACGTTGCGCAACTTGGTTTAGCTTGACTTTTGTGTCTTCAAGGGGGAACTTTGGGCAAAATGAAATGTTCCACATTTGAGAAGTCCCCTTCTGCCCTGCTCTCTGAAGATCCAAGGAGCTGGGTGGCAGCTATCTGTAACACGTAACACACTTCTCAGCTGCTGCTCCTCTCTCTGCCACAACTTGCTGCTCAGGGCAGCAGAGTTTCGAATCCAAATCAGAGGCCAAATGGTCAGGGCTAATTGTGAACTGGTCACGTTTGATGCTGCAATAAAAAAATTCCGGCCCAGATTCTTGTATAGCATGAGTCACTGACAAAGTGCACATGACAGACAGTCAAGGGAAAGATCACTGTTTTATCCCTTGTATGGATTTGTTTTAAGAATATTATGCTGGCTAAAGGTGTTCAGTGAAATGCTGGATGTTGCTGTTACAGTTACTGGGATTTACATAATCCTTTCTAGAACATCTGAATTTAATTTCTTATATATAATTTACAATAATATGTCTGTGTCTTTTGTTTTGTTTTATTTATTTGCCTGTTCCATGGTGGTAACACTATTTCAGTTCTAAAAGCAACCCAGTGGCCAGATCTCTTCATTAGAATGACGGTATTTGAGGAAGGCCCCATTGTTCTCCACCTGTCCTTCATCCATGGCAATCCAGCCTGCGGTCCTGGCCAACCTGTGGCAAAACATAATCCGGCTCCTCCACGAGCTCCTGCAAACAGGAGCTAATGGGGGAACTGGGGTGCAGGCAGGACTCTGAGAGCTCATTCCCTGGGGCAGCATCAGTGTCTCAGCTTGTCCCATCTGCTACTAGAGCTGTCCTCTTTCCTTGCGCGTCAGAGTGGATGTCTACAGCACTAATTGCCAGAGACCAGAGCTGCTGCAAAGGTCCTAATTTGCTTTAGGACTGGGAAATCATCTCTCTGGGACATTGCAAAGTGCTGCCTCAAAGGCAAGTGTGTTTTTTTTCAAGGTGTAGAAGCTCAAAGCCCGCTGTGGACTCAGATGGCCACATTCTGTTCATTTTAAAGGGAACTGGGAGAGCGGTAGAGAGATTCTTGTTGGCAGCTTTGAATGTCTCTGCTGAAAACTGAGGAGTCTTGCTAATGAAATGTGTTGCATCTGTTGGCATGGAAAATGGGAATCTTATTTTTGAACTAACGTTCTTTGACTAACATAACGTGTGCTTCCAAACTGCTTTGTTTCTAAATACCCAAATAATGTGAAATTTCCCAGGAACAAGTGTGACTTTCTCCAAAGCTTTCATATCCTTCATATTTTTCAGCCTATTTCCTTTCCCCTTTCAGGCCTGTGTTATTTGCCAAACTCATCTCTAAGCCTTTCTCTGTCTCTGATTCTCTGTGCACTACTAGTACAGCTGTTTTACAAGCATGGTATTTGTTTGTGGGAGAAGGTAAAATGCTTTCCTGGCATAGAAGAAATCTCTGCCCCAAGGAGTTCAAAGACTAAGTCTAGAAAGCCTGGCCTAAGAAGATAACAGACCATTAGTGGTTTGGGTATTACAGCCTGACTCAGGTGACCAGATTATATTCTTCCCGCAAGCGCAAACCTCCTGTTTGACCTGGGGCAGCTCATGCGGATCCAAACAGTCAAAGATATGCAGGCAGCAGTGATTTGGGCGTTATATAACCCCTGTAAGATAGCTCTGCTCCCACCTCCGAGGAGCACTTCAAAAATAAATGCATTACAGAAAGTAAGACCTCCAGATACTAGCAACAAGGAACAGATTAAGTGCGTTAGCTGGGATCAGAGAAAGGGAAGCTCCTGCACAAAGGACCATCATTTTTTGCAAGCTGGAATTAAATTTTAAAACACAAGAGAGGTGGTTATGCTGAGGGCTCCTTCACAAAACAAATTGCCATGTACTCAACCTCTGCTGGCACGGCTAAACAGCTTCCTCAGCCCAACCTTCCTACTCTGTGCTGAAGGGATTCATACCACATTGGCAGGCTGGACAGAAGGAGGAGATTACAAAAAAGTGGCAAGAGTGCGAAGCAGAAAAGTTCAGATATGTTGTGAAAATTTACAAGAAATGCTAAGGAGGAAGACGAAAAGGTGACCAGTAATTTTAATCTGTGAAAGGGATTTGTGAGACATTCAAGTATATAGTCCATGCTGTATACTCAGCGGAAGTCAAATCTTTTTCTGCAACCCTCTATCTTTCTGTGCTTGCCTCACTGAATTTTGATGGGTGCATTGCTGCATACCCTGCCAGTCAGCTTGGAATTGCCCATGGATCTAGTGGAAAATGACCCATACAAACAATGTCATTGTCTTTTCAAGCTAAGGATTACTGCCTTGGGTTTGAATTTGCGTGCCATGCAAGATACCCATTTCTTTATCAGGCAACTTCAGTTCAGAATGAATAGGGTTAAATGAAGGCCAAATATCAGGGAGTTAATATGTTTTCTGTAATACCGACTGTCCTGTGAATCTCTCCTGGTGAATGATGGACAAAACTGGCGACATAATAGAGTAGTAAGGGACTACTTAGCCCAAGTAAAATGTTAGCGCAAATAGGTCCAAGGCTAATGCTCTGCTTTTTATATATATATAACAAGAATTGCACCTTCAGGACTACTAGGAGTAGCATGTAGGAGGTGTATTAGGATTTCAGTGTTCCTTGGAGCTTCCAAAGACAACATATGGCTGGGGAGACACTGACTGTGGTGAGCAGGCTGGTGGGGGGTGTGAAATTGCCACTGAAAATCAGTATTTCTCATACATTGTTCCCTCTTGTCCTCTATTCAACAGCTTTGAGAATTAAATGGTTTTAAGCAATCTCTTGGTCTATAACAATTGATTAAGCATTTATTAAAACATCTATTAAGCATGTATTACCCCTTCCTAAACCATTTATTAAGGGACTGCTTGAGCACTATGTGACTGTGTTACAGTTGCTATCCATGTACTCCAACAGAGTTCTTTGGGATGTAAAGATGCACAGACAATAAAAAGTCTTATTATATTAAAGTCACATACCTCTTGCTTGTTTTTTCTACTCTAGATGACTCTAGTTAGTAGAACAGGGTGGTTCAAGGAAAACATGCCTGCAGCAAACTGCCTCTCAGACAATGTTCCATGAAAGGGGCCTTCAGTTCTTGTTTTAGTGCAGCATGTGTGTGCAATGAATGAAATAATACTTTGGGGTATAGTGTATTTTAAAGGGTTAAAAGGGACTAGAAAATCAAACTAATTTTTTAGGTGACATATGCTGCATTTCTACCTAGTGTTACTTAATGAAATACGGTATTTTTGTTACCACTTTAACTACAATTTACTTGATCTCATATAGGAACCTTTGAAATAATCTGTTGGCAAAACCTGATGAGAAGACAGCCATGTGCTTGAAGCAGAAATTTGAAGAACAAAACTGTGGCCATTTCAGAGAGATGATAAGATGACAGAACCTAGAGCTCTCTACAAAGAGGAACAAGTAGGTAATGGGCTCTCTGTGAGGACTGATCATCACCACTGTAGTGATACAGACCCAATGCCAGCATTGCATAAGCCATGAACTCTGTAGCTGATGAAACCAGGGACACCCTGCCCACGTCTTTTGCCTCTGGGAGTCCTCTGCTTCTGTTGGTACCAAAGAGTGGGTTGGTTTGAAGTGCTTGCCTTTCCTAGAGCTTGGTTGTGACTGACAGCATAATATTAATTGACAGCTCCTCTGTGGAAGCTGTGGTTTTAGTTGTGATGAACATTTATGCGGAAATGGACAAAGTGCCCCTCAACACAAGTTTTTCTTCCCATCTGACGGGCAAAGTGTGTGGTTCAGGGGTGAGAATACCCAGTCCCTCCTAGATGAGATGCTAGCACCTGCCCAGCGTGCCAGGGGGACCCTTAACCTGGGATAGTCCCACACTCCGTTCCCTTCCCACCCTTTCTTCCTCCTTCCCACTGGTGACTGCCTGCAGGAGGTTCAGATGCAGTCCTTCTCTTTACCCTTCCCCATGAAAAAAACCTCTGCCCACATGCCTCCTGGATTCACAGGGTCAATCCTCAGCTGCTGTGTAACGTCACTGGTTTCAGAGAGGAAGGTGTACACCACCATGGGCTCTCTCTGTCCATACGTCGGTGCTCCTGTTGCATGGGAGCACAGTGGTACCAGGTGGGCTGAGGTCTGAGGTACATCTCTGTCATACCACCACAGCTGCTGACAGGGGCTGCTGCAGAGGGAGCTAAACTAAGGAAGCAATGAAAAATGTGTCACTTGATCCCCCAGAATTTTATATTAATCCCTAACAGAGACTAGACTAAACCTGGACCTTTTGTTTGAAATAATTGCTATAATGTGGAATAGTCTCCTTACCCACCCAGTTCTGTGGTGGTGTTACGACTGAGTCAGTCAGTCAAACTAAAAAAAAAAAAAAAAATTAATATAAAATTAGAAAAAGGAGCCAGTCCCTTCTGTTTTATTGTGAACGTGTTTTCTCCTTCAACATTTTCACCTAAAGGATAGGGGTGAGTTCGATCTGAAGTGCAGAGAAAACAGGCATGCATTCCCTAAAGGGTTCCATTCCTCGCTCTGCTTGAAACTGCTGTTAGCAGGTGGGAAAAATCTGCAGCAGTGCTGCCCAGGCCTTGCACAGCGCTGTAGGCACAGGTCAGTTTAGCTCACTGTGCCATGCAGGCCATGCGAGGCTGCGGGTACGCCTGGCAAGGAGAGGGTGGGAAGCATGTCACAGTTTGTCCATCCTCACCCTGCATGGACTGGGGCTGTCAGGAGTCACTCCCCTCTCCTTTTGGGCAAGAGCAGAAACTCAGTCTGTCATAATTAGGTCTTCATTAGCCCTTGGCACAACAGAACTTGATTTATTGTGCATGAAAGTGTGTGAATTTACACGGGAGTTCATTCTTGAACTTACACTTTGACTTTATTCCTTTCTCTTTGAATGTCTTCTACAAAAATACAGCTGAAATCCAAAGGATTCTGTTTTTAAGTAAATAGCAATATAAGATGTTAGAGTGCTGAATGCACTCTGTGATGAGGCTAGCAGTGAATGTTCATAGGTTTGAGGTATTATTATTTGAATCTTCATTCAGGTAGCTCGCTGAGGGAAACATTCATAATCTGCCTGAATTTCCAGTGCAGCCAATATAAAAATGAAAAAAAAAAAAAAGTCGGAAGCAGAAGTAATTACACTGATAGTTAAACCCACACTGAAGGAACTGTGGGGTGCAAAAAGTCACGTAACTTTTTTTTTTTCAGGAGTTTTCCTTTTGTTGCTTTCTTTCAAGTGATTTCAAAGGCTTTTCAAAGGGAAGATTAGTGCTGTTCCCGAGTTATGCTCCAAGTCAGAGCAGTCACATGGGATTTGTTTCACCTGGAGTTCCTTGCCCAGCCTCCCTGGGCTCAGGTCCCCTGCCTCAAAACCTGCGCACACCGGGGTATCCATCTGTGTCACAAACAGTGCTGTGTCTCATTATCTCCCTGTTCTTGTCTGGCTCAAAAGCAAAGACTGTTGTGGTCATGCCTTTTTCAAAGGAAGCTGAAAACAAGTTTATTGCCTTTTATGTTTTCGAATCATAGATCCAAAATCCTCCTCTGACCTCCTCCTTTTGCATGCTCTGCAATAGGCTTTGCTAAGTACTAGCTGGCACCCTTAGAAAAAGTGCAAAAGAATATACCCCTTGCCTTCCTTGCTGGGTCTGCCTACGTGGATGGTGCTGGGGCTTAAGGCATGGCAGTCACAGGGGAGAGGAAAGAAAGTGAAAATTTTCTTGGGCTGTAGGACTCGCTGTGCTCTCAAGGAAAAAAAAAAACATTGGCAAAGCAGGAAGACCAGTTAATAGAATTTGTAGGGGAGATTTACAGAGTACAAATTAGCCATTGCGCCAAATATCTCATTTGATTGTTTTGTCATGCACTAGTTTTCAGTATTGCTATCGCTGATACCAAGCAGGAAATAAATGAAAACAAAGATGCAAAAGGAAACATTTATGTATGAATTAATTTAGTTGCCTCCAAAGCTAAGGCCATTCTTGTATTTCAAAGCTGGAAAAAGTGCCTGAATTTTTCTTTTTTCCCCTACTTCTACAAGGTCATTCAGGCTCCCTTTTTTTTCCCCTCTCCCATATGTATGAGTGAGCAGATAACTGCTTGATCAAGACAGGGGAGCGCAGCTCTTGCTGGAGACAACTGGAAAGAAACTGGTGGGATTTTTTTTCCCTCGCTGCCAAAGATTTTGCATTGAACTAACATCTTTTTATCACTTTTTGGTGCCAAAGAATTGGAGAAGTGGTTAGCGGGAAAACCACAAAACCTTTCACAGCCTCTCAAGCCATTGAGCTCAAAAAAGTATGCATGTAAGTGAAGAGAAACCCATGATTTCTTTCCCAATGAAGTGTCGGTGCTTCCTCATGTTCCTGCAGGACCTATGCACAGAGACTTGCAGTGAATGTTAATATGTGGGCTGGGCTGGGAGGTGATGGACACCAAAATGAGTGTGGGGTTTTTTCCTTTTACTTGGAGGAGGAGGAGGGGAGGTAGATGATCCCCCTCATTTCTGGTCTTGATACGATATTCTAGAGCCAAAGACATCCATCCAGAAAAACAACCAAGCAGGTAATATTACATAGCTCATGTTGACAGTGGCAGGAGCATTTGTGTACTGTGAGCTTGTACATGGGCTTGGCTGTATTCAGGCTGTTTTAAATTGAAAAAGTGTGCAAGTAGAGTTTTACAGAGCTTTTGCTGAGGGAAATTTGGGAGCAGAACTAGAAAGCTTGGAAATTTGTCTTGAATTTATTTCTTGCATGTTTGTTAGATAGTTTTAAATTATTTTGTGTCATAACATAATAGAATTGATGTATTTTTATTTTCAGCTCTTGGCAGAGAATTGAAATTTAGTGATGATTAAATATTTTAGTAGTAGCTGCCCAAAATTGTTTTGAAGAGAATTATTAAATAGCGTATCATTTTATTCCACTAAAACATGCCAGTAACGGCCATGTATGTTTTGCAGAATGCACATGTAAATATAAAAGTGAAGGAGAAACATGGTATTCTGAAACTCATAATCTTTGGATGTATTTGTTGTCAAGTCTGTATTGGAAAGAAAACAAATGCTGACATATCCAAATATTCTGCAGACCAAAAATCCTATCATCTAGCCAAGTATACTGGTTAAAAAGGAAAGGACAGCGAAAGAGACAAATTAAAAAGCAAACTTCAATGAGAAAAAACAAAGTTTGGGGAAAGATGAGAGAGCGGTAACAGAATTTTTTTAAAAAATTAATATTCAGAGTTAGGCAAAACAGTCAGTGAAAGAACAGCATGGTATTCCCAGAAGGAATCAGGAGAAGTTCAGTTCTGCATATTGTACCCTTTCATGTAATAGTCAAAGTAGATATTTACCATATATATTTATTTGTTATTAATAAATGATGGTTGGATCCTGCCACTTTGCTTGCACCAAGTGAACAGCTTTACTGAAGTTGCTTCTCACTGACTCTAAGGTCTGTTTACATCAAGCCAGGAGAGTAAAACACCCTTTGAAGTTACTTAGATCCACTTTAACACCCCCAAAATGCTGGTAATAATAATGGGGGACCCACAAAATATGGGTGAGGGAAGCAGCCTTAGAGATGGCTTAAGCCAGAGGCTCTGTACTGCCTGGCAAAGAGTGTAAAATAGCATGAAGGACAGGAATTCAGTGTCCAAGGTGGGTGTTCGTGGAGCTGCATGTCTCAAGGTCTCTAACTCTCAAAACGTCCCCAAGAGAGGTTGTTGTCAGAGACTTCACGTGGAGCAGTGTCTGAAGAGCAGAGCCTGTTTCAGCAAGTCATCCTTTCCAGTTCAGGTCAATATTAGGACTCTCAGAAAAATGTATTAAAAGAAAAATTACTGATCCTTTTTACTTCTGGATTTTTGAGTGAACATTGAGGTAATTTACAAATTAACCTGATTTCTTGCATCCAGCTGTCCCCCTCAAAGAGAAGCAAATGGCTTTCACCACAAGGAGCTTTCCCCCTGCTCAGTGAAATGTGTCCATGTTGGAGGTACAGAAGCCACGCATGGTCCTAATTTGTGCCTGTTCTTGTCCCTCGGAGGAAAGAACACAGGTACCTTTTCCAGTGTGGAAGGTTCAAAGACCACGTATACGCATATGAATACACTGGGAACAAATTTAAGGCTCTGGTCTTTGCTGTGTTAATGAATAGTCACAGCCTGGTGATAATGGCACCATTTATTAATGCACAGTGTAAATGCTGAGCCGGGTTATTGCTGGAGGAGAGAGCAGTGGCACTGCTGGAGTATGTCTGTAGGCTGACCGCTTCTGCTGGGAAGTCTCAGGGTGATGTGTGGTTTATTTTGCTGATTTGGAGGACGTGAGTTTGAATGGTATGCTATCAGAGGAAGGGGTGGAATTATTCTGAATGCAGGTTAAATAGACAAGGGCTCCCTTCTCATTCAGTGCTCTCTTCCTTGCTTTTCTTTCTTTGCCCACGTTTCTCTCCCTCTGCCTCCCGAGCGAGTCTGGGGGTGTGGAAGTGTTTTGACAGGGCAGCCATGCAGTTTGTGAAGAACAGTAGGGTTTCTGGAGTGTCTTTCTTCTTGGAATATTACAAATTAATCACCACAAGATCCAATTGTTTCAGCTGAACTTCACATCTTTCCACCTGATGGATAGCAAATAGTGGTCAAAACAGCAATAAAAGAATTAATTTAAATAGCACTGGAGTTTCTCCTACATTCCTTGACCTAGAATTTAATCAGGGATCTGACTGAAAACTGAGTGAGCTAAAATGAAACAGACTTCACTGGACCTTGTCTCAAGCCCTGGCAGTATTACACCCTAGGAAAATAAATTTGAAGCCTGAGTGTGAGGACAGCACGGAGGAGTGCTGTAGAAATGGGAGAGGTAAGCCGTTTAGTATCTGTGCCATGATTATTTCTTATGACAATGGTCATAGTTTTCCCTCTTTCCTACAGTCTTGGTTAACTGACCCACCTTTTTTTCAGTATGCTATTACTCTCTTCCACTTTCAGATTTAATTTTTTTTTTTTCCCAGTTGTCCCTTTGTTCTGAAGGTAGGGTGGATAGGCAGACATCATTCACCCAGGGAAGGGATAGACACTGAAGGCTACAGAAAGCTCCAAGCATCTTTTTCTCTGCAGAAGCGTAAATATCTGCGTCCCAGAGTTCTTAAAAGCTGTGTTTCCATCCTTTACAGCCCCTCTTTTTTGCCATCCCTTTCTCTTGGCCTTCGCTCTTGCCCGGGGTTTCCTGCCTGCTCCTGGGAGTACATGGAGAAATGATGCCTGCTTGGAGGTTGCTGCAGCTGGGGAGCCAAGTTGGGGTCTGTGGGGGGATCAGTCACCCTAGGACATCTTGCATGGCCTGTATTGGCTCTAGGAGGGCTGTGGTGCTTGTGTCTCATGGGGCAGCCCCCATCTCCCCTACCCTCTCCTTCTCCACAAACCCAAAGTCGGCATAGCTGCAGCAAACGCAAGCAAGTTTTATCAGCTGCAGCCAGCTGGAAATCTGGCCTTGTACTAGATAACCATGGTATAACTCAGACCGCTTTCCATTCTCCCCTGCCTCTCCCCCCATGAATTAGTAGCTGTAAAGCACAGCTATGGGCAGCAGCAAATCTTTCTGTAATTTCTGCCTTCCAAAGCCAGGTAACAGTCCAGGTTTCTCATCACCTCTCTCTCCCCCTCTTTCTTGCTCTCTTTTAGGGACAGGTAACAATAATACTACACATTACATGTCCTCCTTACAGCTAGATAACTAATGATTGCCATTATATCTCTGCCAGAACTAGGTAACTGCAATACTCTTCATTATAGATCTGTCTTAAAGCCAGTAACGGCAGTACTCTAAATTATGTACCTTTCTTCCTTTTTCTCTGCCAGGCAGGTAATTGTTATGCTCATCTTTATGTGTCTTTCCTGGAGCTGTAATAGTTTTCATTGTATCTCCTCAGAGCTTATTATGGTAATGTTCCTTACTGTATATTTCGGAGTCATAAGCTGATATTTTTTAGTCACCTCTAGTATTTTGCCTTCTATATTTCTTACAATTTGAGTAATTAAAATAGTGTCCTTAAGTTAACAGCTTTCAGAAGGATTGTGCTTTTCCTCTCAGGAGCTCTCTGTGGACCATCGTGGGGTTGGACGTGTCCTGTAAAGTGGCCTCTGCCCACTCTTGATCCCAGATCAAGAATGATCTGGCTGGTTGGTGCCATTTGCCTTTTGGATTTTAGCAGTGCTTTACTGCCAAGCCACCACGTCTGTGGGTTCAGCGTGGAAGATGCCAAGAGGGTCTTGGCCTCCCCTGGTACTCAGGGTCCATCTTCAGAAATCAAGTTGTCCTACATTTTCATGTCCAGCATTTTGCAAATTGAGATGCTGAGTTGTTCAGAGGAATGGGCTGCTCCTTTACAGTGCCTAGCACTGTTACTCCTGATTTTGCTTTCAGTCTTCTTTCTTATCTCATGATATAAAATCTGCTGTGCATGGGTAACTGAGGCAAGTTTCACAAACTTGGCTATGACTCTTTGATTATTATTAAGAATTATCTTTCTAGGATTTCAGCGTTTGCTCTTCATTTTTCTTCTGACAGTACAATGTCTTCTGTGAGGCCCTGATGGAGCAGAAATAATACTGTGTGTTTTAGGTGATCTTCCTCCTTGAAGCACGTATACTAAACAGGTTAATAAACCAGTAGCTGGTGATCAATTTATGTAAAATAACTCCAAGCACTTGATAAACTATTCAGTAAATGTATCTGCATAAATAACACACAGGAATAAATTGGAACTGGTTTGAGAGCAGAAAAGGAGGACTATATTTGCAGCATGGTTCAGAGACTGTAAATCAAATCAAACCAATTTTGTCTCCTGTTCCAGCTTTTATTAGAGAATCAAAATTCAGATCAGTCTCATGAAAAGATCTCCTTGTACTGCTTGAATCTCATCAGTAAGCCTGACTCTACTTGCAAGTGAACACTGCCTCTAAAAAAAAAAAATGGAAACGCTGCCTGCCCGTATGCCCACCCTGAAATAGCTGAAAAGTAAAATACATTTCAAGAAACATTTTGTTTGAATGTTGAGATGAACTGGAGTAGAAGCTGCTTAGAGAAGCAATGTGATGTGGCTCCAGGTTAGGGGCATAACACATGGAGAACTCTTAAAGTTCATGGGAAATTAATAGGTATAGCTGAAGTGGGTAATTTCAAGAGTGCAGCCATAGAAGTTGTGCAGACCTGTGAATAACATTACATCCAAGAACTGTGTTATTAAAATTGCCACCTTATTGACTGGCATGGAAAAAAAAATCACAGAGGAAATCAGTCAGCAGTATTAAGGTCTAATCATGACAAGCCAGCAAAAATGGAGGGCATTCTGCAACTTAGAAGCTGCAAAGTTCATTGCAAAGAGCACTGTATTTAGGAGAAGGGCTTCTAGCAAAGCCAATCTAAGTGAAGTTACCTTCAGCTTAGATGGAAAGATATGCTGGCAATATTTTTTCATATAAAAGTAAATTAAATTCTTAGCCAGAATAAGGAGGAAAAAAAATTGGAATCTAGTGTGATTGTGAAATTCCCTCTGTGGTAATCTGATCTGGAGACCATCAGCCAGGGGAGGCTTTATCTGTCATTGCCTGACAAGGAGAATTTCCAAAGCAAAATTTCCAAAGGAGTCAGCAGAGGTGATTGCTGTCAGCGGCAAAAGTCCATCGACTGTCGTAAGAGCAGAGCTGGGGTAGTGCTGAGCACCTCCTGTGGCAATAGTTTGTACATAAACTAATGTCATGAGGTATTTGGTGTAAATTGCTGTTGACTTCAGTGGGTGTAAAACCAGCCCTCATAAAGAGCTTGAAAGTAATAGATAAGTATGTGCTGCCCAAAGTGCTTCACTTCTCTGTGCCTCTGTTTCTTGGATGAAATGCTTTTATGTCTCATTTCCCCATCTATAAAACAGGTATGTGTGCACTCCTGCCTTTGCCTTATGTATAGAGGATGATGGGCAGTGAAAGGCTACCAGATTGCATCGTAACTTTAAATGTTAAATGTTCAATTTATCAAATTGAACCAGGGTATGAGTATTAATGTGGTATCTGCAATATAGTTTTGCACAGCCCATCCCAGGCTGGTTTTATGCTCCCCAGAAACTCAACAGACCATGAGTTCACCAGTACTGGCGGCTCCTAAGACCTGTGGTACACAGGACCAAACAAGCAGGCTCCATGTCTCAGATGGAGTCTTTTTATGTTACACTCCCCCCCTAAAAAAAACCTGCTTAGTACTTATTATGTTGTATTGACTAAGTTAAAGGAATGATTTCTATCTACCTGCTAATGTAAGGAAAAATAATGAGCCATACTGTGTGTCTAACAAGGTCTACCAGTCTCAGATAATAACATGCCAGCATAGGCAGCTGCAATGAAAGCCAAGCAACTTTTTGATGAGGAGCTGAAGGAGTCAAATTCTGATAAAAAGAAATAATTTATATTGAGGCATTTCTTTAATTTGTTTCAAACAAGGTCAAATCACTTGATTCTTTCTTTAAACAACTGGAAAGTTTTTACAGATTTCATAATGTGTTCAAGGTAGCTTATGCTTTTGCAAGAGAGCTGCTTTCAGAGAGCTGCAAATACTTATATTCTGATGGAGGTGGTACTACACAAAGAAGAGTTACATAAATGCCTTGTAGCATAGGCTTCATGTGTTAGGAATATTAAAAATAACTCCTCAATGCTCACAGGGTCTTATTTCAGTAAAGCGTGCTACGTTTTCCATCCTTTTATGCATGACTTCAACTACAAAACCATTATGGAATTGAAATGTATCTGAATATCCAATATACAACGCCCCTTGGCAAAACCCATGTGAAAATAAGAGGGCTAAAGAGGGAAAACACATTTAATATTCATATATGAATTAACTATATAGTCAATACACTGGCTTGCCTTTTTGCTTAGTCTTCCATTAAGTGTAACCGTTTTGTGTCCAGTTTCCATCAAGCTTCAATGAAGCAGCATACAAAAAAGAAAAACAACTTATTCCTAAACAGAGAAGAGGTCCCAAATGTAAATTTGACTTCCCCACATTTGTGATCGGTAAGATCCATGGTTTGGGGCTTTCTGTTATGAGACCGGGCCCAACTTTGAACGTCTAGATCCAGATTTCCTAAGGATTCAGGGAGGGTCTTGAAGTCAGACTCTCTTAACTCTGCTTTCAAGTTTTATATGAATCCATACCAAATCTCTTCCTGCTCTTTTAGCCTGGATTCTCTTATGAAGTGTCTCTCTGGTTGTGACAGTCTGTCATTCTTTCCCCAATAACTTTTGAAGTTGTTCAGTTTCAACGTTTCCCAAGGGATCAGAAGCCTCAAAACATAGTATTCCTACAAGCATAATGAACATAAACAGCTGGATAAAGGAGAAAGAGTGTAGAACTGTTCCCCACTACAACAAAGAGCTTGCAGTGGACCCCTCCTCATAGCCATCCAGGAGTTGTGAACCATGAGAAAAGCTCAGGATAGAGCCCTTTTCTCCTTAGACTTCAAAAATCTAAGCACAAGACACGGACTCCTAGTAAAATAGGCTCTTATTCAGCTATATGGGAACTCTCCCCTGTTTTCTTCGCTAGTCTGGGAAAATATTAAGCTTTTAGCATAAGGTTTGCTCCTATCTGAGACTGGCAAACAGGATTTGCCAGGGTGGGATAGGAACCTATTACCTTTGAAAATGAATGTGTATATGCAAACCAGTTCCTCAAACACACACTTGACACCTGATTCACAGAGCATGCAAGAGTGATTGCAACCAGATTGTAGTCCTGAAGAAAATGAAATAATTTGGTGAAGAGTTAGGGTTTGTTTTTTTGTTTTTCTGGGGTTTTTTTAAATCTAATTAATTAGGAGGAAGAGAACACAGAATGAGATCTCTCAGGGCTTTTCGGCCCTCTCTGGAGAAGAAAAAAAAACCCCAAGCAAATAAAAAATCTTGATTATTAAAGCCATTTTTAAGAGTTGCCAGGAAATTTGAATACCATAAATTACTTAGGTGCAACACAAATTCCCATGTTTTTACATTCACAAAGGCCTTAAAACTAATGCAGAAAACTAATTTTTCTTAATCTCACACACAGTATGTAAATCAAAGAAAGACCTCATTTAACAGAAACAGTATTTATAGCACTTACAAAACCTCTAATAACTTTTGTCTGTTTAAAATTTCCCAAATGCATGTACATGTGCTTTCCTAGGAGGGCCTGTTATCTGTCTCTTCCTAATGGCAAATACTGGGTGTGAGTTTCATGTTTTTATCAGGTATCTCTGAGCCAAATTGCACTGGGCAGGTGTCAGATGAGATGGTTGGCTCATGTTTAACGTACCAGCAGAAACTGTAATAATATTAATTTTGAAGTTTTAGAAATATAAGGCAGTGTTAACAGGTGTTTTGTCTTAATCACTGCCAGGACATGAGAAAGGATGAAGAATACTGGGGGAAGGATTAAAGGAGTAGCTTTGGGACGGTTTTGGTGGAGGTAGCACTTGGCTGGCATAGTTTACTCTCCATTCAAGCTGGGTTTCAGAAAAAACTTCCCACTGTATCATGTAGGTCCAGCAACGTAAAATACGGCTGAATCTGTGTAAGGGGAAATCTTTCAAGATTAGTCTTGCAATGGAAAATAGATCATCAAGATACTTCAGATTAGGCATGGTAAATTTAGGATTTCAGAAGGGAAAGAATGAAGAGAGTCATTTTCTTCTGAATGTCATGGCGCACAGAGCAATGAGACACAGGCTTTTTCGAGGGTTACAGCAGACACCAGTTTCCCATGTGTCCGTCATGGTAAGACTAGCGTTTCTGAAAGAAAGTAATTGGACAAGAAATTTTCAATAATTTTTTTGTGACGCTAAAAGGTAAGCTGGGAAATGGCATTTGTGAGAGAAAATGGCTTTACATGAAGTAAATTCTCATACAGCACTGTTCACTTAGGCTTCGTTTACCTGGTGTTAAGGGTTAGGGATAAGATTTCTAAAAGAAGGAAGGATGTTTTTTCCATATATGTGTATATATGTCTCTATGTATTTCCATATGGAATTAAACATGTATATCTATATAAACATATATTTCAAACATATATAAATATATATTTATAGGTATGCATTTAGTCTTCAGAATTGCAATGAGAAGGACTGTTTTTCTCGACAATTTTTCTTGCTATTGATTCAGAGACTGGTTATCATGATGTCGTTGAAGGTAAGGGTGAAGGGTAGAGTTACCTACCCCTCCAGAGAGGCAAACACAGGGAGAGAGTGTTTCTAGTGATGAGTTTACCAGCTATAAAGATAGCATGAGAAACAACAGCTTATGGAAGTGAATGACTTTTTGTATATTTTTGTAGGGGCACTGCCAACCCAGATGTAGTTTTTCCTGGGCTTGTGGTTAGAATGAAAGCAGATGAGATTGTTTTCTACATATTCTTTTATGGCCAAATAAGATCAAATTACTTTCCATTGGTTTAGATACAGATATTACTATTGTGGATATGGTTTTCTAGGTAATTAGAAACAAGGTTTTTAAAAGGAAGTGATGTGCAGAGCAGTTTTCACCCATGCATGGTACTGTTTAGAGGAAGAACAGTCCTTGCAGAAGCAAATGCATTTATATAGGGGTTTTTGTGTACACACTCCTTACCTGGATGTGGTTTTTTGCCAGGGATTTAGGAAGAAAGCAATGAGGTGTGCAGTTTCCTCCTAATTATTTTACAGCCCTTGGGATTAGTAAGAAGAATGGTGTTTGGTAGGAGCAAGCGGCCTCAAATTAGTTTCAATGCACAGATTGCTTAACTGGGTTAAGCAGCAATCGCAGGGACAGCTAGAGTATGGCTTTCTGGAAGAAAGCAGTCAGGAGGGTGATCCTCCGCAGCTTCTGCTGTGCCCAGGGAGCTGGGTAGAGGAGTGGGATTTAGACGAGCTCTGTTGATATAGGGCAGGGATTTCCAAAGGAAGCAGTCAGGAGAGCAGTATTCTTCTGGTTCTGCTGGATTTGGAGCAAGAGGGTTTCTAGGAGCAAGTGCTAAGTTGCCCTGTCTGTTAGAGAGAGGAGAGGAAGGCCTGCTGTCAGCTTAGGGACGTGTGTGGGAAGGGTTTCATGGTTCTGGTGGGGCAAAAGCTGGTTTGGGTTTTGTTTGTTTGTTTTGCTAGTGTTAGATTTATGGTCTTAGAAAGGGAGCTCTAAGTATAGCAGATGCTCTCAAATTCTTTCATGGCCTATAGATTTAGAAAGGGGGAAGATGTCTGTGGGAGTGCATGGCTTTGTATTAGTATTGATGTAGACTCTGGATTGCTTTCATTAAGTTTCATACACATCAGGTTAGGGTTTCAGAAAGGTGACATAATGAAAGAGTACATTTTTCTTGTGTTTTCTTTACCCTGATGTTAGAATGTGGAACGACGCTCTATAGAATTGGATATATACTCTTCATTCTTTATATAGATACTATTCATGCTGGTACATTTCGGTCAAAGTTCACAATAGAGATCAGGTTTCAGAAAAGAAGCAATCAGGAGAATGGTTTTCCACTGAAACTTTGTTTGGCCCACAGCAGGACAATTTTGAATGAGACCATGATCTTCAATTTTTGCACATAGTGGTTACCCAAGTGCTGTTTTCCTCAGAATTTAGGTTATATGCATTAACCTGTAACATTTTGAAAAGCAAATATTAAGGAAAGATGTAGGTCTGGGATGAAGAATCATATTGGAAGAAACAAGTAGTTTTGATTCAGCTCTGTGAGCAATACATTTTACACTGGGTTTATGATTAATGTTAAGAGTTTCAGAAAGGGAGCAGGGAGGACTTAATTTTCCTATTGATTGTTGAATGTTCCACCAAGTTATGATAAGGACCATGGTTCACAGGGTAAACGGCATTTATTTTGTTTGAAGTAAATATGAGCCACGTAAGTTTAGAATTAGCATAAGATTAAGGTTCTAGAAAGAAGAAAACAAAACTCTGGTTTCCTACTGCTTCTTTATTGGGTAGGGAATTTGGAAGAAAGCTCCTCCCAAAAAATTCTCTTGAAGGTATGCTTGAGGATTTTGGGATATTTCATAGCGGAACAGGATTAAGGGAATGCATAGCTTTTGTGCAAGTCTCATGATTGCACTGCAGTTTGCTGGACCGTCCGTCTAACTGAGGCAGATTACTTTTGGGAGAAAAAGCAAAAGTTAAAACAATCTGATGTTTCCAGGGAAGGGCATTGTGCTTGAGACTTTCTGGCATCTCTGTAGGCTGGACAGCCAAAGCACATGGAGAACGAGAAACACTGGTCCAGAGAATGATCTCTTCTCCCCAAAATGCCAAGTCATGCTCTCTAAATGAGACATAGGGGTCAGATTAAACGTGTTTGCCCTATGTCTTTCTGAAAACTGGCTGGAGGGGGTTGCACTGCTATCGAGGAGTCCTAAAGTGACATACAAGCAGGTGAGCTCTGTGTGCCCTGTCAACCTTGGCAGCATGCTGAAGACAAGCAGGAGCACATAGCATCCAAAAATTTTGTGGATGGAGAAGATGTTATCAAGAGTCACTAAGAAGGTGCTCTGGCTTGTACCAGAGGTGAAGGCCAGAGAACAGATTCAAACATGTTAGGGTCATGGCATGGCTGGACACTGGAGTTGTTTGTTATTAGGACCCTTATTAGATTATTAATTGGCTCTTGGGTTATTACCAATGGGCAGTGTGGCTCAGTACTCTTCAGTAAAGAGCCACTCAGTGTGGCTCTTTACTCTTCGCTGGGTAAAGAACTGGCTGGACGGCCGGGCCCAAAGAGTGGTGGTGAATGGAGTTTACTCCGGTTGGCGGCCGGTCACAAGCGGTGTTCCCCAGGGCTCTGTGTTGGGGCCAGTCCTGTTTAACATCTTTATCAATGATCTGGACGAAGGGATCGAGTGCACCCTCAGTAAGTTTGCAGATGACACCAAGTTGTGTGGGAGTGTTGATCTGCTGGAGGGTAGGAAGGCTCTGCAGAGGGACCTGGACAGGCTGGATCAATGGGCCGAGGTCAATTGTATGAGGTTCAACAAGGCCAAGTGCAAGGTCCTGCACTTGGGCCACAGCAACCCCATGCAATGCTACAGGCTTGGGGAAGCTGCCAGGCAGAAAAGGACCTGGGGGTGTTGGTTGACAGCTGCCTGAATATGAGCCAGCAGTGTGCCCAGGTGGCCAAGAAAGCCAATGGCATCCTGGCTTGTATCAAAAATAGCGTGGCCAGCAGGACTAGGGAAGTGATCGTGCCCCTGTACTTGGCACTGGTGAGGCTGCACCTCAAATACTGTGTTCAGTGTTGGGTCCCCCACTACAAGAGAGACATTGAGGTGCTGGAGTGAGTCCAGAGAAGGGCAACGAAGCTGGGGAAGGGTCTGGAGCAGAAGTCTTACGAGAAGCGACTTAGGGAGCTGGGGTTGTTTAGTCTGGAGAAAAGGAGGCTGAGGGGAGACCTTATTGCTCTCTACAACTACCTGAAAGGAGGCTGTAGAGAGGTGGGGGTCAGTCTCTTCTCCCAGGTAACAAGTGATAGGACGAGAGGAAATGGCCTCAAGTTGCACCAGGGGAGGTTTAGACTGGATATTAGGGAATTTTACTTCACTGAAAGGGTTATCAAGCATTGGAACAGGCTGCCTAGGGAAGTGGTTGAGTCCCCATCCCTGGAGGTATTTAAAGGACGTTTGGATGAGGTGCTTAGGGACATGGTATAGTGGTGGTCTTGGTAGTGTAAGGTTTACGGTTGGACTCGATGATCTTAAAGGTGTTTTCCAACCTATACGATTCTGTGATTCTGTGATTCAGTAAATCCTATCCTATTTCTGCAGGGACTCAGTGAGACCTTGCAAGCTGTGTTGCTATCACAGCTATGCTCAAAAGCTTAGAGGTAGTAAAACTTCCACATTGGCAGTAGATTTCAAAAAGTACATCAATAAACGAATCCAGCAAAAAAACTGAGTTTGCCCCTGTCCTAACCCCTGTGATTACAGTAGAGTAGCATCAAGATGTGCTAGAGTGAAATGAGATCATAAAAAAATAGCAGTAACTGAGCAGCAGCAGATTTGTCAGCCTGGGGAGGTTGCAAGAACTACAGTAAAGATGGGCAGGGTGATCTAGGGACAAAGCCTGTGACATCTGGAGCTCTCACAAATGGTAGTCATTTTTAATGGGAGCTGCTGAAGCTCAGTAGCACTACAGCTTGTCATTTCAAAAAAATGTTGTAAAGGTAATGTTATGCCCTGTTTCTGAAGGAAATGACAACAGTTTCCCCTTGGAAAAGACTCCCCAGAGCCAAGTTGATGATTGAGTTTTGCATAAATTAAAGCACGTACAGACTCATTCAGAGGGGCCACTGTACCAGCGAAGGGGAGGAGTAAATCCCTCAGAGACAGAAAATAGCAGAGACAGATGTGATGTGTATGAGATTGGCAGCCCTATACAGTGCAGTACAGGCATGTGGCCTGCCCAGAAACGTACAGTCTCAGTCGGAAAGCTATCAGCACAGTCCTCGTCATCCCTTGGAGGTCAGAGAAGCTCTTAAGGATGGAGCTAGGCAGTGGACTAGCCTGCCAGCAACATCCTGCCAAAAATGCTATGCTACACCGGCTGGCAAGGGTCAAATAGCATTGCAAAAATATCTCCAAGGGGGGAACATCTGATTAAGGAGTTGAGAGACAAAATATGTCAAACATATAGGCTGTGTCTGAAAGAGCCCTTGGTGGCAGCACGCTGCTGCCAAAGCATGGGGCTGGGATCTGTCTGGCTCAGGGAACTCTGCTGCCAGGGCAAAGGATGGTGACACTATGTGCCATGGAGGCTCTTGATCCTCCACAGCGGGAAATCGCATGCCAAAGGACCTGCATTTCTGCTTCCTGCTGCATGAGACTTCCTAGGTTGTGCCGAAGGTAATGTGCTCCTTCTGGAGACTGGCAATGATTGTGCCAGGCAGAGTTGGACCTTCCGTGCCAGAGGGAAGCACACAGTCTGTCCTGAAGTGTGCTTCTCACCTCAGCGCAAACTAGGAATTCTGCCTCCTTCCATATTATACTGGGAAATATACTGTTAGAGAGTAACACTATTACTCTAAATACTGTTAGAGAGAGCCCTACTGCATAGGGCACATATATTACAAAAAGCACTGAATACATCTGCGGTCTTTAATATAACAACGTTCCTTTCCTCTGTTTTTATGCATTTTAATGGGGATTTGCAAGGACTGTTCTAACAACACATGAGCAAGGCAGTCTGTGATTTCCTGTAGCTTATGCAGTTGGTTTTCTACAGAGGTTGGATGTTATTTTGGATAATACTGATTGATCTTATTTTGCTTTTTATACTGGCCAGGGTTTTGTAAAATCATACCTGTGTGAAATGAAGTCCCTCTTTTAAGGCTATGAAGGGCTGGAACAATGATGGAAGAAAAGACATTTATGCTTTTACTTTTTCCACAGTTCTGGAAAGCACCTTGTGCTTTTCTGAGTGGAAAGCTCTTACAAGAGCAGTGCTTTTTGGGGCAAAAGACAAGCTGGCGGGCAATGACCCAGCAGCCCTGCTGGCTGCTCCATGGGCCGGTAAACTCCAAGGGGAGCTTTCCCTGAGCGAAGCTGTCCACTGTCCCCACTGCGGGGCACTTGGGGACATGTCACCCCTGTGTCGTTCCCCGCCCTGCATCTAGTTTGTCTTTTTGCTCTGTGCCTTCTTCAGGGCAGGCATAGATGAGGCTCTATTTTGTTAGACACTCCGCGTCCTGTTTTAGCATATACCATCTTAACCTGCTTTTGCGGAGGGGTAAATATTTTTTACTTCTCGATGGAGAACTCTTTTAGATGATTTTGAATTACTGGAAGCTGGTACTTACATATAATACTAAATGTATTAGTTATGCGTACAGCCAGTCTATTTCAGAGATGTCTTATTTGGCTATGATCATTTGGGTAACGGCTCTGTGATGTGTACCTGAAGAGTCCTAGAAAATCTTTTATTGGCAAATAAGACATAGCTCTAGCCTTCAGCAATTGGCAAAAATAGAGAAAAGAACTTAACAAATATGTATCTTTGTGTTTTTTCAGTGGTTCTCTTTTTATTAACTCAGTAAAGCAATTTTCAAAATTACATTTCAGGGCTTTCAAATGACCACAGTCTCTAGAACGATCATTATCTTTAGGCTATTCAATAGGTTTGTACTGTATTTTCTGCACAGTGTACATTTTTAGCTCTTTTTTTTTCTTGTTGAGAGAAATATTGATTTATCCAATGAAAGCTAATTAATTTAGGGGAAAGAAGTGTCATCCACAAGGGAAAGAGAGAGAGCAGGAATATTTGGACAATGCACATATAGTAGAAAACATTCTTTGCGTAGCTGACTGCATTGAGGTTAAAAGGAATATAGTTCCTTGCTGCTCTGGAGATTAATTTCATAGCTTACTGAAGATAGGTTTCCTGAATCTTTTTATACATGGGCAGCGATATGGACATCGAAATGCTGCTGATCTTCTCCTGACGTTGATCCGTGTGTCAGGGTATGGTCACAAATGCACTCTACTGTATTCGTGTATTTGGTGCCCAATCCAGTCAGTTGTGCCCTTCAATGTGTTTTAGACAAGATTTTAGTAAATATCTTGAGAAGGAAGGAGTGGAAGAAATCTTTCCCATGCAGCTCCTTTGCAGGCTTGTGACACGAAAAGTCGTGACATGCTAAACTCCCATGGTCCAGGGTGAGAGATCAGCCACTCTTCTGCACATTGCACCCATTCAAGTCCCCTTGGGTGGTCTTGCATCCTGCGGGTTGAGACTGCTGGTTTGAGGTTATGCTTTGGAGTACTGTGCCTTCTAGTGGTCTGGGGTGGAAATGATGCAGGCAGGGAGGTGCTGGGAAGGAAGGTTGAAATGGGCTGAAAGCTTGTTCTTGCCTACACAAGCTGGATGTTGAAGCCTAAGACATGGTGGGTGCAGGCAAATGGCTGAATTCAAGAAGGCAATGAGGCGTTATTAATCTGAATTATTGATAAGACAAAATACAGCCAGAAATTTACAGTTTTATATATATATGTATGTATTTTAATATACATATATATTTTATATGTGTATTCTCAAATTTGTATCCAGCTTGGAGCTCACAAAATAGCCAAAAAGATCTCAGGTGGGACCCACCCCCTGGACTTTAAGGCCTTGTAAACATCCATCTCTTACATGGCTCTTGACATGCCTCTCTGTCTGGGAGATGAACTCTTCATTTGCACGCAGGAAAGCTGCAGTTCCAGCAAAACTTCAGCACAGTTCCTGTTTGTTTATATCAGTATAACTGGGACTGGCACTGGAGTCAATATTACCTGCCTGCTTTGGAGGTGTGCCTACTTCCCACTGATGGAATTTGGGAGAAGGGTATGAAGAAGGGTCATGAGGTCATGAAAAATCCTGTCTTGAGGCAACCGGGTGTTGGATCCTGAGGCTCACTCTGGCTTGAAGGCAGTAAGCGGGTCTCCGAGTGCTTTGGGCGCAGACTGCCCCTGCACGGTGGTGTGCCTGCCACGCTGCCTGCAGCCCGCCTTGCTGGGGTGGGAGAAGAGGGGGATGTTCAATGAGATAAATCCCCTGATCTGCTCCCTCATGAAGTCAGTCCGCAGAGCAGGCTGACTGGCAGCTGGAGGCCAGGAGGAGGAACATTCCCCGCGCCCTCCTGTGCCAAAGCCCCGTCTTCACAAGCCGTTCCGCCAAATCCCTGCATCTGAGCTACAAAGGTACCTTAGACGTAACAGAAAGTGCTGGGAAAGGATATCTGTCTTTCATTTTGTGTGTGGTATTTTTCTTTTTTTAAAGTATTAGTGTTTGTTCTGTTTTTCCTTTTTGAGGGGGGAAATTCTGTCTCATGGAGAGATGAAACTTGACATGCTGCAATAAACAGCCAGTGGGCTAGCTATATATTTAGACAATTTTGAAAACTTGTCATACCGCTTGTATTTTGGAGTTGTGCTACCTATCACATCGGGTTAGCAGAGAGCTGAAAGAAGTGCTAACCACACACCAGGTGATCGGATTAAAATTACCACAGTGACAATGGACACCAAAACATTTTCAAATGCAGTGTTTTGTGTCTTATTTTAAGGTGAGCTCCAAAACAAGCCAGTCTAAAGGAGGATATGGGTTTAATGCGAAGTGTGACTGAAGTCAGCAGATGTTTGAGTGGCTCCTTAGCCGTGCCTGGAGGCACCTTAGTGCCCGGCAGTTATACGGGCAAGCTCGTCTTCTTCATCTCAGTCACTGTTCTTGAATCTGTTTAGTTTTGGTCCACAGTAAACCAGCAGCCTTAGGGGACTATCTCTGGGATGCATTTCATTTTACTCTCTGAACCCAGATGTATGACCTCTGGAGCACAGTACAAAGATGGGGATAAATTTTCTTTTCTAAAAGACCAGTATATGGTCTTCATTTGTGACCAGAACAGTTCTTCCTACACTTATCACAGTCCTGTGGAAATATTGTCACAACTGACTTGCATATCCAGTATTTTGGTGATGTGCAGAGGGTTGTATTTTACCTGCATTCTCCAGGCTCCGAAACAGCACCATAAGTGCCCCACGTTCCTCTGCCAAAGTATGGCTTAGAAGTGTAAGAGGAAAGAAAAAATCCTTTTTCATTCCCTTACTGAGATTCCTTTAAAGTGCCTTTCTCCAAATGGCTCCCACTAAATTCCCTACAAACAATTAAAATAAAAAGAAAACTACGAAGAGTTTTGAAACACAAAGGCTAAGGAAAATGAAACAAAACCCATCTGCCTATGCAAAGTAGCCTTGACTAAAGCACATACTTTCTTATGAAGTGTAATTTACCAAATACTTAGATAAACAGCAATAGTTAGTCTATTTTGCAACATCAAAGGCTTTCCTACATTTCTTGATCTTATTTCAGCTAGTACCAACTCCTCTCATTAATTTAAACCTGAAGGGAGTACTTCTCGTCAGTGTCTAGGAATAAGCTTAAAATATTTTAAAATAAATGCAGTAGATCCACTTTTCCTTTTAGCTTTGTGTATTTAAGAGACATCCAGTAGCATGTACCATCCTCCAAACGTGTCTGACCTGATGAATCCGTGCACCGGGTTGAACACAGCAGCCAAAGAATGGGCAGGGTGCAGTGGACTGGACGTGTTATTAGTAGGAACAGCAGTAGTAATGATGCCCAGGGTTTCTTCAGCCTTTTCAGCGGGAACCTTCGGTGTGCCTCATGGTGCCAGGAGCATCCCCATTTCACGAGGGAAGAATCCAGTCTGCAGAGAAGGAAAGTGGCTTGTCCTGGCAAGCCAGCAACAGAGCCCAGGCCTCCTCTGCTACTTGCAGTGAAGTTTAAATACTCAACTACTTCCCAGGGGAGAGAGAAGAATGCGCTGGGAAAATAAATAATGTTGATGCATATTGAGAATAATAATATTTTTCTTCTCTCTGGGTCTAGGCAGCTTGGATAATAGGAAGGAATTCAGATATTGGTGGCCTAGAGCCTAGCTGCTGTAAATAACAGTGGCTCTCTTGACTTCAATCAAAATGGTTCATGCCAGCTGAGAATTAGGGCTGTGTTTGCAGAGCTCTTTGAACAATAAACCAGCCATCTTCTCTCAGTACCGTTTCCCTCCGATGAGAAGCTGTCTCCCGGAGAACAGCTGGGAGAATCAAAAACAGTCAGTGGGTAGCGAGGTGACGGGAGGGAAGGCTGTTTTGCCATCAGCGCAGAGGAGCTGCTCTGTCCTCAGGGGTGGCCGTGCAGAGAATGGGGTTTCTCCAAGGTGAAACGTGGTCAAGCCCTTTTTGCCATGCAGGAAAGGGAGGCACAGTTGAAGCCTTTCTCCACGTGGTTCTTGTGGTAGAGATGAGTTGAGCTTTAAAAGAATAATAGGGTTAATAAGTACTTTCAGTTACTTGTGGCAGCCAGCAGCACAGGGGAAGCAGAGGGAGATGAAGCACGCAGATTTGAGTGTATTGTCACTGAATACTATGCCCTCAATTACGTATGTAGTGGAGAAGGGAAAGCAAGTCTGGGATTTTTTTCTCCTTAGCGTGAGAGCCTTGGAATCCAGTAACGCTATTAGCCATACCTTGACATGGTGATGTCAGCACCAGTCCATACATTAAGATTTCAGGTTTTATTAGGACATCAAGCAAAGACGATAACCCAAACAATTTTTTTTAAATTTAAAAACTAGATGCAAATACCTTTATGGCAGTATCAAAATGTGTTGCAACTATGGTATTTCCAAAGCGGAGGGTGGAAGTTACTTACGAAAGCTTTTTTCAAGGGCTAGGGGCTCTGCACCTATTATCCTGTGAGCTTCCTTAGATGACAAAAATAAAAAAGGACAGTCTCCTTTGTTCAGCAACAACCTGTGAATGGAATGAATTCAGGAGAGACACTTTGCTAAGGCAGCAAAGTCCTCAAATGTTACAGGCAATGTGCCAAGTTCAGTAGAGCAATTGCATTCACAAAGGCTGCTAGGGAACAAAGATAAATGATCACTTAGTGCACCAGAAGTGCTTATTTTCTCTCTTTCTCCTTCCCTCTCTTTCCTGTGAAATGTGAAGAAATGCACTCATTTTGTAACGTTTCTACTTGTTGTTTTGGTTCTGCATGGAAATCTGCAGATGTAAGGATATTCCTCCTACTTCTTGTCCTACTGCCAGTGAGGTTGTCAACTTTGAGAACATCTGGGTAGAAGTAGAGTGAATCCTTTCTCTGTAATTAAAAATCAGTCAGGCTATAGGAAGGCTGTGGCTCTGTAATGTGCTCGGTGTTGTGCTACCGTGTGTTTTGAAAGATGATGGTTAATTGGAAAACATTTAAAAATAGAAAGACCAGTGCTTACATCACTTGTTTCTTATGGTAAATACATAACTTCTAAAGATATGTCTATTTGCAGTTTGAAATTGCTGTTTCAAACTCCAGATTGTTGTTCTGCTTTTTTCCATTAGTTCAAAGAGTCCTTCAGTGCCTCAGGTTTTCTTCCCATACAGTGTTTTTTCACATCCCTGGATCAGCTGTGAAGTTAAAGGGGAGAGCACATTTGCCAAGGGAGTCTCCTCTCTGGCACTGGGTGAAGACGTGGCACTAGAGAGTCCCTCTTCCCTGTGCTGGTGCTGCGGAATGACAAAATATCTCTGAATTGGTCGAAATGTCCAGCACGTAACAAAAAAATCCTGTTGGATCCTTTGGGTGAATAACCCCACTCCTTCCCTGTAGCCAAATGAATCCTCTTTAAGGGAAGAGTTTAATAATTCACTCATCTGAACCTAATTCACTTTTGCTCAAGCCCTTTTCTAGCAAAGAAAGGATTTATTACTTTCTATTATCGACCCTATCCCAACCTACGCATTCCCACATGGAAGTGGCAAGCTCTGTATTGATTTTGTGAGTGGCAGTTGCAGAAGGCAACACATGGCTTTGGGGGACAGTTCTCAAAGAGCATGGCCACGTCCTTCTGCTATAGCTTGGGCACTATCAGGCTGAAAACATCTGGTTTCAGTATGGGGGAGATGCTAGAAAACCCTCAAAAGCATTTTGAACTGTCATACACTTTCTCCCTTGAGCCCATAAATTCTGTATGTTCAGTCCTTCAGCATGCAGCAAAAGCTATTCCCTCTCCTAGGCAGGTAGAAAGATGGGCCATAAGGCTTGAAAATGTAGATGGCAATTGATTAGGACTGGCAGAAATTATTTTAATTTCTCAGCTTTTGTTGGGTTGGACTGGTGAGTTTTGGTTTTGGCCATTAGTAATGAAAGATTGTGAGGATTTCAAATTGATTGAGGATTGAGGGTTGAAATGAAGTGTGAAACATGTTGGGTGTTTTGACACTTTTCATTTCAGCTCTCCTTTGCATCAGGGATTGGTCCCTATTGGAGCATGTCTGGTTTGGAGGCTGCAAGAGAGATGCTGACAAGCTGCAGTGAGTCCAGTGGAGGACCATGAAGGTGTTTGGCGGTTGGAGCACACAAGCCAGGGAAGTGGGGGACAGGCTTGCTCAGCCTGGAGGAGAGAAGGCTTTGGGTATGGGGGGAACTAACTGCAGACTGTCACTACTGAAGCGGGATTGTGCTAGACCATTCCCAGGGGTGCACAGCGACAGGACAAGAGGCAGCAGGCACAGGCTGCAACAAGAGCAATTCTTGTTGGGTAGAAGGTTTGGTCCTGGTTGTCCCAGTTTGGTGCAATTTCCGTTGTTGCAGGTTTTGAGAATTTGAGTGGAAAAAGTGCTGAGCAATCAGATCCAGGTTTGAAGTTAGCCCTGCTCTGAGCAGGGGATGGACTAGAGACCTCCAGAGGCCCCTTCCCATTTGGATTATTCTGTGATCACAGTGTATGCGTTGCACATTCTGCACATTACAGTTACGTGTGTTTTGCCTATGGTTACAGACCTTTAGCAAAGGGGAATAAAATCTTAAAACAATATTATCATCATTCCTATTAAATTCACTTGTCATATAAATATTTTTATATATTCAGTTTCCACTATGCAGTGTTGTATTTTCCCAAAGATCTCTACTTAGAAACAAAAGCATTAAGAGCTCCTCTGTCCCTGCTCAACATGGCACTCCTGGCTTGATAGTGAAACCTGCCCATTGAGTGCCCATCTGTATTCGTTCTGTCCTCCTGAAGTGCTAATCCTGTTTGTCCTGTTGCCATAACCTCACTAAGTCTATCTGTTTGCTGATTAGCTCTAGGCTTGATTGTTCCCTTTAAGCACTGACAAAACACGCTGAAAACAAGGTGTACACATGACAAAATTGGATAAACGAAAGTATCAAGGAAATGCTCGAGAAAGTCCAGAACACAGTGCTGAAGATGCAGAGATGTCTGTTCACAGCCATTAGTCTTAGATGGAAATCAAGGGGAGATTTGGGTGAGTAATGTGGGAAAACTGGGAAATATATAGGTGCCTATGATAAGGGACTCAGATTTTTCATCTCATGACAACTGATCAAACTCCACTTACTTCAGTGGGACTGCACTGGTTTCTTCTAGCTAAGGATCTGGCCATGTGGTTTGTAAAATCAGCTGTGAATATGCAATGGCGATGGTTTGGGTTTCTTCATAAAATCTGAGACCTTTTAAATATATATTCAACACTTAATATGTTGCTAGAGGAGGACCAATTGCAGGAGAACCAAAGGACCTCATACATTACAGGTCGTAACAATGGTGCCCCGTGGTTTTAGACTGACCTCATGAATAAAACAGCCCATAGTATTTTGTCCTGTGCTCATTCCTGTGTTAAGCTGATAACCTTTAACCTTTTCTGAGTTACCACAGAGCTTTTAAAAAAGGCAGATGTCCTGCCTAGTTTTAAAGACATCAGGTACTTATATTAAGTCCCTAGGCCAATTGTTTCACTGGTTAATTACTCCTCACTATTAAAAGAAATAATGCTTAATGTGGCCTGAATTTATGTAGCCTTATCCCCTGGCCACTGGATCTTTTTATGTCTTTGTGTGCCAGGTTAAGGAATTGCTGGTAACTGAAATGTTCTCCCTGGGTGTTTGGTTAGAAACCAGCAAGATTTGCTTAAGCTTTTAGGTTTCAGTTGTGGCTTTCTTAGCAAAGTTTATGTTTCCCAAGACAATAAGCTAAACAGCTTTAAAGTAGACTATGCAGCCCATATTTACCTGGCTAGCTTCCACCTGAACCCTTGTTCCTCTTGGCTTCAGCCACCTCCGGTCCTGCGGAAGTGTCTCATTAATGACAACCACAGATATGGTTGGAGATGGAGTTTAGACTCACTACATCTGAGAATAACTTTAAAGAAGGATATCAGGGTCTACTCCAAACAGAATTATCATAACAAGTTCTGGGATTTCATTTTTCATTTTCATTGCTAATTTAGTTACAAATAACAATGCATAAAATCAGTTCATGAGAATATATCCAGACACTGTGCAGACACTAATGAATTCATATCATTAGTATGATGAAAATAGCAATTGTGTTAATGAATATGGAAAGAAACACATTTATTTAACCAGACTTCTGGTGTCAGACTTCTGAACTTTTTAGAAGTAAATAATAGACGTATGTTATCTGTCCAACATGCTCTCTTCCATTTTCCACTCTTCTGGTTTCTTTGGTAAATGTATGGCATTAAATTATTGGAACAGCTTCAGTCTGTCCCACAGAGCAAAGCTGAATTTACAGGTGTTCTGCATTGCCAGCACCCCGCAAACCTGTCCAAGGGTATCAGTGCATCTCTCCTACTACACTCACGTTGTATTGTCTGCTACTGCAATTAACAAACTTTGAAGGACGGTCCCTGTACATCCTACCACCTTTGGAGTTAGCGCTCAAGTCTGTTCCTATTCAGATATTCTTATTTACTGAGTTTTACCTCTGGCTCCATTGAGAGAAGGCTTGAGCTTGTCTTTGGGAGGGGGAGGCTTACCTTTCATATGATTTCCAAAGTACCATTTTTAAAGTGCTTTTTCTCCACTTCTGTGATTTTAAAATGGCCAGATAGATTAAAATTTGGGCACACAAAAATATATTGCCTTCAAAATTCACCTCTTAGGAAATATAGCTTAGTGCTGGAGGGGTCAGACAAATTTTAGATCATATCCAGTTGCTCACCTTATTCCCCAGCATGTTCCCTGCACAGAACCAGAGTCCAGGAGCATAGCAAAATTGCTATGAGTAAGAAGCAGAGACAGGCAGGGAATGAATGAAGATTTGCTCCTGTCCCCTCTCATGCCGCATGCTGTCTCCTGAAGGTACTGATTTACCATGAGTGTAAGCCAGTGTTGCAAGAGTGAAATAGAGGAAGGATGTTATTTTGCACTCTGGAGTTCACTGGACCTTATGTGGGCCATCTCTTATTTGTAGAAGACCAGCTGATAAATACCACAATGTATTTTTAGCAACCTGACACATTGTTCTTCTCCTGTCATGGGTATGAGGCAGGAGAATACTGATCTGCTCTCTGCACAGCAGTAATTCCCCCCAGTGAATGTTAGGAGTAATTAAAACAGCTTCTCCACAATGAAAAACACGTTGTAATACTTAATTAGGAGAACTTTTCAAACAGAAAGAATAAAATGCCTGATGCTGCCCATCTCCTCCTGACAAAGGTGTTACTGTGCGACAGACTTTGCTGCTTTTAAACTTGCACAAGGAAGTCTTTAATTCTCCTGAAGTGTACAGCAGTGCTTTCCCTGTGGGAAGCAGCTTCATGCCTTTATTTCGTTTGAGGTCAGTAGGAACCTCTTGCAGCTGAGGAAGTGCTAAGCGTGAGTGGACCACACACATCCCCTTCCCCGGTTGTCCGTCAGTCCAGGAGGCCAGCACTACCGCTTACTTTCTGTGCTGTCCTCTCTTCCAGCCTCACTGGCAAATCAGGCGGCAGTCTGGCTGCCTGCAATACACAACTTCCTCTGACTCTTAAAAAATGTAGCACAGTGCTATAACTTTGCGTGCTAATTGCTGACACAACCTAAATTATGGAGTCATAAACAGAGAACTTTTACTGTTGCATGGGGGATTATTTATAGTAGAGAAGTATGTGAATACTGAATTCTCTGAGTGATTTCTGGGTGGATTTCACATTTAACTTATGATAACTACCTTGATAAAAGCCCTGGGAGAATAATTCCATCTTGTAGCTTTTTCATGATTGCTATTGTACAGGTTATAGATCTTACACTTTTCATTTAGATATGCTAAATAGGTTTTTTCTTCCATTAATAATGAGAAAATTTCCCCTTTTTTGTATGCTTTTCAGAATTAAAATTAGTATTAACTTTATTTGGCTATCTGGTTGTGAAGGGAATTTCAATGATGTGAGCAAGAAAGTTAATTTCATTTTTAGAAGAATATTACTGGGTGGAGAAGAGCCACACAAAGGAGAATTTGTGGGATCGGTCTTCTCTCTAGCAGATTCATGAGTGGTCTGCAATGATAAAATTATTTTCTTTTTGCAGAAGAAAAGTTTTGAAACCCCAACAAGCTCCTCCCTGCCTTAAAAAGTAACGTCCTTATTCTGTTAAACTCTAAAATTTGGGCTGCCGATGTAAACACATTTTTGTAGACTCTTTAGAGACCTCAGATTAATGGTGATGGAAGGGCTAAGCCATGCCCTGCCTCAGTTTCTCCTGCACCACAGCAGAAATGAGTGCAGCAGTTTGCAGTGCTGGATGGTGGCATCTCTGCTCCTGGGGCTTTCCAGACTGACTGGGCAGCTTGTTTTGCTGTTCATGTCGTCTTTTTGTCCCTGTTCCCCATGCTCTCAACAGGTGCCCAGCTTCCTGTGACGTTCCTGGCAATTAGTTTTAACTAAAAAAACAGTAGTAAATATGACACATTAGGGATGTTGGATTTCTGGCAACTGATTCCATCTCCCTGCTCTTTGTTGCTTGGATTCTACTTTCAGCTCCCATATGGGAGCTGCAGTTCTCCCTTCTTTTTGAACCTTGTCTGGTCTCAACCTCCTTCACAAGCCTGCTGGCCTTTTTCCTCCAACACCAACCCTACAGCAGGCCCAAATGGGCTTACAGATATAACACAGGGGAATTATTTCTAGAGGCTAATGTTAGCTTAATAAGGCTGATCTCACTAGGTGCCCTGTATAGTCCATGGAGAGAAACTTAGACTCTCCCCAGGGAGCCCAGTGGGGGATGGGTTGTTGGGTTAATAGCTACTGTGTTAGTCCAATGCAAGAGCCTCTCTTGTCCGTGTTGAACCCTCCTCTGAAAGGCCTTATCCCATCCATCACAGAAATAGAAAACAGAATTTTTACCATAGCTGAAGACTGTTATTGGGTCCTGTCTCAGTTATCCCCTTTTAGGGTAAACTATTGAAATTCTTGCAGTCCTTTCCACATAAATTTTGTTTTCTGGACCTCTGATCCTGTTCAGTGCTCCAGTCTAAACTCTTCCCAGATGGCGTCTGATTTTCTAGAAATGCAGAGCCCAAATGTGGTGCTTCACCAAAGCCTTCTCCCTGCTGAAGAGAGCAGGAGGATTGTTTCATGTACCTCACAGGCAAAATGAGCTCTCAGTCCTGTTAAAAGAGCATTCTGGTGGTTGGGGCTAGAGCTCTCATTTGTTAAATCATTTTCAATTCCAGGTCTGTTCTACAAAGCATGTGTTGCTCTTCCTCGATTGGCATCATCTGCAGACTTAATAAGCATGCTCTCTGTTTTATCATCCAGATCATTAGTGGAAGTATTGAATAGTCCTAGACGCAGGGCAGCTCCCCGTGGAACACACGAGTCCATACCGCTATTTTGATGCTGAAACTTTGATAACTGCGTTCCAAGTACTGCTTTCCAACCACTTTAGCATTCTCCCTGCAACGTGAAAACCCCATGCTTCCTTAATTCAGCTATGAGACTGCTATAAAAAACAATGTCTGAAGTCAGGATGTATGACATCTGCTGCTGTTCCTTCTACCTACAAAAACTCTCACCCTCTCACAGGAAGAAATTATATTGGTTTGACACAATTTGTTTTTGAAAAATCCATGGTGGCTGTTACTGAAGTCCTGCTTTCTCCTAGGTGCATACATGCAATGTGTTCAACTGTTTGTTCCAGTTTGTTTTTTCTTTTCTTTTCCCAGGATTTCATGTTGCCTCTATTTCATTTTTCCTTTCAGAGAAGGAGCCAAAACCAAGAGCTGGATTTGGAGAAGTGGGATAACACTCGTCCCACGTGTGAGTACTGTTTGAGGTAGGGGGAGGGATGGTTTTGTGTGAGGACCCAAGGCAGAAGCTCTGTCCTTGAGGCTGCCACATTTCCAAGGTGATAAGTTTCAGTGACCCAAGGCTCTTTGCAGAAGGCTTGCAGATAGGCCTTCTGTGCTCACACAGTTCTCACTAGCCTTTTTGGGTTGTGGTTTTTTTGCACTCATACTGTGAGTCAAGGACTACTACTGGCTCAAGAGCTCAGAACTGACCCTGATTTTTAAGTGTGATTTAGTTTCAGGTATAAACTTTACAGGCAGTTACAAAATGAAAGCTATCTGTTACAGAAAATGGTGTTGTTTTCTCTCTTTTCCTCAATTCCCTCCCCTGTAAACGAGGTCAGGAATGTTATGAAGCTAACATCATTAATGGTTGCAAAGTGTTTTGAGATCCCTGAATGGAAGGGCTTATATAAGCAGGAAAGTCTTATTAGGATAATTATAATTGCCAACTGTACTGGCACAATATAGATCACTTAATGAATTATTTGGCTTTCTCTTTCTCTCTCTCTCTCCCCCTCAGCTCCCCAAAGCAACATAAACAGACTGATTTTAATTGGCAACTTTCATTTCTAGCAAATGGATTTTTCACTGAAGTTCAAACTCAGCAGCAACATTTAGAAAATGCAAGTTGGTTTCAGATCAATTGGAATTTGCAGGGGAATGGTAAAGAGGGAAGTCTCTATGCTCTTTGAACTAGAGAAGCACACACTGTACCTGCCTTTTGAATTATGAGCACTTCTCTCTCCATTACCTTGCAGTGTGTTCCCTGCAAGAGCTGTGCTCAGCTGTTGACAGATGCTTGTGACTGATATGATGAAGGTGAATTGATGACTTGGGCTGGCGACTAACATGTTATAGCTAATGGTCTCTGTGGAGGAAAAGAAATCCCCTTTGTAGTTTGATCTCCCACTGCTGTGATTTACTCACTTGGTTTTGCCAGCATTTCACTTGTGTTGGTTTGAATGTGTGGTCTTCTGGAACTGACCCAGAGATGGGATGAGGAAACCAGCTCTTGCTTTTTTATTAGGACTTAAAGGACTATTGATAATCAGCTACCTTCCTTCTTGTAAGACTTTTTCTCTCAGCTGCAGTAACCACTCATGTTCATCCCTGTGAGTGAGAAGTGGCTACTTAATGCTTTATAAAAATGGCCTAAGAAAGCTCTTAAGATTTAGGAAAGTATGATCTCCTTGTAGGTATTACTACCTTACCGTCAGTAATGTCAATGCGTAAATCAGTAGGGGGTTACTTCTTATTGAGCCCTGAAAATTGTATCTAATAATGCAGCGTGGACCCATTTGGAAGTGGCCAGTGTGTTGGCTGCTATAGAGCATATATGCCCTTTCTTTCCTTTCTTACTTCTTGTGGGTTCCTTAGAAGTGGTCCCAGAGGTTGTTTGCCCATGCATTGAAACACCATGCATTTAATTTATACAATTGCCATAATGAGTAATGCAATACTTTATTATTATTACTGCTATACAATATTTAGCTGGAACTCATACCTACAGATCTGTCCCTTTCTGCTAAATGTTTTTCAAATATACAAGGAGTGATATATAAATGCCACCCTATAAAACGAATAACGTAGCACAAAAGGTTGTTCCGGGGCTTTCCAAGTTCACCTTCATTCCTGCTGTCAGCATGGGAGGAAAACGGCTCTTAAAATACAAACCAGGGGCTCCTGAATACAGTGTCGAGAATAAAGTGCCTTTGCTCAGCTGTGAAAGCAGGGAAGGATTGGTTACTTGCTTAGCCATCGCCTATCTAGGCTTAATGCTGAAGGGGCTGTGAAAGAAATCCTCAGTGAACAAGAGCAGCCCAGAGGACTTTGCAGCTCTACTCTGCCCGTGTTTAGCTGCCAAGCTGAGAAACCCTTGTGGAATACCACAAGGTGCGATGATATGCAAATGGGCATATTTATGGCAATGTCAAATGGTGGTGGTGATAGTTTTTTACGTCATGAGTGGTGTGGCATAGCCCTGCAGCACTGTATTCAGTTGGGAGGAAGATAAGTCCCAGTCTGTATTTGCTGCTCCGTCAGTATTTTGTTCTGCACAATGCTGATGACCATACTACTTAGCAACAAAACAAAGCCACAGCTACTACTAAGTTCAGCTTTCAAGAGTAGCTGAAGTTTTTCATGCACTATTCTTTAGGATGTCATGTTTACCTCTAGATAAATCATTGTGGACTGGATCATGCTTTTAAAACATGGGAGATGTCAGATGCATAAATCTTGAATTGTGTCTCAGCGTCCTTCTGAAGCAGCAAAACGGGGTGGGTTCTGCCTGTTCCCCTTCCCGCCCCGCCACACGCTTGGCAGAGAGGACAGCTTACACTGTAGAGCTGCTGTCAGGTTTTTCCTAGGACAAGTTAAAAATTTAAATCTCACTGCCATTCTTACTAATGATAATGCTGATGTTTACAGCCCCTGCAAGCCCTTAGATAAATGTACTATGTCCATATTGCCTGCCTTGAATCCAAAATGTTACAGCAGGAATCACATCCCATACAAGACTATCAGCTATAGTCTTGCTACAGCAGAGCCCTGTTGCATGTCTAATTAGCCTCGTATCTCACTTGTATATATGTGTTTGTGTGTCAAAAAACACTGACGTTAAAGACGCAGAACACCACTGGGTCTCTGAGGGGATGCTGCCTCATCTCTGCTCTCTGTTCAGCCTCAGACTTCCCACCTTGTGCGTAATACTCAGAATAATGTTCCTGGTCCTGTTGGGCTTCGCCCCTTGGCAGCGTCTAGCTGAACGTTTCAGGTACAGCTCTGGGGACTCTTGCTTTGTGTGCCTATTTCTTCAGTTAGCGTTTGTGCCATCTAAGCCCAGGGCTGGGGAGATGCCACGCACTGCAGCATGCTGCTCTGCACCACGGCTCTGCAGTAAGCCCTAGTCGTAGTTTGGCGCTGCCCCAACAGCCTTATCTCCCTCTGGACCTCCTCAGCTCTGTACAGGTACGTGCATCCGCATGGCAGCCCTAGGAGGAGTTTGGGTATCTTGAGAAACCCAGTCTGAGATGCCCTTGTTCTGGTCAACCATGCCAAAGAACAGGAGGAAAACGAAGACTAAAAACTCCTGTTCTGTTTGTGTCTCAGAGGTGTGATCTCAGTGTGCAGAACGTGGCTTTACCTTCACTAGGACGAGTAACAGCAACCAGCCCAGCACCCAGCTTACTTCTTCGGGAGCTTCCATCACTGCTTCATCTTCTGTTCCTAGTCAGCCTGTTTCCATACAGATTGAGAGTATCAAGGTGGGATGCAATGCCATGCAAGCATCAATAGCAACACTGCACTTCACATAGGGAGCATTTCTTTGTGTGAGAAGTGGTGACAGCTCTCATTTTTTCCCAGGGAAAGGTTATTTTTAAAGGCCTTTCCCTTCAGTTAAAACAGAAATTGTTAACATTGATGGTATATTACAGTTCGTAGAAACAGAGGGAAAAAATGCTTACAATGGCCAGCAGTGACATTTTCCACTGTAACCAGTGCCACCAGTCTCCATGTTGAGCAAGTTTCCATTAAATGCTTCATCTCACACTACCTGACGGCTTGGCATTGTGGGGACCTGCGTGGCGGAGCGGATTGCTGTGGTTACAGGCTCAGTGCCATTCCTGGGGGCTCTGGGTGCTGTGAGTGAGAACAAGGAGGTATTTATATCATTTGGGGAACATTCTACCTTTTCTTGGCATGAAATATTCCCATGCCCTTAAAACACTTTGTGGTTTTTTTACACCATAGTTCTTTCACTGAGAACTCTAACGCTTTGAAAGGAAGATTTGATTTCTGCTGTTCTGCGGAGGTGATGTGTTTATAGCATCCCTCCTTACCTCTTTCTCCCAGCTTTTGTGGCTTTTAAAGAATGAGTTGGACCAGGGCTGTGCATCAGCTGTGGGTGAGAAGGGTGCTGGCGGGTGGCAGGTCCAGGCAGTCCCGCCCGTTGCTGGCCAGAGACTGCCCGGAGTAGCAGTGGGAAAAGCTCTTGACAAATAGTGAATATGTAGAAAATGGAAGAGAACTGACATCATTTACTGGTTCAGTGGGGACCTGGCAAGTCCTAATAGCCCTACAAGGGGAAAGGAAAAGTTCTGAAATTTAAAATCTTTCTGATTTTCCCCTTTTTATTTATTAATGTTAAAGAAATGGGAAATTCTCAGCTAGTTCATTCCTGTGGTTTGCAAACAAAACTTGTTCGTTGTTTTGCTTTCCTTTCAAAAAGGCGTTTCTTTATTTAAATATTGACCTACCAATTTAAAAGGAGAAGAGGTTTAGAAAAAGGATCAATAATCTGAAAATGAGATGAAGGATTTTGTGTTGGGCTGAATGGAGCATTTTACCCAAAATGACATTTTGAGGGGTTTTTATTTTAGTTGGCTGAAAGATATTTTTATTTGGACTGGAGTTAATTGTTTTGTTTCAGCATTACAAACTGCTGCATAGTTCCAGAGAGACACAAGTAGGGCACTCTAATAATTGTTTATTAGCTATAGACAGTGAAGCTAAGGGAATTAATTCTTGGACTTGGGATTTTTTCTGCTATTTTCCCATGCTTTATGTGTTTTGGCTAATCTTTGCTTCTTGCTCCCTTGCATTAACCCTCCTTCTTTAAGCATCTCTTTAATTGTGAATCTCGCAGCAATTTTTTGTTTTCTCTGTGTGTGTTTGTTTTATTTTAATTGCTCCACCTACAAACTGTTGAAACTCTTCAGGTATCACCAAGGAGAGGGAAATGTGGATTGGGACTGGGCCAGCAAGCGCTGCAGGCTCAGCTACGGCAGTCCTGAAGGCATCGCAAACAGGAGACATAGGCTTTTAAAGTAAGAGAAATGATGATCAATGCCAGGACACTTAGGTGCCAAAATTCAGTTCAGGGCAGTATTATGCCGACCACTAGTGCAAGAAGTAATCCCCGCCGAGAACACCTCGTAGTCTAGGTAGACACAGTGGGATTGATAGGTAAAAGCAGCATATGCAACAGGTCTCAGGTGGAGTTGCAGTACCCCTGAGATGGAGGCACTTCCTGGGAATTAGGGGGCCATCGGCAGTGCGACGCTGGCTGCAGCAACCCGAGTGTGTCCCTGTGCCATCAGGAGGGATGGGGCACCGGGAAGGAGCTGCGGGAGACCCCCACTGTCCTCACCGGTTGCAAGCAAAAAAGCCAGAAGGCAGCGTGCCATTTTGTACAGTCAGCCTGCTGTTATCCTGATCTAGCATGACAAATTGGTGTTCCCAGAGTGGCAGCAGAGTAATCAGACTGTGACAAATGGTTTACTTAGAGCAATTTGTTTTCATTTTACTGAAAATTTCCGCAGTCTTAACAAAAGGTTCCCCCCTGCCTCCTCACTCCCACCGCCTCATTCTTCCTTTAATGGCATTTGCATGATGTTGAGAGAGGGACTTGGACCTGACCTGTGCCTGAGAGGGAAGCGTGGCAGCTGGGAGATCGCGTTTCTGGGGACCCTGGGCTTTTCACAGCTGGAAGCGGTTGCTGGAGGCAATGTGCTGGCGGGTGTGCAGCTCCCTGTCCATTAGCCGTAGGGCTGTACACGTGCTTTTGCCTGCCTGCATTTCTCACATGGGAGCTGAGCTACCTCTCGCCTTTTGCAGGTTGGTTCCCGGTAGATGAAGGTGGGTGGGAGCACGGGTTTCCCTGAGGGTCTGAAAAGGGTGTCTGTCGGTCTGGCACCTTTCAACAAGCACTAAAAACCAAACACAGCACTATACAGTGATGTAGCTGGGAAAGGGGAGCTGTGTCTACCTGAAGCACTGCTAGCCACATCTGCCCCATGGGTGACAGGGCAGCTGTGCAGCCCCATCCCCGTTCATGGCACAGCTGGATCCATCTGCTTTAGCACGCTTGCAAAAGCCAAAGCAAAAGGGGAAAACTGCTAAAAATGAACCAACGCCAAAACCTGCTATTTCAACTGCTTAGTTAAAATAGCTGACTAGGAATTTGGGAGTGTTCGAGTCCCTGTCATGAGGGTGCCTCCAGCTGGCCCTGGGATGGGGACCTCACTGCCTTTCCCTGCTCGAATATCAGCCCAGTCTTGCATGGGGCTTCTCAGTACTGCAGTGCCACTGCAAGGTTAAAACTTTGGTGGATTCACCTGCTTGGCTTTCCTGGCAGAGACATGAGAAACGGGTAAACTCTGCATTGCTTGTTTAGCAGAGCTCCACCCTGCCCTACCACAGGGCTGCAGAAAAGGGAGATGGACACCTTGTGCAAAATAAAAGGGTAGGAGTGGTACGCGGGGGTTGGAGCCAGGGGCTCTGTGCTGTGGGGAAGAGGCTGGGAGGGCAGGGAAGAGTTAGGCTGGTGGCAGGGGAGTCTGCTGCAGTTGGCCTTTAGACATGGGTTATTGAGATGAATACTGAGAGTGACCCCCTCAATACCATTGTCCAAAATCATGCCCTGGGATAGGCTTGGCAGCACACCTGGCCAGCAGGCCTGTGCCATCCAGCTCTTTTTTCAGTTCTGGCTTCTTTCCTGACTGGTCTTTTCCAAAAATGCATTGCTGCTCAGTACCTGGGGCTCTGCAGACATGACACATGCTGCTGTATTCCTTTGAACCCACACCAAAGCCAGAAAAAATTATTTGGGGCCTTCTGGGGTGCAAGCCTTGCTTCTGGACAAATAGTGGGCCTGGAACGATAAAGGGTAAAGTGATGGAGTCGAGGATTTTTTCCATCATGCTGCCTGTGGCTGCTACTTTTTTATATCTGCATGCAATTTTTTGAAGATTGCCTCAGTACAGGCTCACGGGATGAAATGCTCAGGCCACTCTTATATGGGAGGTTGGACGTGACAGTCTATAATGCTCTCCTTTGACTCCGAGGTCTGCCCATAGCCTCAAGGGCTTGATTTGGCAAGCTGCTGCATTAGGTGCTGGTACTACATCTTGCATCCTTGTGCTACTGCACAAATACTCAACAATGTGATGCAATTTACTGCTGCGTCCCCCATCCAGCCACCACAGACATCCATCAAGGTCTGGGGAGCAGCCAGCCCAGCCCTCTTCCTGCACTTTGCCGCAATGGCAGTTGTGTCTGAAAATAACACGGTGCCACTTAGAGAGCCTGGCAGTGTAATGGCTTTCCTTAAATGAAATTCCCACTCTGTTGGCAACTTTGCTCTTTGCAGAAGCCCTTGGAAATAGCACAGTGGTGTGTAACTAACTGATGCCCACTGGAACGTGTCCCTGGCCTTGGGTAGATGAGCTTTCTGGTATATGCTCATACAACAAAATGACTTAAGTAAGACCATTATCACAACATGGTTTTCATAATGTATTAGCAAACATAATAAAGCGATGGAAAATTACTTGCACTAATCGGACATCCATAAATAGACTCAAATAGTATGTTTGACTCTCAATTGGAGTGAATAATTTATCAGCTGATTAAATCTGATCATTTTGTACAACCTGCCAGTAGTTTTCCCGTGCATGTTTTTACTGTCCATATATCTCCATTAGATTGATGAATTTGGGTGGTTCAGAATGGTAATAGTCAGGGAAATGCCATGTGTAAGTAAATAAAGCCGGATTTACAGCATTGGGGCACCACTCTCAGATAGCTAACACCAAAATGGGGTGCTGTTACATATTTAAATAGCTGCTCTGCATCTCACAGATGATTTCTTAAGACTTAGGGAGAAAGAAGAAAAAAACCCAAACCCTCAACTGCCAAATATAACCTTCCAGATACTGCAAGTAGGGCAGGAAAGCTGCCCAGAGCCCCTGGAGTGCCTTCTGGGGTTGCTCAAGGAGAGCAGTGGGGTGATGACAGCACTCAGTGTTTCAGTCCTGCTTTGTCAGGGGTGGTAAGTCCCAGTGGTGAACACCCTTCAGACACCATCTTTGCGTTTCCCCACTCCTCTGTCCACATCTCCTCTCGCTGTACCTGCTCCCATCTGCACTTGCATGCTGTCTGCACCTGCATGGGGATCTTCTGAATGTTTTGGTGTTTGCTTTCCTACCTTGATGTTAAACACTAGTTCTCTTTTGCTGTTTGAATACGAGACATTTCAATTGATGACACAGTAAAGTCTATATTTGGGTGCAGAATCCCACCTGGCTGCAAAACTTCCTAAGAGATATGATTAAAAAGAAATTACAATTGTGCATAAAATGAATATTAGGTGGCTGCAGAGGTCTGAGGCAACATCTTCTGGGAAGTGAGGTATTACTGAAGGCCAAGCCTGAGAGCCTGTGCTCTGACTTGCTCTGCACAGTCACCTTGTCCTGTGCCACACAGACCTGAAGTCGCTGCGTCCCCACACCCTTGGAGGCTGGTGCAGGATCCCAGGGTGCTGCTCTGGTGCCCGGCGGCAGGCAGTCCGGAGCTGGCATTGCACCCTGGCCAGGTTGGTGCCAGGAACTGGGCCACCGCAGGGCCAGCGAGGAGAGATGGATTCCCCACTCCTCCAATATGTGCAGCCCGCATTTAATCTGTGGAAATCAGAGGGTGGTCAGTCGAAAAGGGTGATGACGAATCTTAATTGCTCTTTACTCTGCAAACAGGATGGGTGTACAGAAATGCAAATACAGATACTCTCTGGGTTTGTTTGGCTGCTTCTTTTGCACTAAGGGAACGTGCCAACAGCCTGTCATGAGCCAAGGAGCACCCGTTTCAGTGCTTAGCATGATAGTCCCAGTTCTGCTCTCCTTCAAGAACTATACCAGTGAAGCTCCTGCTCACTTCCTAGGAGGAAATGGAGGAACTTGGTGTCAGGTGATTTGCAGGGTTGCTTAGCAGTAATTTAAAGGAATTAAAATGAAAAGCACCTAATGGGATGAACCAGTGAGCCAGGGAGCATTCATAGGGCTAGCTGTGTGCGAAGCAGGGATAATAACTGTTGCCTTTTCCCTTCAAATTTGTAGCTGAAATGTCCCTGTTATGCCCAAAGGCCATCAGTTCAGTTCCTGACTAAGGAAGAAGGAGACTTGAGAGAAAGAGAACAGATTTGCAGTACCGGATCAATACTTCGGGCAGACAGAGGTGCGAGTATAGAGTAAGTATAAAAAATTACTATATATCAGCATATAAAAGTAAGCATATGAAATACATACCTTTGGCAAGTCAATAAAGTTAGTGTTAGTGTTGTTACTTTGTACTGGAAATATTTCTTGTCTGTCTCAGAGTGGTGGCAGGTGAGGACTCATAATTAGCAACATTTTATAGGAAAGAAATGCATTTTTTTCTGTATTAAATTGCTGCAAAACTAGATCCCAGCCTGGATTGGCACAGAGCAGTGAAACCTGGAGCATGCCTAGGAAGATGTAGTGGTTTTTTGAAAGGAGAGAGGGTCTACATACATGAGGAACACAACCATCGTTTTTCACTCAATGACAGTGTTGTGTGTTATTTAGAAAACTAAAGCAGTTTCTTTAGCATTTCCTCTTGTCACTCTTCAGGCCAGCCTGGGCTCAGCATGGCGTGGCTGAGGGATGTGGCCCAACAAGGAAAGAATGGCCAAAGCTTTGGATTTGGCAGAGCTTTCTACTGCTTGCATTTCTTGAGCTCAGTCCTGGCCCCAGCGTGTCTGTGGGAGTACCGCCGCTGCCGTCAGTGGGGCTAGCTTTTGTCCAAGCCTCCAGATAATTAACACCGCTGGCAGCAGCATTCTCCTTAGATACACTCAGCCAAATAACACTGTTGTGTGGCTCTGGGCTGGCAAGCTGGTGTCGTTTGGAGGCTGGACCTGTGTCTTGCCTCTTGCCAGCCCTCGCACAAGAAGAATTTGCTTAAACCCAGATTCACTGGTTCAGGGTGAATTCCCAGGGTCTTCTGGGAAGGCACAGAAATGCTGATCCACAGCAGTTTCTGTTCTAGCTTCTTCAGGTCTGTTTACACTAATGAAGCTGGTGATGATGTTAGGCCTAGCACACACTTCTGTGTCTTGTAGCGCTGGCCATGATTACTGTGATACAAGGACCGGTTCTTCCAAAATGTATTTCTCAGCTTGGACTGGACGGTGTGGTGTCCCTCTCCCCTGGGGATAAAAACCAAGTTATTCTTGTGCAACTTGTTGAATGGAATGGTGTATGGGAGTACATGCAAGCTTGTCTTGAAGGATGGCATGAAAATTCAGGATTGGGGTTCACAAAATCCAACATTTTCTTTGCATCAGTAAATCTCAGTCTTGAGGACGCTCCCTGGGTTTTGTTGTTTATGCATTGCTAAGGTGACATTTGACACTTCAAGTAGGAAAGACAAATTGCAGTGTTTGGCAAAGCTGCTAAATGTTCATCAGTTAGTGATAAGAAATTGATGTTCAGGTATTTGGGTAATATCCAAAGCAAATAGATAGGGTCAAATCCTTTACCCATCTGCATCAGCATCCCTCTGTTGACTTAAGTGGGGTTAAGACAATTTACCAGCCATACCTCAAAAGAGTACTATTTCCTGGTGCATTAGCAGCAAGATCAGAGCCTAGGAGAGTTATTTAGCTGTGAATAAGCAGTATGTTCAGTGCTGATTCCCTGCAGGCTCCCTAGTGCATGCAGACAGAGCTCACTGCTTGCTTGCTTGCTCACGGTCAGCCTGCTCTCCCTTTTAGACCTGGCATGTGTTTCAGCATTTGTTGTTTGCTGTGTGCTTTTCTCTTTCAACCCTAACATGGCCACTGATGATTTTATGTGCCCCTTCTCTTCCTACCCCAAATAAGGAGACCAGGAGCTGCTTAATCAACAGTGTTTCATTGTTACAATTTTGAAAACAGCTGCCGATAATGCCACAGCACTTTCTGACACCATTTTATATGACACCATTTGCAAGTGGAAGGGAAGATGGTGATCTAAGGGAAAACACTAGGTTTTACTTTTTTGTATCATGTCACCAAAGGAAGATATTCCTTTTGAAACTCAAGGAAAATGTTGCAAATTACTACAGCCATAGAGCACAAAACCTGAGCCATTTAGTAAGGCCAGAATAACAAACTCTCAGGACTGAGACAGAGGCGGCAGAGGAAAGTGTAACCCATCTCCCCTCCCCGAGGCTGTCTGGGGATTGTAGAGAGGTGGACCAGGGAATGGGGATATGGAAAAACATAGCTCATCCCAGTTACACCCCAGTTATCTGTGACCCAAGAGCTGCGGCAGTGCACAAGAGTGTGTGTTCCAGGGACAGAAGGAAAAGCTACATTTTCGGAGAGCAGCATCAGTGCTTTTTCCCAGCATTTGCTACAGCAGGGCTCTCGCCTGCCTCTGATATAGTAACAGCTGGAAAAGGAGATAGATGTTTATTTTCATTCATGACCTAAGGCTTAAACTGTCTTCTTCAGCCTTGTATGTTTGTCCAGTATATGATCTACACCCTGATCCCTCCAGTGACCTGTTGATGCCACATTGGCTTTAGCACAGCATTGCCAACTTTTAATGTTGCTCTAAGGTTCATAGCTGCATGAAGCAGGGATGGGGGATCACAGGAAAGCCTGATTTCCAAAAACTGAAACAGTATATTATTGGAGAGCTCTGGAGGTAACCCTGGCCATGATCAAGTCTGTGAGTTTGCTGTTTGAGCCTTTACCCACTGAGATGTTTGAGTATTCCCAGCAGGGAGAAGCAGCAGCTGGGTATGCAGTTGGGGTTTTGTGTCTCCTAAAGATTCATGAACAAACCAACCATCAAATCCAGGGGAGTATAAATAACGCTGGAAAATCCAGACAGATATTCACCTTCCTCCAAAGTGGGGAGGACTGACTGTGTGAAATTCCATCTGAAAGAAAAAAACCCTTAATTTTACTATTTATTACAATAAAACTGAAAGCAGCCCACATTGTCTCTGAAATGGGAAGCATGACACAGTCAGTATTACATTTTTCTTTCTGGTTGCAAGAAAATGACCTTCATAGCTCACTTGAGGCTTTGTCTCTTTAGAGTTATGGGCCATTCCCTTGTTAGTGGTAATAAACTGCATTATATTCCACTTCACACTGATGGGGTTTTTCTACATAATGCCAGGGAACTTAAAAAAAAAAAAAAGGAAAGAAAAAAGGTCAGTGAGTTTCAAAATATGCTTTATTAAAAAGGATATAAAAGGGAAAGAGCTCGTATCACTTCTCAACCTGTATGTGTTATATTAATAAGCCATTATGTTTTAAGCGCTATTTGTAAGTGTTGCGCACACATAGTTTGGGATGTTATTATACTGTACAGGAGGGTACCAGATGTTCAGCACACGGAATGGATTGGGACAAAAATCAGAGGGAGCCACTGCTGAGCAGGGCCGAGGAGCTTCACCTTGTCCATCTGAGTCAGCGGCAGGTCCCGATACCTCAAGCCCTCCCAAATTTTCAGCTCTGTTTTTAAATAGCCCCACCTGAGTAACAGAGACCAGGACGCTGTGTCAGTGCAAGTCAAAAACCCTGTCGATGTTGATGCTGTGCCTTTAAATAACACTCAGAAACCCCCTTATCTCCCCTCTGCACTTTTGGCCTCCCTACAGGCTGGTAATTAGCACAGATTTTTCACATTTGTGGATAGATTGGAAATTTGGAAGCACTTAATGAAAAAGGTCAGTTACCTTGACCAGGCTGAAATTGCAGTTAGAGGACATTTGCTTGCTCCCAAGGCTGGCAGCATACAACTACATGAATATTAACGTACTGCACGCAAAAATGCAAACACCATGTGTAATGTTTGCAAGGATAGGACCTTGCATTCAGCATGACTCCAGCCCCGAGGGCTTTCTCGTATTTTGGGGGCATTTCCTCCTAGACTTACTAAGGCAGGGCTTGCACATAATCCCCGTGTCTAGAGCTGGATTGAGACATGACTTCCAGGTCCAGATTAACTGGCAATCCAGATTACCTCCCCCCCATAAGATGTGAGCCAAAGACTAGGTCTAAGCTATCTATTTCTTTCATGGTAGGTCCCGCACCTCATCCACCGCAGCTATTGCATTTGGTGCCAAAGCCTGTGTTTCCAGTAGGTTTTGTCTTGGGGAGCTAGTTTCGATAGGAAACTAGGTGGTGTTTTGGTTTTGGGTCAGGTCCGGGGCCTCAAAGGTCACTTCCCGTTTTGGTTTTATATTCCTGAAACACGGAAGGGCAGGAAACACCCCACCTGCAATCTTGTTAAAAAAATAACATGAATAAAATAACACCCTCTGGATACAGGAAGGGAGTGCCCCTGTGGCAAGGGACTGGCTGGTTTTGCTCCCATGGCATCTTCTGTGATGCCTCCCGTTCCACACTTGTGGGCTGGAGGATGACAGCGGAGGTCAGAGGAGGCTGCCTCCAAAACCTTACGTACAGGCTGGGAAGTGATTACAGGAGTCCTGTGGAAATAGAAAAAGATATGTGAAGCATAATATGATTTCCTGTCTCTCCCTGTAGTTCATGAGTTTAATGCAGATTTCTAAGACACCGGGCAATAAGTGCATAATGCATTTTTATTTATCTGTTTTAATCTCTCAGACTATGCTAAATTATGACAAAATAAAATAAGAAACTCACACAGCAAATCCTCCAAACAACTGTTAAGTTAGGAAAGCTCAGATCCTTTCATTTCTGGATCTCTTATGTGCAGTTAATACATAATGGAAGAAGAAGAAAGTCCCTGGTAATAATTACACAGTTTGAATTGAAGCTTGTGATCATCAGCAGCAAGGATTCTTACAATAATGTGCAAAGCAACATGTCCTATACTCATAAAAAAGCCATGTGCCTTTTAAACATTTATTTTTACTGTGTGTGTTTAATACTAAAAGTGCTTATAGCACATTGCTCTTCACCTTAATTGTTTGGCAAATGTCATACTGTAAAAGCAAATCCCTCTCTTGCATTTACAGGGTACCATGACATTCTCATGCTGCCAAGAAGCCTCTACAAGATGCTTACAAGACTACCCTCCCAGTAGCACAATTTGTGAGTGTTTCATAAACCTTTCCACACAGAGCATCCCTTGGAGATGTCAAAATTATGTTATTCCTACTTCTTTACACCTGGAGAACTGAAGTACAGAAAAAGCCCCAGATCCCCTATGCTGCTCAGATGCATAAATCCCCCTGTGTCCGAGTTCTAAGTTCATCCCACTTGACTTTCAGGATGTGGCTGACAGGAGGGTTGTGCTGGAAGTTTAGTTACCCTTAAAAGTCAGTCCTCAACCACCAGACCACTTTGTTGCTTCCCCTTCTATCTCTCTGCAGCCCTGAAGGTGGCTTGCTCACCAAGCACAGAGCTGGATCTCCAGCAATGCATGGCCAGATTTCCAAAAGACATCGCGCCAATTACTGGAACATCTGGCGCCACTTAGATCTAGTGTTTGGTTGGTTTTGTTTTTAAAGGAAACTGGGCCCTAGCATGTGTACCATGTGTTCATTAGCATGGAAGAAAGACAAGTGTGATGAGCTGCTCTTACCTAGGAGTAAAGCAGAGAGTAAGACTTGCAGCTCAGCACAGCCAGAGCTGTCAGGGCAGAACTGACGCCTCTGTGATAAGCTGGATGGACAAGGCAGGGACAGTTGGGTCTTCTCCAGGACCAGCTTCTCCTCTGACTGCCCATGAAGGTGCCAGTGGTGAGTCTGCCATGATATGGCTAGATCACCACTAGGAAAGGAAATTCAGGACCTTCAAACTTGTTGCATGTGTGAAAGTTAGTGCCTGGCTGCTGGTGCTCTTTGCTGTTGTTTGCTGGTTGTCATTTATAGAATAGAGCAAATAGAGCTATCGGCATCTCAGGAGATGCCTGATGCCTTGCAAGATCAGGTTCTGGGAATAAGGAATCTGCTTTATATCACAATGACTGTCACCTGCACTCTCTGCTCTGCTAACTGGATTTATTGTAAGGCTGCGTCAAACAAATGGAGTCATAAGCTGCACTGTCCCCAGGACGACCGGATGAATTAAAATATCCAAGACAATGACAAATGCTGCCAAAGGGTGTTGATATTCAGCTGCTGGACCTGTGGTCTCTGGCAAAACCCAAGAAACAGTCTTGTCGCAGGGAGACACCAGAGTTACTGTTCTCAGCAACAGAGGGGAATTGGGTTCCTGTTTCCTTCGCCTTTGCTATCAAAGGGGCAGCCAGGCTCTGTGGTAAAGCATGCTGACTCTCCACACTTTTGAGCATGAAAAGCTTTGTATCTTCAAATTTAGCTTTCACAGGCCTCATCACCTCCTTCCTTCCACTGCTCCAAAATTCAGATAAATAAAATATAGATCAAAACATGCAGCAAAATATTGTGGGCCCTATGCAGCTCCTGCTGAAATCAGCAGTGACAAAACTTGTCATTTCAATGACATGAGATCAGGCATATGGTTATATATCTTGGCTGTGCATTGTTATAATATTCTTTCTGTGCATCCATGCACGTGAATTTTATGATACATATGCTTATACAGGTATGTACACTTAGGAGAGATGAGCGCGTGTTCATAGGCAGCAAATGTGTGTCTGTGTACACATATATGTCTCTGTGTGTGTGCTGCTAACATATGTTTAAACTGGCGTAAGGCCAGGACTGTGTGTCTTTGTAAAGTGCATATCCCCGTATGTGTACGTAAAAAGCTAGTCTGCTTTCAAATTGCAGAAGCCAGTTGTAGATGTAAGCTGTAATGGACACCTTTGATTTATAAGACCTTCTCTCTTGGTGGCTCTTTGTGTAGGATACCCGCGTGATACAAAATCTGAAATTGGTGATGGATCGTTACCTGCTGGGCTGCAAGGAGAAAGGTCCGCATGTTACCCCGTCAGTTACAAGCTCCTTGTATGATGCCATTTTATTTTACAGGTGGGCAGCCATCCGAGGGGAAACTTTAATTTGAGAGAGTCTGTACTTAACAGCAGCAGTCCAGAGCCCTGCCATGATCTTTCCATCAACCCCTTTTGTTCCTTTCTAAAAAAAATGATTGGGAGGCCCTTCACAGGGGAGAAGTCAAGGAGGGTAACAGTATATCTGCTCATGGTAGCAATGGTCAGCCCAGCTCTTGGCTGACTGCAGCCTTGTGTTGACAGCCCAGCAAATGATCCCCTGCCAGGAAACATGACAAAGGAGAGGGGTTTTGGCAATGCCACCCTCGGGCACTCAGCTCTCGTGGAGGGACTGTGACCCTGGGCTCTGCTTGGGGGAGGAGCAGGGGCCCCGGCGCTTGGAGGATGACTCAAAATCAGAGCAAGGTGGGCAGCGCATCTATTCATACCCAGAAGAAATCCATCCATTGCACCTATGTCAGCTGTACCAAATCGGTCACGCAGCCGCAGCCACCCGGGGCTGCACGCATACTCAGAATTTATACAGCCCCATCTCCAGCAACCCCTTTCTCACCTGGTGCGCATCTTCCCTTTCCCCAGCCCTATCCTCCCTTGTTGCGTATTTCTGTCTCCAGAGAAATCACTAAGGGAGAGATACATTTCTTTTCAGCATCATGCTGACCCCCTTTCTCCTCCCCCCAAGCCCTGAAATTAATTAAATGATGTCACGCTTGATTTTATCTGATTTGGAAGCAATTCATCACCCTTTTGCTGGTTCTATTAGTCCAAGCGATCAGCACATTAATTCATTTGTGAGACTAAGCTCAAGGGTAATTACAGTGAGGAAGCTTAATGCCTAATGTCTGTAATCAGAACTATTTTCTCAGTGCGGAACAATTGTTAGACAATTACACTTGGATATGATTGCCCTGGTAGGCAACAGACGCTGTGTCAAGAGGGGAATAGCAGAAGCTTGTTTTGCAAGTAGTGTATTATCAGCAAATTCAACCCTTTGTAATCTCTCTTTTTCTGGATTCTGCGCAACTCACCCCTTCCTCAGGTTTTGCATTATTAATTAAGTTGAAAAGTCATCTCTCTCTCTTTTTCAGGCTGGGTAGTGTGGGGCACAGAGGAAAATAGACTCCCCTGCTTTTTTCTGACATAAATGTCAGAGGCTTTTGCTTCTGGTGTCCTGGTTTACGTCCATGGAGAGCAATCATGAATTTAATAGGCGGCCCTTTTCTTCTCAGTAGACCCAATTTTTTTCCATCCAACAGTCAGTGCTTTCCAGTCAAAAGCACTGATGTCTCGAACCGGATGGACTTTAGGATTGAGAGTCTCCCTCTTTTGTCCGTCCGGAGGACTCTTTGTTGACCTCATGGTGGGGCAGTGTCCTGCCAGGGTGATTCTGGCCTTACTTTAAAGAAAAAGTAGCTGTTGATTGAGGGACCCGTATGGGCACAGTGGGACCACACAAGCATAGCAAGGGGGCACAAAATCTTTCTGGATAAGTTCATTTCCTCTTGCTCTCTCCTCTTCTGACTGAGCTGTCAGTGCCCTTGTCTGACCAGAAATCTTCTAATTTTATGTCAGGTGTCCTAAATGTGTTTTCTTCATGCCTAGCTCCAGAAGGAGGTGAGGAAACTTACAGCAAAATGTACAAAGTTCGGCTTTTAATAAAAAGGCTCCTGCCCACGGCGTGCCAGGAAATATCCCGTCCATGTGATCACCCTGCTTAACGCTCAGCAATGACCCCATATACGCTGCACAGCATGTATGATATACAGTGGTGACATCTGCTAACACGCGCACGTGGGCTGAGCAGGCACGCCGCAGACTGCACGGATGCCGTTTTGCAAAGGGGTTTCGGGGAAAGAGATAGCTCTGGCTTTTGCCTGCGCAGGCTGGGCTGTGGTGGAAACCAGTGTTGCTCGGCCATACAGAAGCCGTTGCCTGCATGCGGCAGGAACAGGACGGGGGCACGGCTAGGGGTAAGGATCAGGAGCGTAGCAGTGAGCACGATGCCGGTGGAGGAGCAGTCGTGCCCGCAGCATGGACCGAGGGAAGATGGGGGCAGCCCAGCACCTGCAGCCCCGTGCTGCTGGTTCAGCAGCAAATCACCCTTATGGGACTGCTGATCCCTGCCTGCCTTCTCCCTTCCTCCAGCTGGTGTGTGGCATTTGCAGGCACGTTTTGTTCAGCCTCTTCCCTCCAGATATATAAGCCCTCTCAAAGTGAGGGTGAATATGCTGCAGTCTCTGTGAGCTGGATGGTGAGTCCAGGCAGCGAGATGGCCGGGAACCCTGCAAAAGTCATTCCTCTTCCTCCCCGGGTGGCCACAGTGACCTCTGCTGTCGCCAAGCGAGTCCAAGCACTTGTGCTTTTCAGCTGTGGAGGGATTTTATTCCAGCTCAACCTGGAGGTCCTCCAATGCGCAAGGCACTGTACCTTGCAGAAATTCTCATTTGGGGTAATGTCCCATACACTGCTGGTCTTGAAAAATGCATTCCTTGGTATTTGAAGAAAAGCCTCTAGCTGTGCTGGATTGGCAGCGTCCTCAGAGGCCCCTGTGTTAGTCCTTAGCAGCAATCCCAGCCTCCTGACACAAATGAGGCAGGGGAGGAAATGAGTTTACAATGATGTGTTTTGCAGACACGGTGAAGCTTGTGCCAGTGACAATCACAAGAAGAGCTGTCTGCTCGGGTGGTTTCAGAAGGCTGTCTACACCCAGAGGAAGGTAAGAATAAATCTAAAGTTTCTGTTGTTATTAGTGGTATAGATGAAGAACAAATGATTTCTTTTCCTCAAGAGAGCAATCCTCTCTGGTCTCTAGCTGGACTTGCAAAGGGGCTGTGGCAGTGACCTTCTCCTGTCTCCACATCTGATTCAGCAGGACTGGTATTAGCACCTCCCTGCTTTCTCCAAAACCTAGGATACAACAAAACCCTGCTGGGGTGCCCCGATGAGGTCTAAGCCCTCTCTCAACAGCACAAGAGATGTTAGCACAAGGCTCTCCAGGTGGGAAAGACAACATGGCCTGGGCAATTGCAAACCAAGCGCGGTCCCAGCCACCACCTTGCTTCAGTGCGACCTTTTGCCTGTTCAGGCTTGTTCCTACTCCTGTCTTTGGGCTGGTTCGCTTGGGAGCTTCCCAGGAGAGAAAACCAGCATGTGCCAAGGGTTTCATGCAGTGCCCAGCATGCCAGCGAGAGCAGCTTCATGGGGGCAGGGTGGGAAACCTGCCCAAAGGGCTATGAGGGCTGTTCCTGCCAAGGGGAGCAGTTAGGGCTGGGACAGACTACGTGGGGACAAGACAGGCAAATTTCACCTGCTGAGGCAGCCCGGGGCATGGCAGCAGCTGGGTTTGCTGTCTGTCATCCCAGTGTGGTCTTCTGAGGTCTTGCTGCAGGTTTGCCAAGGAGTGTGGCACAGCAGACAGATTTTGACAACATGGTGTGAAAACCAACAAGATATCTCCACTGTTGAATGAGTTAAAAAATAATGAAATTCGGGGCAATCTCGCATCTGTTCTCACCCAGCTATCAGGTCTGACAATAGGGAATGTGAGCACAATAGGATGTTATGTGAAGAGGTCTGAATTTTGCTTTGTTTCTTCTCCTTTATGCTGGAATACCTTCTTAGCAGTGTAGAAAACCCATTTCTCACCCTTTTGCGTTCTCCTGGCAGATCTTTGAATATTAATGCTGTCTCCAGCTTCCATAAGTTGAAGCGATCTGTGCCGGGTTGATGAGGGTTGTAGGACACGAGTGATGTTCCTCTGCCTCCCCCTCTCCTGCGCAGGCAGCAAGCAAAACCCCGGGGCTGTGGTGGCATGTCGTGCCACAATACAGGGCACTCGCCTGCTCGGCAGGGACCCTGGCCTGGGAATCAGGAGGTTGGGATTTATTTGGCGGCTCTGGCACTGGCTTGCCAGAGCTTAGGCAAGGCATCTCCTCTTTTGCCTGCCTTGCGATTTAATCCAAAGTCCCTCCGGTCCTTGCTCTGCTGCTGAGGTCGAAAGCACGTTAACTCTGTTATTCAGAAAGGCACCGAAGCCTGGGATGGCTGAGCTCATTGTACCGTCCAAGGCCTTCAAATTTTCCCTCTGCTGTCCAAGTTGCAAGGAGCAGCAGGAGACATGGCCTGTCCTTTGTGTTATGGATGTTACTCCTCAAAATTAGTCCCAAGTTACTGTAGATATCACTTGAAACCATGATATTCGAACAATAGCTTCTAAAATATTCACCTACTCCTCCTCTTTTTGTCTTTATTAAAAGCTATAGAATATTTCTAATGTGACAGGAAACATGCTCCATTGTTTCTCCACTATACTTGACTGAAATGAAGCTGCTTCCCTGCACAAAGGTACCCACCTCTGAATTGTTTGCTATTCTGAGCCCTGTTAAATTTGGAGTCTAACTTATTTTAACTATTGCAGTCTGAGAGCCACCTTGTAAAGTTCTTCCACGCCATTAAAGCTCAATGGGGTCATTTATCAACAGAGACCCATAACAGTACGTGGATTCCAATGAAATACAAGATACAATCAGCTGAATCAGTTAGGAGATTAATTTCTCCATCCTCTTTCCCACGTTTGGTGGTTGGATGCTTTGAGATCCTTTCTGCCTACTAGAATGCAGTCTCCTTCTCCATCATGCATTTAGCCAGAGGTGATGGGATAACAGATGTCATAAGAAGAAAAAATTAAATTGCCCAGGAGATCCCAGGCCCAAGGATCAGATCCCAGTGCTCCCAGTGAAGTCTAGCAAAGCCTGCTGAGCAGTGAGGCTGGCTGCAGGGCTGGGGTGCGAGGCTCATGCCACGGGCCCGTCCCCGGCCACAGCTCATGCACCAGCATATACCCCCCTGGGGAGGGATGTCTGCCCATGCATCGCTGCGGCAGCGCTGTGCAAATGCTCTTGGACCTCTCCATCCCATCTGCAGTGCTAAGGGACGGCTGCCTAACGCTCTTCCCACAGACATGCCGGTCAGGGAGGCCACGGACTGCCACGCTGCTGTGTACAGGTGACTTGGAGCAGCAAGTTTTTGCTGAGAACAAACTGGTGCATATCACCATGGTTCAAGAGGTGGAAACTTGCTGTTGGTGTTACCACCCTGGTTGAGACGCACGGGGTAGAGGCAGACCTCCGCAGTGCCTGGGGTATTGCAGCTTCACAGCCTTAGGTGTTTCAGCCTCTGCACGGCAAGGCAAATAGCTGCCTGTATCCATTTACATTGCAAATGCACAACTATAAGCCAGCTGCAAACTTCTTTGCAAATTTGTCTGACTGCAAAACCCGCCAGAAGAACGAAACTCCTTGCTCACAGATTTCAGTTCCTTTGCCCCTGGTTATAGCTTACAGCACCAAAGAAAACAGCCTTTTATGATGCAGGAACAGTAAAGTTACTGAGACTGAATTATTTTTCCTTGTCACACAGCTGCGAGTGCTGGAGGACTCCACCAGCATCAGTACAGAAACACCGCTGGGCTAAAAATAGCTGGCGATCACAGGGCTGTGGGGAGAGGAGCGGCAACGCTCAGCGGGATGCCCGAGGTCTCCTCCAGCCAAAATGATCCATCACTCCTGGCCTCACCGGTATGCACAGCTTTGCACTCACCGAAGCTGCCTTAATGCATCTGTCCACGTACTGTTCGGTGTCACATATCGGCGTGTCTGCCTGCACCTGCACCCTGTTCCCTGAAGTCAGTGAGCACATGTGGGTGCGTTGATGTGGGCAAGGCAGGGCTTGCCAGGGTTAGCTCATCGTTCTCCTGCTGCCCTTGAGGACTTGGGCAGTTGTTACTTCTACCTTCCAGGCATGATCATTTTCTCCCTCGTGATCGTAAATACGTTCAATCAAAATGAGCATATTTTACTCTTCTCTCTAAACAATGCAAATGCAATGCAAACATTTCACTGTCTGCTGCTTGCTATTTCTGCATAATCTGGCAATCCTGCACAGAGCAGATAAAACGGTAGAGAAAGAAAGTTTTCATTTCTCTGTTCTGGCCAAGACAATACATCTAATGGCAGGACACACAATCTGTCTGCCCCAGGTACACAAACATTTCATGTCTAAGTCTGGCTAATATCACCTCTGCTGGGGTCCTGGGAGGCTTTGTGGTCCCCTGTTCCTGCCACAACTCCTGGTTCCTGGTTGGAAGCCATCATCGCCTTGTCAAACACTCTCATTTTAGCAAATTAGCAAATTCAGAAAATAAAATATTTCTAAAACACTTTCTCCTTTCCTAGCGCCCTGCTCTTTCCTCAGGTCATACAGGCCACACTGCATAGCATGGCAGTGTTTTGGCAGATGGCTTTGCTCGTGGGCTGGTGCCCACGTGTGCGTATGTGTGCGCATCCATTTGCTCAGGCCCTCCCAAAATGCCTAAGCGAATCACTCTGCTGCTGGGTGGCTGTAGCGTGCTCAGCGCGTCTTAGAAAGTGCAAACTTATGTTCCTGCAAACTCGGAGCAGAGAGGAAGCACCCTGACAGAGACAGGCTGGGGGTTTCTGCTGGGTTTCTCCGGACTGTCGGGGCAGCACATTTGTAAATAACATTTTATAGACAACAGCGCAGGTGGGGTGGCCTTTGGTTATGACTGATGTTGCTATTCAGCATTAAGTCATATTAAGTACATACTCATTAACTATAGTTTGTTTTCCTTGGCTTGGCAGGATTCGGGGGTGCCACAACTCCTTTGACATATAGAGCAATGAGGTGGCGTTCAGTGCCGCTATCAACTGGGGAGCCCAAACCTGCCAACTGCTGTGTTAGAAAGTAATAGAAGAAGGAAACAACTCATCTGTGGAAAGCTGCTCCCATACACAGCAAAGGAGGAGCGAAGGGCAGGTTGTTTCCATCCCCGGATGCTGCTTTGTGCTCCTCAGAGCCGACGGTGCGCAGGACCGCTCGTGGCGTTTGGGTAGTTGGGGCCCATTGCTGGCAAGCAGGAGTTCACTGGAGCTGTGTCCATGTTTGCTTTCCAGGTTGCCTTCCCTATGCCGTGCTGCAGCATGTGATGCCCTCAGCCATGGTTCAGCTGCCAAGGAAAGCTGGGAGAGTCCTGCAGTCTCCAGCCCCAACCGGACCAGCCAGGACAGGGGGAGAGAGGCAGAGAAACAGAGAAAGACACAGGTGCCAAAGCAGCAGGTCACAAAAGAGATCAGTTTGCTTTTCATGCAGTACAGCCGTTTCTTCACCCCTCCCACCCTCCCTTGTTCCCATCCCCTTCCCAGTCCTGGTCCTTGCCTTGCCAGGAGCGCACTTTGGTACAAAGGTCTGAAAAATCAGGACCCTTTCTATTCTGTGGGAACAAAAGGGTTCCTTTGTTGTAATTCCTCTGCTCAGCTCTGCACAAGGCCCTCGCATGGGGCACAGCAACATGACAGGGACAAAAGCAGATTACTGTGGGTATGGCTGAAAGGAAACCATGATTCGTTCCCTTGTTGTTACAATCTTGTTGACTTGCCGGTGCTTTGCAGGAAGCAATTCATACAGATTTTCTTTGCATAATAATAGTAAAGGCTTTTCTCGGCAGGAAAAAAGCAGGGGGGTAGGGGGGAGGATTTATCACAGGGACAAACACAGCCTTGCCAGAAACAGTTTATACCATTTATAGAAAATGAAATGATCACTTTCTGCTTCCCAAATGTTGTCTCTCAGTGTCGCAGCCCTGATTCAGCATGGTGGAGAGGGTGATGTGAAGGGCTGGGGGCTCGAAGGCTGTGTTAAACTCTTATTTCACTGCTGGCCCGTGACAGGAGAGTAGAGTGCAGTGGAGAGAGGACAGAAGCTGGGCTGCTGCACGTCCTGACTTGGTGTTGATGTTTGGGTGGGGGTTTTTTTCTTTTTTTTTTTTTTAAACTTCTTTTTGCATATATTTGGAAAAAAGTAGGCCTGTGTCAAAGGTCACGATTAACGTGAACTTGACACCTCTTGGACTTCTGCAGACTGCTCCTGCTATCTGCATCTCAGCCTGCTGTCCCGGTGCCTCTGCACCCACTCTGGTGGCCTCCACCATCAGCTATTGTGGGGGGTGTAGCAACAGAAACACCAACTTTTATAGGTGTGTTTTGCTGGTAAGGAAAGGAGACTTTTGCAGTTATGCTGGCTCTTTGTCAGCCATTCCTTCTGGAGAGGTGAGCAGGCACAACAGGTTGGGCCACAGAGCGGGTGTCCCTTCTGGAGGTGCCAGCTGACCCCTTGAACAAGGATTTTGGCAGGGCTTCACTGGTTGGGGTTAAACCCAGTGATGCCCTGCTCTGCTACTGCCTTGCAAAAGTAAGGGGGGAGGTGGGTTTGAATGGAGGGTTGTAGACAGCAGCATGGAAACAGTTTTCTAAGTAAAATTTTTTTTTTTTTTTTTTAATAGTGACATGTAAAGACTCAGGCCAGCTCCCTAAGTTGGGCTGCGGGTGTGCTGGAGGGCTTCACCCGGCTGCCTGTTCCCAGCAGTATCATCTCTCGGAGGACGTGGAGGTGCCCTGCAGTCTCAGAGGCTCTTCCAGGGGCAAATTGCTCTCACAGGCATTCATGACTCTGCCCACACAATTTGCTTTTTTCTCCCCTGTCCCCTGTCATGTCATAACCTCCATCTCCTGTGTCATTTTTCTCTGTGGCTGCTGAGACAGTCTGGGTGTTACGTGGTGGCCCAGAGACCGGGCCCACCACCCTTGGTGGCTGCACTGGAGGCTGGCGAGGGCGAGGGCTCAGCAACAGCAGTCCCCAGGTGAGTGAGGAATGAAGGCCTGAGCTCTTTGACGTTTTTGCCTCCTTTCTGACCAACCTTCAAACTCAGTTTTGCCCTGGGAAGCAACAAGCCATGACTGCAGAACAACAGATTACCCCCTCGGGGGGAGGCAGGAGGGAGCAGGGAATGCGCTAGGGCTGCACCAACACCCCCGAGCGTCCCCAGGAACCTGCCTGCGGGATCTGTGTAGTAGCTCAACCTCCCCACCCCCTCAAACCCCCCCCCCCCCCCAAACATAAACCAAACAAAAAACCCCTTACACCTCCCCACCAAATTTTCAAAAGGATCAAGCAAATGTCTCAGTTTACTTAAGCCAAAATATTCCCAGCTTTTCAGCTGGCAAATGTTTAGTGACACGGCTTTAAAATGTCTCAGGAGGACATGTTTCAGGCTCAGCCTTCCTGTGCAGTGAGAGGACTTGCCAAGAGGAAGAGCTCAGGCAACAAATCCATCTTTTTGGGTAAGATCCCCACCCACCCCGCTCGCAGCACTGTTCCCAGCGCTCTCTTACAATTGCACGTGTGCAGGCCCTCTTCTCACCCATCCCCACACAAGCCGGGATGGTCAAAAGCTTGAGAGCCGCAGTGTTTCTGGGCCGAGCTCCTGGCGCAGTTGGCGTGAATGCTTTGCACGGCCTGTACCTGCTGGTGTGATGAGTGCGTTGGAATCCTGGCAGGGAAATTAAGTTGAGCAACGTATTATAGGCGGATTAAAGGAGCCAAAGGGAAGCTCATTTCCTGGGCCTTACCTTTCTGTTTTGACTTTTTTCTAGCTTCTGGCAGCAATTTCCAAAATATTTGCAGGGCCAGTTTGAGATCTGATATAGGAAAACACATTCAGCTGCTGCGCGTTGGCCATAGCCACAGCCACATCAGTGGAGCTGAGCTGATTTTTGTCTGCTGATGGTTTTTGCTTGATACAGTCGTTAATGCGGGGGTGTGTGTGTGTGTGTGTGTGTGTGTGTGTTTTAAATGGGCTGTTCTAGAGCCTCTTTAGTAACTTTACTAAATGTACTAGATGTACTAGTTTTTAGTACTAGTACTAGATGTACTAGTACTAGAGTACTAGTTTTTAGTACTAAATGTACTAAATGTACTAGTTTAGTAACTTTACTAAATTTACTAGTAACTTTACTAAATATGTACTAGAGCCTCTTTAGTAACTTTACAGTCATAGTACAGTTTGCAAACTGAGTGCAAGCTTTAAAGCGATTTATTTGACAAAACCCATGCTTCTGGTGGTGCAAGCTGGCCGGTTTTACCAATGCAATGCTGAATAAGCCAAATGCTGGGCAACCATGGGCCAGTTTGTAAAGCCTGGTGCTGGTGTGTTAGGCCCTGCCGTTGCTGTAGGTGGTGGTTGGGTTGTGTGTGGTTTTTTTCCTAACTGCAAGAGCAACTTTCTCCAGAAATGAGTCCTCAGAGTTGAGTAATTTCATAAGCACATGCCCAGCTGGGTCATGAGTGACACAGAGCTGCAGAGGCCTTCATCGCCATTAGCGCAGCATGAAACCGCTTGCTAAAGCTAAGTTGTGCTTCTCAGTAGCAGCTTTAACACCGGAATTCAATGGCCTTTGCCGAGCTTTTTCTGAATGCATGGCAGAGGGCTTTAAATTAATATTGTTTCACTGTACGGTAGTTGGTTGATTAAGCTTTTTTAATTTTTTAAATGGTGGGTTTTTTTTTTAAAATTTTTATATGTTATTATTATTATTATTGCTAGATAAGTGAAACCCACTTGGGGAAGGAGTGAAAGGGGGCGAGGAGTATTTAGTGACTGTTGTCTCTGTCACGTCTCTGGATTTTGTTCTGAAGCGTTGCTGAAGTTCTACTGTGTGCGCATCACTAGTTTTTATGTCAAATCTCTGCCTTTGCATCAGGCACCATTTCCTCTGTGCCGTATTAAATTAGCTGCAGCCTTTTGTGGTGTGCGTGTCCCCGAGTGCAGGCCAGCTGTGGAAAGGGCCTCACGGTGCGGAGGTGGACGGGCTTTGCCGCGGCCCCGATGGGTACCAGCCGCCCTGCTGCACAGCCCATCGCCCTCCTGGGAAAGGGTGGGCTTGCAGCAGCGCTCGGTTTTGCTAATGACCAGTGCTTCGCCCCATGGAAAATACATCTTATAATAAATACGTACAGCTGGAAAGCACGAATGCTTAATAATGTAAAACCACCAGCTTTGCAGCACGCAGTGCTGTTACAAACAGGTCGTGTTCCTGGCGCGCTCTGGCTGAAGGCCGGCTGCCTTCCTAGCGCTACCCGAAACTAGGAGGGGAAGCTAACAGCGAGGCTCCACGCGAGCACCACACAGGGCCGTTAGGAGAATTGTACATATCTGTGCAATGACCTTTCCAGACTGCTGGGTATAAAATGTTGAGGTCATTCGTGAAACAAATAGTTGCAATCCAGGGAGATTGGAGTATTTTAAAATGCGCCTCAAAGAGCCAAATGACCTTCACTGTTTCTCGCTAAATTTAAAATGCTCTCCGGAGTCCTGGTAATGCGGTTAGCCAGAGAGGCAGATTGGGGGCGGTGAGAGCATTTTGATTTAGGGTGCGTGCCAGACCCCGTGAGATTAACCGCAGCTTTTGAAGTGAATGCCGTGCTGGGGAAGGGGCCACGTGCTCAGGCTGGAGCCTGGCAGTCCTGCGGTCGCGGAGCTGTGTGTGTGTCACAGGATTTAAGCTCGCAGGGCAACGGTGGGCATTTGGCTGAGGGTGCATGGTAGCACCTACGGGCTTATTCAGCCCCTTGGGTGGGGGTGTGGGCGGCAGCTACACATTTTCTAACTGGACTTAAAAGGTCCATCTGCCAGAGCCTGAGTAACAACTGGCCAGGCTGTGGTGATGGGGGCGTTAGCGAAGGCACGCAAGCGTGGGGAGTGCGAGTGCTTGGAGGATGCATGCTTGCATGTTGGGGGTTTTGCTTCTTTTGTTCAAATTTTATTTATGGCATTGAGTTTTTGTGTCTTAATAAACATGTCACCCCACCACCCCCCATGCCCCCACCCCAATATCCCCTCCAGCAGTGAAGCTCGGGCCAGCGCTGCCATGGGCAAGTGTGGGTTAATGAGCTGCAGGCGGTCACCAGGTGAGTGAGTCGGGGCACAGGGCCAGGGGACTGATGAAACCGTTCATGGGCCTTTTTGTTAAAAGAATAAAAGCTCAGAATTGCACAACCCTGCAACGTAACAAGCTGGGGGAGCCAACTTCAGTGCACTTTAGTGTGGGACCGTCGCTGCCCCATGGGAGCAGGGCAGAATTGGGGGTTCAGGTAGGCCGTGCTCCCAGGCTTTGGGGTCTGCTCTGCTTTGCCCTCCCCTCGCTGACTCTTCTGGTTACGGACAGCTGCAGCAAACCTCCCTGGGGTGTTGCTTCCCACCCCGAGAGCTGACCAGTGACGGCTGTGTGCCAGCAGACGCTCGGATGTGGGCTGGCCCCCCTGGTGCTCCCTGCCTGCCCAACAGCTCCATGGCCTTTCCCCAGCTCAGGGCCACCCCAGGGGTGTGGGGCGCTGTGGCTGTAGGGGTGGGGTGGGGAGAAAGGGGGGGGACGTTGGGTTTTGGCAGGGTGACCTTCCAGCAGACCCCAGGGGCACTGCCGGGCCGGGGAGTGGGGAGGTCCCAGCCCGAGGTGCCCAGTGCGAGGCTTTCCCCGAGCAGGGTCCGAGGCCACTCGCTCTGCCAGGACACGGGGAGTCCGTGGTGCTGGAAGCGCTCAAGCCCTGGCAAGAAATTTCACACGTACGCAGACTTTGTTTCATATTTTATTGAATTTCATTTATATTAAATTAAAAATATATTTCTGACAGATTCATGTAACAAAAAGGCAGAACAGTTTTCAAATTGTTCAGCTGGGATGAGCGTGGGTTGATGCAAGGTGGGTCGCAGTCTACATTTGCCTTAACAAACAGATAAAGCTCTACCCCAAGGACCATGAGGAGAAACTCGGGACTGCACACGGGGGGGGAATATAACCACACAAAGAGAAGATCCACAGGTTTCTCCCCAGCCTCCAAACAAGACAAAAGGAGAGGGAAGGAAAAAAAGAAAAAAACAAGAAACCCTGAAAAGAAGGGAAATTATGCTAAAATATGTACCTAATATTAACCCAGGTCAGTAAGTATTTTAACAGTGCATAATCCTCGATAGCTAAAATAAGAGAAACAGAAGGTTAAAGTAACATTACGCCACACACAACTGGCATACCCTACTGTGTAAGCAAGTGCAGAAAGTCTGAACACACCACAATAGTGCTAAAACACAGAATCACACAGAATGCCAAAAATGGTACTTCTAACCGAAACCAGAGGGTGGGAAGAGAGAGAAAGAAAAGGGGAGGAGCGGCTTAAATCACAAGCAAATTACCTATATACAAATCAACCCTAAGGACAATTATGTTCCAAATAATGGTGTCCACAAGGAAAATAAAAGCAACATTATCCTTATTTACAAATGCAACTAGCTGTGTCTTTAACAAGCTATAAAAATACTATTCACATTTTCAAAGTAACATACAGTAGTTTTTGTATTTTTTTTTTTGTTTCAGAAAGGCAGCTAACTCTGAATGCATCACCTTGCAAGAAATGAGTGTCTTCCCCAACGTGCTGATGCTTCTCTTCTTCTGAAGGTACTTCATAAGGCAGAAGTATTGTTGTTTTGTCTCTCTGCACTTCGAGAACACGGAGCATTGGCCAAAGCCCAGACCCTCCCCGTCTCGGCCTCTCGCAGTGAGCAAGGCCAGTGGCAGCAGCCACCCCCGTGCCAGGAGCTCGGTGCTGTTCCTGCGTCGCCTCCCAGATGGGGCTCGGCCTTTGATTTTGAGGGGACAGTAGTATCATCCTCCGGGCCTGGGAATTTGAGCCTCATCAGAAAAGAAAATGTTGAGAGTTCAAGGCTGCCAGGTCAGGAAATACATTTTGGATACCTCTCTTTTCAGCGAGACTGCTTTTTCCCCTCCCTACGCTAGGGCTGCCACCTCTTTAGAAATTCCAGCTTACAGTGTTGGGGAAATTGCAAATACCGAGCAAAAAAAAAGGATTAAACCCATAGTGAATAATGTATTGAATATGTACCAATTTCCAACATTAAAATGCTATAAAAATTATGTTTTCATTGACCTGCATTTTCCTCTTAACATACCCCACCATAAAAAGACACGTACTCGGCAACTACCTTCAGTCCCTGTCTTCAACGAAAGAGTGGTTTAGTGCATTCAAAGTTAGCTACCCCTTACACAGCTGCTCAGTTAATAATCGACCCATTTAACAGCAGTACCAGTTTATGCTACATATGTCATAGTACCTTACCTCAAAAGAACGGCATACATATCTACACTTACTTATAAAATACCATTCACAGTTTATTACTGTGGTTATCCCAAAAGGGTTTAGTCTTCGGAGTGCTATGGACAATACAGTGTTTTCTCCCTAAGCGGGCTCAAAGGTTGGGCAGGGCATGGGGACGGTGGCTCCGTGGGACCAAACTGCTGGCAAACGGCGCTCACAGCCAGCGCACGGCAGCGACGGCTCGACGTATGTGTGGGCCCTGGTCACACCTGACCGTCGGCGAGAGGGAGCTGTGCGGGAGGCACCGCTGCCCTGGTGGTTTCATCCACAACACATCTGGAGCACAATTTCATGGCTTTTTTATTGGCGGGGGGGGGGGGGGGGGAAGAAGAACTGGGACATAATTACTCACACTGTGTAACACCTTACAAATCTCCCCTGAAAACCCCTCTACCAAGGTCCACAAAGCGCTCTCTCAAAATTAACTAATAAAAAAGGAAAAAAAGGCAGCTCTGACTCCTCTCATTTCCCAGTCAGGCTAACGTCCTTAGGTTCCCCCCTCCCACCTTTTCCTGGCTGGTCGGCACACGCCCCAGCTGGAGGATGCCCTGGGTGGAAGCACCTCTTCAGCCTGGCTCGCAGATGCGCGTGGCTGCAGTGCAAGTCCCACCCGGTCCCACCACCATCAGTCAGACCTGGACACCCAGCAGCTTCCCCCGAAAGGTGCTCTGCATCGTCCAGACCTACAGGCAGATCCCAGCCATCACTGCCGTACCGCTGACGACAGCCTTACCTGTCAGTAACTTCCCCAAGGGCAATGAGCCTACCAGCAGAACGACGTACTAATCCATGCAACAGTACAGGAACAAAGATACAATTAAAACAAAGGTGGAGATGTGATTTTTGGACATTTGAGAGTGGCGCTTCTAACCACAGAGCTTTATTTCTGTTACTTATTCCCAATTTGAAACATTCCCATTTGTAACGGTGACCTTTTCTACCTGTGTAACGCTCAGCAAGAGCCAGAAAATAAAACGGAGAGGGAATCTTGCAAACACAGCAACGCTGCACAGAGGCTGCCCCTGTGGGATGACGACTGCTCCTTGCCGTGATGAAGCGTGAATATTACAGCCAACCAACCCCACCCCCCCCCAGCCTTGGCTTTCTTAAAAAAAAATAAAATCTGAACCCAAACCCAAGGTTTCATGTAACAATAGAGGAGCTGTTTTGTCAGCAGCAGAGGTCTAAGAGCCACGAGAATGAGGATATTGCAAGTGACAGAGCTAGAAATGAACAGAGTGGTGCAGAGTCTTCACGTAACTGCAAGTAACACCACCTTTTGAAAAGTATTTGCCGAAGGGAACTCGAGGTGATACTGTCCCCTTTGAGGTGCTCTTGAAGAGCCAAACAGGTGCTGATAACCAGAGGCCTGGCTCTGGTTCATGCCAAAGCCTCTGTTCCACCAGCCTCCCTTAAGCTGAAGGGCCTTCAAAGCAGGTAGATACCAACCTGAGCTCGGTAGTTCCGAAATGTGATGGGGAAATCGGGGTGGAGCCCCGATGCGCCAGTTGTGCCAAGTGAGGGAAATCGCCATCCCAACAAGTAAGCGATGCCCCAGCTGCCAGCTTGGGACGTTCACGTGACTCCCACTCCCTCCCCCTAAAAGGGCTGGCAGATGGAGCGTCCGTGTGCGCGTGCACAGGGGTGCTGCAGTGGCTGCTACCCTTCCCATGAAGAGACGCCTGCCCAGGGTGCACAGGGCTCCCGGGGGAAGCAAGGCTGACCGGGACGCCTTCTTCAGTTATCCTGGGGAATTACATGACCCAACAGCCTAATTCTGGCTTGTGCCAAAGTCTCCTCACCTCCCCGGCAGTATAAAGGAGCCCAAATAATCCCTTCATTCCTTTAGGTGCTGCCACGGTGCAGGACACCTCCACACATACCCCCATCAGAAAAAAAAAAAGATTTTGCTCTGAGTTTCCCATATAGGTGTCATCGCCCCCCCCCCCAAGCCATATTTCCAGGCTGACTCACCTCACAGCTAGTACTTCTCACCCGTACTGCCCAGCTCGATCTATAGCTACGGCCAGAACTGATCCCCAGAGAGTCAGGGCCAAGCTGGTCTGTCAGAGTTGCCATTTTCTTTGTTTCTAGGCAGGGATCGGTGGTGGCTGAGGCTGGGGGGAAACGCTCCCCTGAAGTCCCTCTCAGATCTTCAATGCAAAGCGGTGGCACGCGCACAGGCTGCCCTGCCCCGGCACCGCATCTACGCAAGTGCCCTTCACACGCAGCCTCTGGGCTTGCCAGCTGTGGGACCGGTATTTCCCCATTAATCCAGGAAATAAATGGAATGAGATCATTGTGTACAATTCCTGCAGTCAGGAAACGCGTTTTCTACCAAGTAAGTGGTACAAGCAGGGTTAACGCAACCTTTCTCTGCACAAAGGAAAGGATTTCTGGGCTGAGCTTAAGGTACCTGAAACAGACCCACACGGTGGCTCCTACTGCTGATACTTGCTCGGATTTATTTCCATTGCTTGCTACCTGTGAGAGGTGACCTGTTTGAAAGCAAGCTGTAAATACTCTGCTATGTCTGAGCGAATGGCCACGCACGAATCCCTCCTGGCTCTTTTGCAGACAAACGAAAAATTTGAAAAGAGCTGAAGAAGGAAACCTAAAAGTAGTTGGTTTCAGTCAATTATGTTACAGCAAATCAATCAGATCCAGCACCCACATCTGTCTGAAATAACCCTCGGGTAGATGGTAACACCTAAGACACGTACCACTGAAAGAGGTTAGGAGAAAATAAGCTGTTGTTCTCTTTCATTTAGCGCGTTGCTTTGTGCCTTGCACAACGGCTGATACACACTCGGGTATCTGCTCTTGAAAAGTTAGTCACTGCTCTTCTGTCGCGCAGGCTACGATAAGGGAAAGGAAAACATTTACAAATAGGAGACCGTGTTATAAAATCCATAAAAACTGACAGCGCTGTGTACAGATACCATTGTAGAACTAGAGAATTAATTACAGCCAGACAAAATACTTCTGCTGATGCTCTCACCTAGTGCTTTGTGCTGACAAAACGCAGTTTGTGTGTGGAAATAATCTGCTTTTCCCCCAAACCTGTAATTATTCATTAAAAACCCCGGCCCTCATCTTTCACAACATAATCAGTTGAGTATTTGCCATGATTTTGCCACATACATTTGCCCGACTTCTTTCACCGAGCCAGCAGCTATACCCACTAAGGCAAATATGCGAGTTAGGGCCAGCCAGGTATTTCTGCTGATCAGATTAAAGCAGCCCAACAGTCCCGCTCTCAGTTTTGCTTTTTTAACCAGGGTTAAACTTTCTTCGGCAAAGGGACAAAAATCTGCCGCAGTAGCTCAGAGGCACTACTCTTCCGGCGGGAACGCGCACACGTACGGGCTGTGTTCACAAGACTGCTGTTCTTACCGGGGAAAAGGAACGGCTCACCAGAGGCTCAGCACCACGCCGGCCCACGCGTTGCAACACCGGTCAGCTGCTGGCACAGCAGCAAACATAAGGGCCGTTGCTGGCCATTAGCAACTCAAACCAGAAGCTCAGAAAAAACAATGCCCGTCTGTGAAGCTGCAGTCTGTTGGGTTTTCCATCATCACGAATTACTGTGTTCATTAACCCTCTGTTTGCCCTCTGCCATTCAAGGCACGGCTCAGCACGGCCCAGCCTGGCTGCGTGTCAAAGCCCCGGCGTAAGGTAGCTTCTGTTCTGGCCTTCGCGCTGCCTCGCTTCAAGGAACCTCTGCATTTCCACGCTACTTCATATATTATATCACACCCACAGTCAACAATTAAAATGAATAAATAATTCAAGTTTTGTAAGAAATAAAATGTTAAATTGTTAAAAACCACAATTATTTACATTTTGATTATTCGACGGGCTTGTTTCCAACACCGATACTACTTAATTACCAGAGAAACAAACAGGCCTCCCCTTCCGTTAGCAGCTACATCCCAGCACCGTCCCACCCGGGCCTGGAGGTGTGCATGCTTCTGCCCCAGCAGCCTTTGAGTGCACCTCTTTGAATTCAAACACATAAGCTGTACCAGGATTTTATTTTATTTTTCTCCATTAGGAGTTACTCTGTTACAAGACTTGTTCAGGGACAAATCAACCCCTTTCTCCACCTACCTATGTACCCCGAGCTGCTTCCGCACTGAAACAGGACATCCACAATCCTGTGCCGGCCTTTGTCCCCAGACAGCTCGGCAATTGCATCCCAACCTGGCAGACCTTTGCCCGTGCTTCAGACGCCAGCCGGTGAGCACTACCGCTGGCAAACCTTCCCTGGAGCGGCGTCTCCAGGACCTCACGCCTCCCCTCTGCACCCCAGCCCCGGCCCAACGCCTGCCCCTGTCTGCTGCCAAGATGACGAGGAGTTATGGGAGGGCACTAGGAAGAGGCGAGGCCTCTCAGATACATCGTGGTTTTGTAACCATCTGGTCGGTTTGTTCTGCCACCACAAACCACCTTGGTACCACTTGACCCAACATCTCCTTTTAATAGCTTCAAAGACCTGTACTTGTTCTTGCCGTTTTCAGACTCTTCAGCTACGTACTCGGTTTACAGGTTTAATATCTGCCCTGCAGCTGGTTCAAGCTGGCCTGAACACACCTGATGCAGAAACAGGCTGTTGGCTGAACCAGCCTTGACCTAGTGATCATCCACAATTTGTTTCCCATCTACAAGCATAAAAACCAACCCAGGTTTGAAATCTCTTCGTACCTTTGTCAAGCTGACTCTCAGCCACCAAGATTTGGGTAGCTATTGCTTGTTTCTTACTCCTTCCTCTGCTTCCCTATGATTAAAGGTGGCAAGCTGTTGAGATGGCAGGAATTTGGAGGAGCTTGATGCCATTTCCAGACCACTGGATGTTGCTGGTTTTGTTGCCAGGTTAGGTCACCCCAAAGATCTCGACTTTAACAGTACTGAAGTGCATAAACTGAAATACTGTTGTATCACCTAAGATTGCCATCCATCAGGTATTGTTTCTTCCCCTTTAAAAGCCTTGCTGGATAGAGACATAGGCAGATCTTCAAAGGTACTTCATAGTTCCTGCAGAATTTTGCTGGGAACTAGGTACGCAAATGCTCTTACACACATGGGTCTCGGCGTGTCGGGAGCAAGCCATCGGTGTCTCTGGCCTTTGCGCCTCCCTTGCCAGCTCCATCTGCCTCGGGTTGCTAAAAACGTCCAGAACTCTGGCTGAAAGATATTTCCAAAGAGGAGCAGGCTGGGGGGTGGGGTGTCTACCTAAAAATTGAGGTTGATGAAAGCAGAACTAAGTGCAAGGAGACTGACTCATACTTATTTACATTTTTGACGGAAAGCTCTGAGAGTCATGCACATTTTGACTTCTCAAACCTCATGTGCACCGTCTTCTGTGCCAGAGTCATCCTCCTTTTAGAAAAAAGTATTCCGGACTGTGCTGCAAGACATTTGTCTCCTCCGGTCCCTTTCAGGGCTTGCTCTGCTGTCCTTCGCATGGCAGCAGTAAGAGCTGGTTGCTCTGTCACTGTATTCTCTGAAGCAGTCAATGCAACGGCCTCTCAGAACTGGTGGACATTGTTCCAAAGACTTGATTTGCTTCATTTTGGCATTTCCACAGTCATCCTTTACATATAATTAATTTTTTTTTAATTTAAAATTATTATTTTGTATTTTGCTGGTCACTTCCATATTGCTTCATTCAAAATCCAGAAAACAGTTCAAATAAAATCGGAGCTTAAGTGCAAACTAACTTTCCAGTGAACTGCTATGTGCGTTTTCTCCAGTCCAGCGTCTGTCTTCCAGTTTAAAGGACCCTTCCCACCACCACCCCACAGAACAGCAGCAGACTTCAGGACCCCTATCAAACTCTCCAGTTCTCCATCTTGTCCTCAGTGTTGCCTGACAGCATCCCCAACTCCCTTCGTGATCACAAAGAAGAAAAAGAGGGAAGAATTTGTTTGGATCTTTTTATGTATCTATAGTCAGCAGGTATAAAACAGGAAAGCAAAGCTTTTTGCATACAAATCTTGGTTTCTTGGCCTGTCTTAGCTTCAAAAGGAACATGTTGGAGGTGTGGTTTTGTTACTCTCTTCTGAAAGGGTTTTTGTGTTTAAAGTGTTTGTCATGTTGGCACATATACAAAAATGGTTGTGTCATGTACCAGTTCTGAGCTGGAGTCTCTGCGGTTAGGAATTGGCACAAAATCATGGTGTGGCTCAGAAAAAGGGTTTAGCCGTATATTAGAGTCACATCATCATTTCTTGGAAAGCCACGATGAAGATCTGAACGATTATGAAAAGCCAGGTTAGCCATTTTCAGTTGCTGGGATAGAAAGTGTTAGAGAAAGAAATTGGATTCTCACTCTCAATTACTATGCTATCACACATGATATAAAAATTGTCCATTTTTCCCCCTAATGGAAACTGCACTGCGATTTCCAGGAATGCTGTACAGACTCTCATCAGTTCCTGCTGAAAGAAAAAGCCTCTCTGTGGCTTCCCTACAGTGTCTGGGTTGAATCACTGAGAACTAGCTCGACAGCAGGCAACACTGCCACTGGCCTTTACTGGTACTGTCTGGCTTCTCTGACCATCCGACCCTCCGGATCTGCGGAAAGTGAGAAATGCCAGGTTGTACACGCCTTCTTTCAGTCTCTTTCCTTCCTTCCAGGTTCCCAACCCAATCTGCAAATGACTCCAAGCCATTCTTTCACTTGGAAATATCAAAAATGAGTCAACTGGCAAGAAGAGGAAGCTCATGGGAGAAAGAAAGGGAGGGAGGGAGGGGAGAGAGAGAGAAAAGGAGAGCGAGAAAGAAAGAGTGAGGCAGCTAGAAGGGGTTGCCTTTCCACTTCCGTAAGACCACGGTCACTACACCACCGTATTTCGGTGTCTGTAGGGCGGCGGGGGCAGCACAGTGCCAGGCTTCAGGGAGAACTCGGAGAGGTATTCAGGATTCTCTGCCACAATGGGCCGGATCCGTCCATTCTGTTTGTAAAAGTATTTTGTGCTGTACTCTTGCAGGTAGTCCGGGTGCTGGAGGGTGCTTCGTGGGGGCAGGCTGTGATTCCAGTAGTCTGGGTTGTCAAAGGCCTTCTTGGCTTTCTCCGGCAAATTGTTCTTCAGGTACTCGGCATTTTCCAAGGTGTTTGCAAAAGTGTTGAGGTACAATGGCTCATTCACGTACTCATCCTCTGCTTTGGGCTGCCCGTTTGGAGCGTTGTGATACTCTGGGTTGTCCACAGCTTGGAGATCTCCATTCTTTCGTCGGGAAACAAATGGGTTCTCTTCCACTGGGTTCAGGTAATCTAAGGAAAGATTAAAAATAAATCAGCAAAGAGAGGGAGTAATCCATCTATGTAGCAAGCATCACGTGCGAGTTACTACCAGGCTGTACCAGAAGCAGTACTTGGACTTCTGCATCCTTCCACCCCAGCAAAGCTGGAAACTAAGCTACAGCTCTCGCTGAGCCATAGCCCGTGTGCCTTGTTTGATCCTGAACTTCCTCTCCGAGTATGACCTACAGAGCCGAACATGCCGAGCGGCTTCTGCCTCTGCTGCTGACTCGCTCGGCAACCTTGGACATACCAGTCGAACCCTCTGTTTCGCAGTCCTTCCATCCAGAAACTCTATAGAAATCTTAGTTAAGCCTCTCTGCACAAAAACCATTCCCAAGGGCTAACTTCTAAGACAGCTTCATTTCTATCAGAACAATTTGCCTGATTAAAAACCTTCCATCCCTGAAGGACAAAGGGCCTCGAAGCATTATGAAAAAAAATGATTCAAATGAGCCCTGGAAGGAGTACGAGAGTCTTACATCAGCTCCAAAACAGGACCTGGAGCAGCTTACAGTTGCTTCAAATCACCTTCTGTGGCTTAACACCACAAAAAATTGTAGCTGAACTGCAGAAAGGTTTTAAGGCTTGCATGGAAAGCTAGAGAGGGGGTGGGAAGAGACATATAAAGAGACTGGCTGTCCTAGGTTAAAAACGCACGCTTAGTAAGCTCCCTCCCACGGTCACACACAGGTGACTGAGCCACAGAGCAATGGATTCGTTGGGTGTCATGTCCTGCCTTGGTCTGTGTATAACGAGGTCTTGCTGCAAAACACAAAGCCCATCGGCCAGGGCAGGAAGGAGATTGCTGACACTGCAAGCGGGCTGCAAAGGAAATGGCTCGGAGGTGGGCCGGGGACAAAAGGAACTGGGGGTGGGACCCCTGCAGCCAGATAGTCAAAAGCATCCAGTTCGTTCAAGGCTGAACATGATCAGATCAAACTCATTTCCAGTATTAATTCTGCCTTTCATCTCACAGCCTGGAGGTTCCCTACAAAACCTCTACAAAACTAATGGCAGGGTCTCCAAGCCACTGCCATTAGTGAGGGATGACCTCTCAGCCTGCCTGTGCCGCACAGCGATGCTAACACATGATCTCCATCTCCAGTAGCATGGCTCTGGTCATGGGCTCTAGAGACACTCGCACACAGAGTCCTGCCCGCAAGGAAACAGGCCCTGCAGCCACAGAGTGGCTGTGGTCCTCACTTCAACTCCGGTTTTATCCAGGAAGGGGCCAAAACCATTATATGCAAAAGTTCAAGACTTAGCGAGTACCTTTGACCACATAGCTAAAACTTTGCTGAATCTGAGAGGTGGAACAGGCACATGTGCCCGCACCAAGAGCACAGGGAAAGTATTTTTTTTTTTAAGCAATGACAACCAAGCAGTGCATTGATTTGAGTCCCCAGCTGACAGAGCGCGCGCAGCATCGTGGCCACGCTGTGGCATCCCTGCATCTGTGCGCAGTGAGACAGGAAGGAGGTGCTTTCTCCTGAGCTGCTAGTACTGCATCCCCGAGGGCTCAGGTAGCACCTGTGAAGCGTTAAGCTCCTGCAGAACTCTGAGGCTCCCCAGGGCAAACCTGAAGATAGGCGTGGGCTCTCACTGAAGCAAACCCACGGCATCAAATCTCTTCTTGCAAGGGCTGCTGCTGAAGAGTAGGCTGCTGCTGACGAGCACGCTCCCACAATTGCTACTGCCGTGGGTCAAGCCCCAGGACTCCCTCCATTTCCACCACGTAACACAAAGGGTAAGCAGCTTCCAAATTCTCAAGCAAACCCAGTAGTTACTTGACATTTACATTTGCATTAATTAATTTCTTTAAAGCTAATGCAAAGGTTTGAAAGCAAATTACTAATGACACATCCCCTTACATCTAAAGGACTGCTGTCGCTATTTAAAAAGGAAGAAACGAATGATGGCAAACTGGGAAGCGTAGCACTCTGAGCTGGCACAGATCTAGGCAAACTTCACCTTGCAGCGGTGGTCTCTCTGAAGCACATCTCATTCTTTCAATCCTAAACTTCTCTTGGGTACAAAATGCCAACTGTGTGTATTGGTTCTATGGTATGTTCGACATGACATTTACCCAGCACAATGCCATGAAGATAAAGATCAATAAACAAAGCAAAGCCTAGTCTCCTATGGCTGGCCAAAGATAGATCCTTTTCTTGGAAGTAACTGAAGATTTGTGTTTGGATGAGAATGAAGTTTGGGTTTTTTCATTCCTCTCTCTTGTTATTTCCCAGAAAGAAAAGTTAAAGGGGGAATTACCAAACTTGACATTCTGGCACATTTGAGCTTTTCTAAGTAGCAAATTAAGCAAAGAAAAATGAATCCCCATGCAAAGAAATATTAACCAAGTCAGAATGTTTCAGCCTTGCTGGGTTATTCAATAAAGCCGTTTTTGGTGAAAAGCTGCTGATGTAGACAAAGAGAGAATGCAGTTAGACTAGAGCAGGAGCTTCTCTGGAAAGACAATGTTTTACCTGTTTTAGGTTTGTCTCGCATCGGCGTCATGTACCCGTCCTCATCCAGCTCTCCCCGGATGACCCGCTCGGGTATGAAGACCGTGGGATCAGCACTGTACCTCTGGGTGCTGCTGTCCTCTTTCGCCAGGGTTGCCACTTGTTTTCGTAGTGTGCCATTACAGCAAGTATCTTCAAAGATCTCTGCTGTGGCCCCTTGAGCGACTGGGGCTTCTGGTATTATGCAGCCAGGAGCTCTGTACGGCATCGGCACTTCTGCAGCATAGCCACCATCTCTATACACAAACTGGTTCTGTTGAAAAAGAAAAGGCAGCATGAGAAAGGAGGCTCCGAAGGGAGAGAAGATTCAACAGCAAGTCATCTCTGCGGCTCCTGTGCCTTTCCTGCCACACTTGCTCAATGATGCACTTCACCGGGCAGGTGAAGCCTTGTCCATCCTGCAGACTACTGTGCTTCCAGCGCTGCGGATCGGCAGCAGCACAGGCTCTGCTGTGGACTGCCAAAGCATCTGTCTGCCCGGTGGTGCTGAGCCAGCTTCCCCTCCCGGGGAGGCACCATCGGTGCAGCAAGGGGAGTAGGGAAGCAAGCTGGCTGCTCAGGGCTAGAAATAGGGCAGGAAAACTTGTCTCCTCCCTAGACACGTGGAGGTTGAATATACACAGCTGCAAGAGGCAAACACTTCTCCTCTTCTATTACTTTGGCAATCTCCCCTGATTTCTGAACAAAACCCTTAAACCTCATGTTAGGGAAATCTCCTTCTGCAAAGGGGACTGGGCATAGAGGACATTATTATCTCTGAACTCTGTTTATTCCTGGAGGGCCTACTTTTAGGGTGTCCTGCAGTGACTATCACACGGTCACCCAAACCCTATGTAATTCCATCAGGTAGTGCATTTCGGGCTGGTGAAACTGTGTTTGTATGGGTACCTCAACTCAATGGTTCAGCTCAACCTACCATTTTGCTTGTCAGCAAAGGTGTGCAAGGAAATTTCAACATCATGACCTATAAACAGGAAGGAAAAATGTACAGATTCATCCAAGCCTGTTACCTAAATGCTTTTTCAAGAAAAGTTGGCAGTTGGCAGAATTTTGGGTGTAGGTCCATAGAGCTTGCACACAAATCCAGGCTGAGTGTAGAGACCCTGACTATTTGATGGCTTCCATGCACACTTCATTCACTGTTCGCTTTTGGGCCATTTATGTAGGAAAAAGGGGTTTGAAACAGAAAATACGTAGCGAAGGAAGGAGGAAAACCTAAAGGATGAAGGTTGAATGTGAAATACTTACTCCTGACATAGGGGTGTAGGCAGGAGGAGGGCTGTGTCCAATTTCACTCTAATAGGAAAGAAAAATGGAATGATGGATACATAATAAGAGGTCACATGAATGAAACAAGTCACATGAGCTGTATGAGCTAATGGGGAGAAACATGCACATCAGTTAGATTTCCTAAGGGAATCTAAAAGTCAAAGAATTCAATCATGGCAAATGTCTCACCAACACCAACAAGCCGTGTCCCTCACCAGTCTTAGGGAGGGCTACTGAGTTCCTCTTGCTGGGTAAGGGAACATAAGGGTAAGTTCCTCTTGCTGCCATGTAACACCTGCTGACAGCTGTATATCCTGCAAATGTCTCGTGTCTAATTTTTGGAAAGGCAGATTGCACAGAAAGAATGACAGGCGGTGCACTCAACTTCAGAGGAAATACAGGGCAGGAGAAGTGCAGAAAGCATCTAGCTCCAAAGCAAGGCTTCCTTTCCTAGGGACAAAGCAGGAGAGGGATAACCGGGAGGGCAGGATGGTGCAGGACTGTCATTAGACTGTCACAGCGAGTTTAAGTATCACAGGGAAAACAGTCCCTTGGCTTTGGTAAACCCAAACAGCACAGCAGCTGCTGGATTTCAAAACTCCAACATGCCATGTGGTCCTGCCCTCAACATATACCACCCTTCTAATGTCACCTCTGTATCACAGGCTAAGGGGTTTTACTGAGAAGTCTAGAGGCCGTACATCAAAGTATCCATGCAGAGATCTTCATTTTGATATTGGTTTCTGGAACCATCTTACACTGCCCTGTGGACCTTGAACTGCTGTAACATCACCAGCACAGTGGCTGCAGTTATACTTATTACTGCTACTCAAAACCGGCCTGTTTTTCATAGAGGAAATGCTGACGTTTGGAGGAAAATAAAAATAAAACAAAGAACCCTTTATTTTTCATGTGTTTTTCTACTGCCAAAATGTTATTTTTGAGACTACAAGTTCAGTTCTTCATAATTATTTTGTTTCCCATTTTGTTTCAAAAACTTTATTGTATTTCCCTTATCTCCTAGCTGGGGGAAAGAAAAAGTCAGGGTTTGAAAAAAGACGGTCTAAACTTGAGATAAATTAGAAGGAAAACCCCACCACCTCAGGAAAGAAGTCTAACCTCCCTGAGAACACTCCACTTCAGAAGATATCCTATTCATCAAAATCTGTTTCAAAAACATATCCACACCAAGAAACATACCAAAATTAAAAGGAAAGACAACGTGCATCCTCACATAGTAAGGACTGGATGTACTACAGTCAATCTTTCCCTTATGAACTTCTTGCCAAAACATCAGGATGGAGATGATGGTTCTGTCAAATATATTACTTTATAAAGGAATGTTTTGTGTTTAAGCGAAATACCTGCATCCGGAAAAACCTTAAAAACAAACGTAAACTTTTTTAAAATGCATGCTGCCTGTCTGAAGACCCTTTTCTGGTGATCAAAAATATGCCCATTTCCTCCTATTTGAAATATCTCCACAGCCATTTTGTTACTCAGATCTAGCACCTCGTGTTTGAGGTGATTTACATGTGCTGATGAGCTTGAGCACAGTTAGAGATACCCTCTTCTCCATCCCCAAGAAAATTCATCCCTATTTAGCCAAGTTATGACCTAAAAAAGCCTCCAGGTTGCAAATCACAGAAGTGCAGGAAAACCTTTGTTAGCTGAATTGTCTATCTCCACCATCCATTAGCAAGGCTTGAGCAGGACTCCGTAGTTGTTTTTCCCTGGGGAAACTAGGTGCTGGGAGGAAACACAGGAGAGGATCTATCCCATGGTCTCAGTGACCCCCCGTCAGTGGGGAGGAGGAGGAGGAAACGCAGTCTGAGCAGACTGCAAAGGAGTTAAGAGGCCTGCAAGGAAAGCGGTGCTGGAGGAGCTGGCAGCAGGGATGGTCAGGAGCCAGGAACGGTGGCTTGCAAAGGAACAGAGGACAATGGCAAGTGAGGAGACTGTGGGGCGCAGGGAGGGAGAAAGGGCTGGCATGTGACAGGAGGCTGAGTAGGAAGGGAGAGATGGTAATAAGACCTAAACATGACAGGGACAAACAGGAGGCACAAGGACAAAAGATCATCTGAAAGCACTGAAACAGCAGCTTCTCTAGAGGCTGGAGCTGAACTTGAATCTCCTCTGCTGTCAGCAAATCGCTCTCAAATCAAATGGCCAAATGCAGGCCTGGTTCAGCTGGTGCAGAGGGAGCCGAGCAGTCGCCGGTCCACCCGTAGCGCAAGCGGCAGAGCCCTGCCCTGTGCAGCCAGCGGGAGCTGCGAGGGCTCTGTGCACGGGTAGTAAGGCTGGGGGAGGAGGGGCTGAGACACCGCTGAAGTCTAGGCCAACCGTGACTGATTTCACTAAGCATTCCCAAAGAGCTTGTTATGTTTGAAAAGCAGAGCTTAAACTTAAGCCCTAGGCCTGGGAGCAGCTTTGGCGTCTCTGACCCAGCTGTGGCTGCTGACAGCCAGAGAAGCGAGGACGATGCCAACTGCAAAGAAAGTGCCATCTAAGGCAGCACAGAAAGAGATGGCAGAGGGCTTGGCTGGATCAGCCTGGGAACTTCAGTGCTGTCCCATCGGTGCATGGTCTCTCTTTTATTCAAGACAAGTGTACGTGCATCCAGAAGAACAGCAGCCAAGAAAGGTTCACAAACAGGGAAGGAAAAACCAAAGTCAGCAGTTGCCTGGCTGAGATGATCACGCTTGAGAGAGAAGATCATAACAGAAGAGGGAACAGAAGACACTTTACCAGAGATTACTTTTTTTTTTTAAGGGAGCAGACATCAAGGTCCTCAATACACATCTGGATACAGACTATGCAGCAAGCTTGTAACTTGGCAGTCTTCTGCAAGAGGCTTGTTTGGGACAACTAGGAAGGTCCCTTTAAACAGGGAACACTGTGGAAACCAGAGATGCACTGATTGCGGAGGTCAGATCCTCTCTGAACCCCCTCACCTTTCTTTTGTACCACAGATTTACTGTCACCTTCTAATGACACATGGACAGCTTACGACCCAGAATGTGTTAGACAAATGGATAAAAAACATCCCCTGGGCCTGCCAGATGCTACTTTGAAGTCCTACTGATGGCTACAGGATATTGCACTGCAGGAGACTTAATCTCCCTTCTCTGTGCCCTCTCATCTTGTGTTTACTAGAATTCAGGGATGCTTTCTGCATACTCCAAAGACAGAGAAGGAAAGACTGAAGACAGCTAAGTAGTAAACTATGGCCCATGGAGGGTGGTGAAGATTTAGGCAAACTGATGATTACAGGTAGGATCCAGAGAAGAAATACAAAGTGGTGACTACAGAGAGTCAACTCTTAACAGCGAGGAACCCAAAGCTCTGCTGGGAATCTTCTACCTCCTTGTAAAGCTTCCCAGCTTCCTTCCCTCCTGCCTGCAGGCTGTGAGACTCCAAAGAGGGGGTTTGCTTCTTTTAGTTTCCAGCCCTCCAGACTGTACGAGAGTGAAAAGAGCTGTAGCAATACTGTGTTAGTATTACATGCAGGGGATTGGAGTTTGCTGCTGCTTGTTTTCCACAGACACTAAACCAGTGACCGTAACCACTCCTTTTCTCTTCGGTACTACACTGTGCTGTATTACATACCTTTAATTTACATCCTTCTGTTTTCACAGAGGCACTCCCATGAATTCCAGCTTGTGGTTCATTGATTCTGGATGAATAACGGGAGAGCTGTCTTGAACTACTTTTAGTTCACAGCCCACAGTGATCTCTTAAGGGTAACTTAGCAAAGCAAGGCTTTTGTCAACAGGCTACACTCCTCTGCCAGAAAACGTTTAGATGATTAGCAACTTAGAAAAATACTGTTCTAGGATGGCCACATTATCTCTCCGTGGGCATGCTTTGCTCCACCCTCATCACAAAAGGCTAAACCCACCATCCTATCTTTAGATCTTCTTGGCCGTGACTCTAACATTTAAATACATACTATGCAACTGTAACAACATAATAACAGGCCCCCTTAGAATAGCCCTGTCCCAAGATGTCAGGAGAGAATGGATTAGCATTAATGCATTTATTGCTGTTTTTCCTGACAAGACCCTTCCCAGTCAGTGACCTGTCAACTAAGATCACGGTAATGGTATTTTCTTCATGCCTCCCCTTTAGCTCTGTACTAAACATAGCTGTCCTGCAACACCCTTAACACAGAACCTTACAGCTTGGCTCTTCTCCAAACCACTGGTGTCTGCACACTTTTTAAATTCTTTACTGTTTTTCCCCATGAGTTAATACCCTGTGGCCACTGTTCCAAAAAAAGGAGGCAAAGCAAACAGCTGTGGTGCCAATTAGTGGGGCTGAAAATGTGACATAATTGTTTAAATGTCTTCAAATTGCCTGCTAATTGCAATGTGATGTCATCATTTTGTAGGCTTCCAAGATAAGTACTGAAGGCCCCCACCAACTCTTCTTGGTCAGGACATGAATCACACTGCGAGCAGAAAATACATTTGGACCTTACCAAGTAGAACTTAAATAGCTTGATTTGTATGTGTAATCCAATTTACTTTGTTGATTTTTTTTTTTGGTTGTTGTTTTTGCATCTTAAATACTATCTTGAAAAAACGAGCTGATGTTCCTTTACTGAGAAGATCTAGGTTTTTGGATTTCTGATCCTGAAATTCTGACCTGAATGATCAAGATCTCTAGCTTGTTGAGATGGACAGAGACTTCAGAGGCTGGTTGCTCAAAGACCTCCCTACCTAAACCTACTTAAAAAGTCTCAACTTGCATACAAAAAAAAAAAAAAAAAAAAAAAAAAAAAATTAATCAATAATCACCCCCTTTTGATAGTGTAATATGCATTTTATCCATTAGCTCTGGAGTGCACACATCCATTGGCATTTAAACTCTAAGCATCCTCCAGAAGGAGCCTAGCCTTTTTAACTGCCCATGAGCAGCCCTAACCAGAAATGCCCGAGATTTCATTCTTTATACCACATGATTGAATTTTAGGCACAAACATGACATCAGGGAGAAAAGATAAAAAACAAGCAAATGTCCCCTAAAGCCTTTTTAGAGGCCTTTTGGTACTAAATACTAGTGACATATCAGCTATTATAACCGCTAACGTTTGTGTAAAATGAGCCTTGATAAAAGAGAGGTAAATAACACTTTTGTGAATATTGGCTTGTGTTATTGCTTTCTATTCATTAATTTCATTTTCCAATTCCTTGCTTCTAAAATCTCCCAAAGGTAAATATCTCCTCCTTTATAGCAGGGACATAATATTTTCTGGCTGCATGTTAAACTGTAATGAAATCAAAGCCTTGTTGGGTCCTGCTGCTCATCTTTACGTAGTTGTGTGACTATGCCTCTGCCTTGACTCTTTTCATTTGAGTCTAGTGTCATGCCTGGAGTACGGCACCCAGAGCTCTGTTCCTCCCCCTGCCTGCGCTACAGCTCATCCCAGGCCAGCCCTGCGGTGACCACAGCTGCCTTCGAAGGTGCACCCACAGCAGACTTCAGGTGGAAGAAATGCTGAAGGTACTCAGTGATGTGATGCTGCTGTGGGATTATGGGTGGTACAGGACTATCACCAAACAGAAAATACACAAAACTTTATTTTACAGCATGATCCAGTACCCCCATGGTTTGCTTGCTAGCACAGCCTCCCAACAGCATCCTCGCTGCTGCAGAACTGGTTTTCCTTGTCACCCACCGAGATGTGCACACACATTTGATAGGGTTGCATAATTATTACTGTTTCTTGTTCTTAAGCAGCCTGCTAAGCTCATGGGACTGAAAGATTTTTCTTTACTAAAGGCAAGGCTCTGCCAGCATCAATGTACACACACACACACACGTACGTTTGAGCCCACTCTGATACTGCTCCTATCCACATGAAAACCCAATTCTCTTTCACTCTCCTTCTGCTCTCGTACGCAAAAAGCACCAAACCATAAAGCAGGAGTAAAACACCCCCACCTTCTCCCTGGGATGCTCCTCGCACGTCCTGTTCAGGGTGTCTCATGGTCCGTGCTTCAGGCAACTCAGTGATCATCTGTTCTGATCAAGCTCTGCAACACTTCCTTGGACCAGTTCAGTCCTGGGCTGTGTGCCCCCAGAAATAACTCACTTTCCTCCTTCCCCTAGAAACTGTTTACCTGATTTGAAACCAAGTCAGTATCCAGGCTCGAGTCACCAAACCACAGCCTCCTAGCATACCAGGCTGAGCAGATCTTGCTGCATGCACCAAGATTTCAGCAGCTCTCTGGGAAGGACAGCTGATTTATGCGAGTGGATCTGAATAATACGTTTGGGATGCTCTGGTGGGGCTGCAGGCAGAGCACACAACACTGTCCCACCAGCCCCGAGCAAACTCCAGCTACATTTCAAGGGAGCAGTCTGGTATTTACAACTGATCTGAACTGAAATTCAAATAGGAAAGACCACCCCAGGAGAGCAGCCACCTCTGCTCAGGAGCAGTCCTGCTTCCCTCTGACCACAGAGCTAACAGCTTACTCTGCCCTGCTTCAGAGAGCCCGCAGTAAACATGTCTGAGATGAGAATCAAAGGAAAGAAAAAATCTCATGTACCATGAGATTGCTGTGTAACGTTAAACAGAAATGAAATGCTGTTTGTACAGGAATAGCTAGAAGTCTTTGCAGACCTCTGGAGATTTCTGGTCCTAGCCCCTGCTCAGAGCAGGGCCCTATACAAAAAGAAAGGATTAGATGCCCCCTGGGCCGTTCTAGTTAAAGCATATCCGTCCCTACAGCTCGCAGCACCTGACACAAGTCTGGCATTCCTCGTGCTCTCTCTTCTGCTCAGCCTGGGCTCCTGACCCTACTTAAGAAAACTCCATTCCCCACTGGGCACTTTCCTCTAGGACTATGAAGAAAACTTCCCATTGGCATCACTGCCAAGCGTCACGGCTTGGTACTAGGTATGGGTCATTGCTGGCACCCTGTATCATTTCAGCACACAGAAAAACCATCATAGCATACTGGAGATGTACATCCACTGAAACTGGTTTGGGGTATCTGTGTGTGTGTCTCTTACATCACCTATTTCAGGCACACAAACAGTAATGTGGCCCACCTGAGTTAATGTAGCAAGACAGGGCATATATTTTTCCAGTGAGAGGAAAGGGGAGCCTATTATTCAACAACAAAAATAAAAGGTAGGAATAATATACACAGGTTGTGGACAATAGCTATGCAACAATTTAGAAGGCCCTCAGTTCAACGGCCACAAAGTTCCATGGGGGACTGATGAATCCTTATTGGAAATCACGAAGCCCCAGTCCCTTTTCCAGCATTACCCTTTCTCACAATGTGTGTTAACGTTTTAACTTGAATGTTGATACACGGGTATAGAAAAGAGTGTAAGCACCATCCTGTGTTAGCTATAGCGTTTGCTGCAGTCTCTGATGACTGCTCCTTCCACAATGAAGACACAAAACATCCAGTTTAGATCAGTGAGGGGGGAAAAATAAATAGAAGAAACAAGGAAAAAGCCTTTTCTGCATGTGAGTTTTTTCTGCACATAAGTTTTTTCTGGTCGCCATTTGTCAGAAGAGAGGTGAGATCTGCAGGCAGCCTGAGCTCTAACTCAGTTCACACCGGCTGCCTGAATCATCTGAATGTGCCACATCACGTCCTGGCAGTATGGTGGGTTTAAGACATCCCTGAACTTGTTCAATACCAGTAGGGACGTTTCACTGGTGACCTGGGTTCAGGTCAGTACTGACTTACTTCATAGCTTCAGATAAGTCATTTAAACTTTCTCTTGCACAATTTTCTCTCCTAACAGCTGTCTGTTTTCAGACTTATAAACTCTTTTAGAGCAGTCCATATGCAGTGGGATGCCCAAACCTGAATACAGCCTTCTAGAAGCAATGTAGTCTGGACTGTGAACAGTAAATGGCATATACCACAAACAAAACATGCCTAATAATCTTGGCATAGTGGTACAGGAAACAACGTACCTAAATACTGCACAGAATATTTCCTGTTCTGCTACTGGAAAACACCAGACATACACCATATATTTTCAGTCTAACACTTCACCAAGTAGAGGAGTCAAAGATTGCAAGAAGACCAATGAAAATAACCTGTTAAAGAGATGCCCGATGTCGCAACAAAACTCAGTATCCAGGCACACTGACAGCAAAATGTAGGCGAAATGCTCTTCCATAACACTCATCTCCTATACCTGGGCTGGGAATAAAAGCATTCTCCTGCTGTATGGCATCAAACTCTCCCCGGAAACCGCCCTGTCCTCCAGACCTCAGAAACCTTCATCCTTCCAACTTCAGAACGGCTAGCAAGCAGACTTCAGCTGGCACAATATGCAATTTGATCTAAGCATGACACAAGAATGAAGATGCAAGAATTGCTTTTCCCTATTATTTTGTATTAATGCACCGTGAGTGTCAAACAGACAGGAGAGCAGGAAGAGAGGCAGCTTGCATGTGTCTATCCCTTTCAATCTCTTTTACTCCCATATCATTCCTGTCACCCATGACTAGCTTTCTGTCACTCCTTTTTTAATACACTCTCGAAGACATTTTACAGTAAACGGCACCTTCTAACACTGGGCCAATTCCCCACAGTAAACGGCACCTTCTAACACTGGGCCAATTCCCCACAGTTTGGAAGAGACAACATACCATTTCCTAGCTACTCCAACAATTCCCTGGGGGAGAGAAGGGTCAAGGCGCTGCTCCTGCTCATATGCTGTAGCATCTGTCCAAAACACAGGAGCAGCAGCAGCTCTTTTTCTGTACAAACCTCGAGCTTCAAATCCCAAAACAGGGAAAGGATGGGGAATGGGACCAAAACCACAACACGGTCATGATTTGTGATTGCGACATGGCAGACAAAAAAAAAGGCACAAAAGAAAGTTGATGAGCAACACTCGGAGCAGCAGCCCCCTCCTATGCCGCACGCTGCATTGCCATCTTCCCCAGTCTGTTTTATACAGTAATCAAAGGATATTCTGAGCCTCTCAAAATGCCATCAACCCTCATTGAGAATGAAATAGAGCACATCTCCACTGAAGCCTTTACAGCAGTAATCATTACAGCATGCTGGCCTGAACAGGGAGCTCTTACAGACAAAGATGGGTTTTAAAAATAAAATAAAAAAGCCTTCCTAAAATCTGAATAGAAACTTGATGATAATCTCCCAATTTTATTATGCAAGGGGGAAAAGAAACCCATAATTGTGCACTCTTGGTCTCTTATAGCAAAGAATAGGCTTCTTGATGAAATGCTGAGTTGATTTAGAGCAGGGCTGAGGTTCTGGTGGCAATAATAGGCTAAAAGAAATAACCATCCAGCTGATTTGGATAAAATAATCATTTTTTAACATTCTAAATCTAAACTTCATCTGTGCCTCCTCCCACTTCTTCCCACCGCATCTTTTGGAGAGTCTTTTTATAGCTTCGAGAATTTTTTTTCCCTCCCCTACCACAGCATTTAACAAGACAGACAGACTCTTTACTCTGGCTAACAAAGGGCATTTTAGGCTGTGCTGGCATTTATCCCCATTGCACGTATGTTTAGAAAGTACAGTATTTGGCACAGGATGCTCCAGCGTCCTCCTGCCACCTTACGCTCGAAGCATTATCACAGGAGTCCCACTGCCATGGGACACTGTGGACGGCGCTCTCCGGCTTGTGAGCCCCAACCTTCACGGGCAGACGGGTGCTTGAATGACGACTCCTTGGAGCCCTGCCAGGTGCATTTCCAAATCACAGCCCCTTGTATTTTCAGGTGCTTTTCTTATTTTAAGAAAATCACAAATATCATTCCTCAGAAACAGACATTTTTCACTAACAATTTCTGTTTCAAATCTAGTCACTGAAGGAAAATTTTCTCCCAGCTCTCATAATTATTTCCTGACTCTTAGTCCACTCTTCCATCTACTGAATTATGTAGAGTTGTTTAGCTTGCTGTTTTCCAAGAATGCCTCATCAGTGCAGTGTAGAAATATTTATTACTTACTCTCTTTATATCTATTGACTTTTTTTCTTTTCAGGAGAGAAAAGAAAATGGATCAGCTGTGAGCTCTCTTGACTGTTAACACAGCCAGCAGCTATTCATGGATTAAGCAGATGCTGCCTGATTTTAAACCAGTTTATACTAAAGCTCAAGAAATTTACATGTCATGCGTCAAGGTTTGAAGCCATATACAGCTACAGACTCTTCCACTGATACCACTGAACGCTAACTTGCAGTAGGTCTCGCCACGAAGTCCTGTGAGCTGGTGATTTGTAATTAAATATGTATTAAATTTGTAGAAACCAAAATGCCATCCAACACTTTCGCAAAGTCTGACTCTCAATCTATATGCCTGAATTCAGGAGCCTGAATGTGACAGAAAACAGCTAACACATTAAAAAATTCCTGGTTTAAGGCACTTGACCTGCAAAACCATGAAGCAATTTGACAAGTTGGTCCCGATAATCTATTCAGGATGAGAAGGGCTTACTCCTTGAGAAACACCACTGATTTCAGCTGGCCTGGTTGCAAAGCAAGAGACTAATTGCCATAAAGCACTTCCAAAGAATTCTCTCTGGTGAGCCGGGCATCACCTATTCTGTTTGCGTCCTCCATATGAATTTTCTTCCTTTTCCCTCTGGCAAACTTGGCAAATTTTAAAAAGGTGTTTCAACACTCATATTCTAAATATACATATTTTGTGAGAAGCTTTCCTTTTTCATGTAAATTATTAAGACTGAAATAATTTTTCATGTCATGTTTTTTACAGTGTATTTTTGCATGTTTATTCTTCCTACTTCATTCACCCTGAGTAATGAAATTAGGCTGCTAGTATCAGTCTGGGTTCACCTCCTGCTTTTCATGGACAAAGATGGCCTTGTGCTATCTACATTTCCAACAAAGACTAGAAACAGACACAGAAGAATTTCCCAGAATTAAAAAGTTACAGTAGGTGAAATATTTGTGATGGTTGACTAGATACCAACAAAACACTTAACAGCTACTGAGAACTGCTTAATGTAAAAGGCAGAGCAGAACAGAAGGGAGCCTCCTACCACCACGATGTCATTAAAACTTAGGGAAGCAGAAAATGGGAATCTGAGATCTTGAAAGAGAGCTTGGTGGGACTTCCAGAATTACTCTGAAGGTTTGATGGCAGCAACTGCAGTATCCAGCACACTGTTGCCTACTAGGAAAATACACAAAATGTAGTATTTTATGAAAGACATACAGAATGGATTCATACAAACTTTCCTAACTAATCAAGCAGTTTTTCAAGAAGCAAGAGAGCTAATATAGAGATAGCGTCAGTGTAATCTCCTGAAACGTTATGAAACCCTTTGATACAACGTCTAGTTAATTTACAAGTTCATCTGTTCTGGCATTGGAGATTTCATTGCAACACTTGCATAAGGAAGCGACAGAGTCTAGTACAAAGGCAAACAAAGGACTACTAAGATTTTCAGAAAGTTTTTGATCACCTTTTAAGGAGAAGGAATTAAAGAAATGGGATAGAAATAAATAAAAAAGTCCACAACCTGACAGACTGTTATAATAAGCATCAAATTTAAGGAAAGATTTGGTCATATTATTTTGGGAAAGATATTGCAGAAGCAGAGGAGTGGCAAAAACCACAAATAAACCAAATAGAAAGGAGACATCAGTGTTGTCCTCCTTTAACAACAAACACATACAAATGGTACCATTCCACTCAGCCCCTTAAACAGAAGAGATTTCTGATAACCGGCAGCTCCTTAATCTAGCACAAAAAAGGGTGCATGGCAGACAGTAATAGGATCCAAACCCTGCTAAGGAATCAGCATTAACTGCCCAGTGAGACTTTTCTACACTGTGATGTATTTTCCATCCCACCTGATACAATCAAGACAATCTTTCTAGAAGACAAACTCCACCTCAAACGGAATTTCTGCACTTGATGCAGAAATTAAGAGACAAGAGACTCTGGCCTATGTTATGCCACAAGGTTAGACAAAACGCTTGCAATGGCCCCGTCTAGCCTTGGTATCTCTTCACACAAATTATCCATTGACTTTAGGATGAAGTGGTTTTACTGCCATCAATCCCACATGGCCAGGACACACCTGGAAAAATAACTAGCTTGAGAGCATGGGCAGGAACAGTTAACTGCCTTTTCTTACAGAAAAAGAAATGGGGACCAGGAAGGCACCGATTGCTACTAAAGCCTTGGAACACAAGGAAAATCATGGACAAATCATGACTCCCTCCTGCCACCTTCTTTGCCAAGAGGAAAGGATGCTATAACCAATTGCTAGCTCTCCCCACCTGCAATGGCAGTACCTCTCAGCTGTGCTGACACACTGGGAAGTGCCCCTCCAAATTCTGACTGCTCTCCAAAATCCCCCCTTCCAGCTGTAACTGAAGATGGCGGTGCTTACAGTTCCGCACCTTCCAAGTCTGTTGTATTTCAGTACGTAAAGGAGGGCATATTAGACCTCAGGTCTGATCTTCTACCATTGGAGCACTGCAGGTGCCTAAGAAATTCATCCCTGTTACTTAAAAATCTAACAAGAAGTCACTTAATTCTGGTAGTGATCTCACTGGGTGAATAGTCTCTATTGTCCGCGATAAGCTTTGGAAGGAGACATGCCGTACGCCATACTGATGTGAAACACATCTGAAAATCACTAACAACCACCTCCTTTGTAAGCCTGTGATTTGAAAATGGCTACCTTTCAAATGTAGAAAGCAGAACAAATTACTCATAAAGATAACTTCTTGCCTGGTTTCTCTCTGGAATAATCTTTTTATACGCAGACATATACAGATGTTCAGCCATGAAACACTATCAGACCTAATGCCATACCAGGACTGCTGCAATGGCATAACAGACACTACTCAGGGAACTGAAAACTGGCTTTTGGCATACCAGAGCCTGCTTTAGCCAAGCAGAATAGTCTCCCTGGCCACATGAATTAGACACCTCTGAAAAAAATAGCTTGATATTTAATTGCAGGGTTGGCAGGTGCTTCCATGATACATAGCGTACGGAATAAAATTGCAGGGACAGTATCGGCGAGTAATAAACAGTATAGACAGTTTTCAGCAGGAATTAGCCAAGGATTTAGAGCAAAGAGCATCATGGGGTACACAGAGTGCTTTCTGTATTAGTACTATCTCTGTGCACACAGGACAGTACTTGTTACAAATACCTGAATGAATCATCTAATGGCTGTGAATGTAGGACACTCAAGCACTAGCTGGGGTCCTGTGCTCATGGAAACACTGCCGAGGATTCAGCTTATCTCTCAGAAGCACAGAGCTTCTAAAACTCCGTATTTCTAGAATATCTCTAGACAACGGAAAATGAAAGCTGAAAAAGCCGAAGAGCTGAAATTGCAACTGAAGAGCTTCAGATGCAATGAAAGAATTCAATTTAGCTTAGGATGCTAATTTTTATTTAAAAGCTGCATCAGTCTCAGGCTGGACTTAGTAACAGAGGGCACTGTTATGGGCTAGAGCATGTGCAAACTTCTGCTCCTGGCAGTACAGGTGCCAAAGATGTGCTAGTGTGAAGCCAGTGTGGGTGTGATGGAAATGCTGAAGCTGTGTCTGAGCCTCGCCGCTTCATAAATCTCAGTAATCCCTTGGAGGAAGAAGGATGTGACACTTCCTGGGGAGCTAGAAAGTCCCCGGAAGGCTGCCCTCTTCCCAGTCTTCTTTCCGTGGGCTGCAGCTCTGTGCTATTACTTCATATCCAAATAGCCTTTTTTTTTACATGGGAGGGAGAAGGCAGGCAGTGTTTTATGCAAACCTCATCCAGTGGTGCCCCTCCCAGGCAACAAGCTGCAAGGATTTAGGACCGAGATCACCCTAGAGAAACTTCAGAGCTTTCCTTAGAAAGTAAATGCTCTTGCTCTTCCTTCATTCCCTGACTTCAAAGCCTAAGTGTGAGGAGGCTCATGATCTCCCTGCTTTCTTCCTGCTAACTTTTGTCCCTAGTAGAGCTGCGCTGCTGGAACATTCAACTAAAGCTGTCAGTACAACATGCCCAGAGAAGGAGCACAATGCTCTGCCATCACATAACTGACTCTTTCTTCACTAAAACTACAATCAGAACAACTAAGACAGGAAATACAGTATCTTTTATGCTTCTGATCTCTGAAAATGACATGAAGATCATGTAGCTCTTGTCTGTGTGTTTTACTTCACCAAATTGCCTGGCAATCTCCCCATAAAATTTAATTTGCCAGACACAGTGAACACAAAGTACCTAAGCTGTATCAATTCATTTGACATCTATGGCTGTAGCAGCACCATAATGAGTTTGTGTAATATTAATATTCACTACACTAAACAAGCATAAATCACAAACTACCTAAAGGAAACACAAAGACAGAATCAGACAACTGCAGATAGAGAGCTCTGACAGCATTTCAATTCTGTATGATTCTTGTAGCTGACATCCATCTGTACTGAACTATGCACAGCAGATGCACTATTACCTTAAAGGAGCTACTGTGTATTTTGTTTTAAATCAACACAATCTTCACTGGAAGACTAGTTAATGTACCAAGAACCTGAGTGCTTCAGAAAAACAACAAACAAGTATGCAGCTTTCTGCACAGAGAGAAAACAAATGCACTACATCCAGAAAAAACCTCTCTGCAAAGGAAACCAGGTATGCTAAGATGCTATGGGGCTTTCAACTTGTCCCCAGGCCCCTCCAGCAACAAGGTGCTGTGGCCTTCCTGCAATCTAGATGTACTCGCCTATACGGCAGTACTAGCAGTACATTTAGGAGGTGCAGAATTGTTAGCAAACAAAGCTGAGACCGAAGCTAATCTGAGACACTGGACAAGCATCAAAATTCTACTGGTAATCCTGTTACAGGACAGGAGTCAGTCTCCAATGATACCAGCAACTGCTACTATAAATCAGCTGGTTGTTCAATGACAACTTCTTTGCCCATCTCTTCTTTTGGCCTTAAAAATGACCCCTCTATAAAGAGGCTCCTACAATAAAGAAAAACACTATAAAGATGGAAGGTGTGCAAAAATACAGAGCTGGGTGCAAGCTTTCCGTCCCTCAACTGCCCTCTCCGAGATAACCTGGGTCAGAAAACCTGGCTCAGAATCTGAAAACTTTTGACAAAGGGTAATTCCATATTTAAGGGTTAGATTGTCATATGATGCCAGAGAAAAATTCTCAGCAGTAGGAGTTACAGAAAGAAGGATACAGTCTCGCTACTGTCATTAAATTGAACTGCAAAGCAAAGCTCCCACTGACTTTAGTGGTACAAGATCACAGTCTCCAACGAAGACAGGAAATTGTGAGCTGTGGAGAGGAGACGGCACATCAAGAATGTGATGGAGCCTCTGTGTGGCAGAAATAAAGGCATGGGGTCCCTTTCTGCAGCTCTGCTGACTTCAAGGGGATCACGTGTGCAAGCAGCTGCAACAGTGTGGTTTAAAGTTGGGCAAAGGCTGAGAGAAAGTTACTTGATTTTAATAATAATAATAATAATAATAATAATAATAGCAGCCTGTGTTTGCTTTCCATGAATATCCCAGTGAGCATGTTGGCTGGCCAAACAGCGCATTTTAAATAACTCTTTCAGAATATTTACTCTAGGATTTTTGTTGGAATTAATTTCCTCAGCTCTAGTGGACTCCTCTGCTCAGCCGGCACTAAAGACAGAGGGCAAAAGGAACTGCTGAAAGTTCGTTTTCCTACTAATTCTTTCTCCTTTAAATGTGCCCCAGTGTTTCCAGCAAATATGGGAATATAGCAAACCTTACGGGTCTGACTCTGCTCTCTCAACCCTGTGTTGGTGTAAATGATAGTACTCCACTGTGTACAACTACGCTACAGTGATTTACATCAGTGTGACAGTGAGCACCTTTCAAAGGTAACTATTGTCATTTCCTTCTTTCCTCAGAAGTTGGCAGCAAAGGAAATAGAACCTCTCCAGAGACAGCTAGGAATAAAAGTGACTTATTTCAGATCAGCATCAACACTAAAAATTAACTCTTGTTGCCATAAAGAGGAAGTTTCTTGCTTATTGCTAAATCATGCATCATCCCCTCATGCATCAGCTTCCCTTCACTGCCTTTCAGTGATGCAGGAGAAATGCTACGTGAATCCAGCTTAGCCAGTGGGAGTACAACCCAGCCTCTTCCACAGACCTCTCTAGTCTCCTTCCCTTTAAAAATAGTAGCAACTTCCTTATGAATTCCCTAGATATTATTTAAGATCAGATTTTGTCTTCCTTATTCCAGAAAAGCACTGCTTTACTCAGGAGAGGCGAAAGAACGTCATGCAGCGTATGGTCAGAGCATGAATACTGACCTGGTTTATACACTCTTAGCCCCTTGGCTTACCTCTTCCCTGCCTCAGATGGTGTAATCAGTTCAGACCAGGGTACAAATTTGGAACTACCCTGGCTAAGGACAAACGTCCAAAAGGTTTCTAAAGCATGAGGAATAAACACCAACATTTCAATGAGACTCCGCTTAGTATTTAAAATGTGACTTTCCACTAAAAGGAGCATGGAGAGAAAACAAACAAAGAAACAAGTCCCTAATTACTAAATACATCTGATGCTTGTGCGAACGTCCTCACATTAGTAACGCAATCCACCATCTCTTAGTTTTGTGAGAACGGGTGGCACCTAAACCGTTAAAAGGATGACGCCAAGTGCAGGAACAGGCAGAGGTCAGAGCTCAGGAGTGCAAAGGAATTCTGGAAACCTGAACTCAGGTCCCCACTTGCAGCAGGGCTCCTGCGGCACTGAGGCTGAGGCATTTAGGACAGGATCCAATTCACCAGAGCTCACACACCAGGTCTGAGACTGCTCTGGAGCTGTCCGTAGTCAGTGGATAGAGAGAGACACCTCCAGAAAGTATCTTATCCCACTGTAAATGTCCAAGGCAGGCAGCAATAATCACCCACTGGACGCACCCACTCTTCTCCAATGACACGAAATGAAGTCTTGATGAAGAGCTTAGATTATATCCCTATCCTTTTGATGGGTAGTTATGTGAGCTGAATTCCACCTGAACACTCTCTCTGCCTCAGCTCCCCCTGTAAAATGAACAGCATTTCCTCCTCTGACAGGGATGTTACGAAGATCAACGTGCTAAAATCTGTGACGTGCTCAGCAAAAACACATGACTGTGAAGGAGGGCCATGAAAGCATCACATACAAACAGGAAAAGGGGCTGAGTCTGAAATCTGGCTCCAGACACAAAAGCAGCATTATCTATGTATTCCAGCTGCCCTCAGTTACATCAGTGCCAACCCTGTCAAGACAACAGGATTGCAGGGATGGGAGAATCAGAGCTATGCACTTCCTGGCCAGGACGGTACGCAACTGAAAAACAACACTGCTTGACTTCACAAGCTTCAGCTGCGCTTTCAGGACAGGCAGTTCAAGTCGAGCCTTTGTTCACTCAAGGCTGAGCTATTAATTTAGAATTCACTGAGGCACAATGAACAGGGAACACAGTGACAACATTTTTACCGTCACCCTCCTTACAATGGGAGCTCGTAATTTCCAAGGCAACTCCGGCCTGTGTTTGATTAGTGTACTTAAATCTCCACCTGTGCTTTTATAATAACCAGTATTTTCTGTCAGAGCTTGCTCTTACCCTGTTGGAATCAATTCTTGTCCTGGAGGTGTAGATGGGAGGAGGGATGTTGAAGGCTTGAGGAACAAGATACTCTTCAGCATCCATCATATCTTCCAGGTCTTCCTCATCGAGAAGGTTTTGGAAGAACTTGCTGTCATTTGGGCTTGGGAGCTTCATACGATCATCTCCCTAAATAGGTTGTATTGAGACAGGAAAATGGTCAAAAGATTGGATTAATTTCCCAAACAGCAAAATTCGTGCCCTGGCAGCCAGGCTGTAGGGACCACACGTGCTGCTTTGTTTGTTCTAAAGCACCACATCCACATCATTTGTTTTGATTTTTTTTTACTGGGAATATGATGACAGAAAGGGAATAACTGCATAAATCAAGCAAAGTCATTTTTTGGGTTTCTTGTGTCCAAGCTTTTATTCTTTCCTCTCTCTTTTTCCCATACAAGCTCAGTTTCTAACCCAAGTTCTGTCAAGGCCTGATGTATTTTGTGAAATATCTCAGCTATTTAGGCTCACATGAGGGGGAAAAATAACACGGAAACTGCTGTGTCTGGGTGTTTGCTTTCTTTTCATTTTTCATTTAGTATTTTTAGGGACTTAGAGGCTAAATTTCCCTCTCATCCATATGGAAAGTTCTGCAGAATGTAACAGAGCTGAAAGCAATAAAGATCAAGCCAGGGAACAACAGCAACAACAATGATACATACTTTTATTGAAATAGCATCTACAAGCTGGAGACGCAAATCAGGGCTGCACTGTGCCTGGTGCCACAAAACATCACAAAAGGCAGCCCGTGCCCCAAACACCTAACGGCCCCTAGAAAGGATGCTAAACTTAACTGCATGGCTAAAGAATGACCTCCCACTCCGCAAGAATTATTATGCCACGTGTGGAATCCAGCGGGGAATGATGGCTGTGCTACAGGGTGCATACAGACCAGTTTAAAAGCTCAGCAGTAAGCTTGTCATCCTTGATTGCATCTGGGGGGAATGGAGAGTCATAACGGCAGAGATACCAGTGCAATGGAGTTACCCTGGTTTCTCCTCAAGAAGCACATGGCCAGTATTGTCTGCAAGGATCACTAGAGAAGAAGCCTCACAGGATGAAATACGCACTAGACTATACAACATGGGAGGGAAGGGCAGGGGAGAGAAAGGAAGGGAAGAGGTAGTTGGAATAGGGACACATGTCCTATCCTATCTAATGAAGTAATTTAATCAGACTTGATTTTTTCAGAATCACTTGTATCAGCTGAACTTACAATTTAACACAGTGGAGAATACTGCAAGAGAAATTCCACATTCAGCACCACAAATCCTCTTGACTAGTATTTTACTTTTCAAATACATTTTACTTCTCCTCAAGCTGAAGGAGAGTAGCGTACATTCACACTGTGCAATAATACACCATGAGTAGGCTAGCATGTCTACACAGTGAAATGAAACACCATACGGTGAGCACTAGACTAGAGAGACTAGCACTAGACCCAAAAGCAATCAGGAAACATAAAGTGGCAGTGACTGTACTTCTGGAGGCTCTTCAGCTAGGAATTCTTACATCAGTGTGAAGCTAAGGACCAGCGGAATGTATCTCTGCCCTGTACTCCATGATGTGGAGCAGATATAGCATGAGAGCATCATTACCTGGATCAAACTAATTCCATGTTTTGGTCTTTGGGGTTTCAACATCACCTTACTTCTTTCAAATTTTCATTTTCATTTGAACTGCTCACACACTGGGACCATCTAAGGACCTTACCAAATACTCGGATTCATTTTCTGTGGGTTGAGTCTGAGTTGTAATAAACACATACGCAACTCTAGGCTTCTGCAGAACGTAGGAGTGAAAGGACAAAAATCTCCACGTACACCTGTACTCAGGGCATACACAGCTCCAGCTAGATGCAGTCAACAGATATGGCTGTATTGGTATTGCCCTGCTTCCACAGTGTAATTTCATGTGATGAATCATGCTGGTGTGGGTCTACTACAGGGACTGTGAAGCACTACAGAGCCTACACAGCCTAAGGAGGACACAGAGGGAAGCTCCCCTCTAGCATGAGAGGTACCAATGTGATGCAACTCCCTGTCTTCTGAGAAACCTTTATGTTTAGGCTATGAAAAGAAACCTTCTTATGATCTCAGCAGTGCAGGGAAGAGTCTCTTCAGGATAATCCCCTGAGATTCAGCCTAAGCAATTGTAGAACCAAGAAAGCCCCTGGTCTAAAGTAGGTCCGCTGTCCACTGATGGACAAATCTTGTCCCCAGTTTCGTGAGAGAATGCAAAGTACTGAGCAGCTTGCAAAGCCAGACCTTGTATATGTACTCATAAATACAAGCTTAGGAAGTGAATTTCAGATTATTTTATTATTATTGAGATACTGACACTGGCCATTCTACTTCATTCTTGTATAGTACTGTGGTCACTGTTTGCTTTAAGTTCAAGAGCACCTTGAACTTAAAGAGATTCAAAGGCAGCCCCCTTAACAGTCAGGTTTGGCAGACAGAATTCTTTTTTTTTTCCCTCCTGATGTTGCAGAGTTGCTTACCTGAATTACTAGGTATCTCTGAGGGTCTCGAGCCATTCTAGAGAACTCAGCAGCCAGCTCCTTGAATTTTGGCCGACTGTCAGCATCAATCATCCAGCCTAGGGACAGATGAAAGATGAGAAGGAAAACAGCTAATTGTCAAGGGAAGAAATCATTCAGTTTTTAAAAATGTACAAGTTTGAAGTCCTTGATGTCCTTGACAGCTCTGGCCTAAAAAAAAAGTTGCAATAAAGATCCCAGAAGAATGGAAAGCTAGAACTCTACGATGCATCTAAAATGGAAAACACGTGGTCTTGGCCGGAGAAGACTAGATTGCTCCACACTGCATGGATTTCTTCTTAATTTCCTCTGAGCTCCTGTTCCCCACCCCCAAAACAGAGTCAGCAACAATGCCTTGCAATTTTCTGTGTCTATCTTGCCCATTTAGACGTCAGCTCTGACTGTCTTTTATTATGGATGTGTGCAACCTCTAATATAATGAATCTCATCTCATCTGAGTCTAGCGAGTTTATTACAAAGTTACTACTAAACACAATTTTACTTTAACTGACCTACTGTTCCACTGTGACTTAGACTAAAAAGAACTGTTCAACAGATCTACAGGATGACTAACCTCGCATCCGCCCTTCAGGTAATTCTGCATTCACGTGTCAGCATCATTAACACAGACCTCACACAAGGCATTAGATGCTATTTTACTTGAGTAAGGGGGATTCTTTTGTCCTCCACTCTCCAAGAAACATTCATTAGAAACAACAATTCCCAATCCCTGCTAATGCTTTCTGCAAAACAAGCAAGTAGTATAGGCAGTCACCACCAACAACTAGTTTATCTCAGTGTCAGCTTTTTCTAATGCAAGATTCTATCAGCAGCTTCCCAAGAACATGTTTTCATTTGCCAGGGAGGCTGACCAAAGCAGGCCTTATCTCCTTCATACTGTTTAACTGAAGAAGTGACCAATGCAGGAAAAACAAAGCTGCTATGGCTTATAAAGAGTTTAACGCAAACATTACAGGACTAAGTCTGTACGTCTAGCTGTAACTTTCCCTCTTCCAGAATACCCCACCTACTAGGACTTCCTTTTGTCCACTGAGACTTGCCTCATTAGAAATCCTATCAGATGGAACATTCTTGCACTCAACCAACATAAACCCCTTGCACTATTCAGACAATTTCCATACCTGCATGCACAGTACAACTGTTTTCAGAAGATACGTTATTTACCTCTTCTAGTTTTATTTTCTTTCTTGCAGTGTTTTTGTGTGCAAAGCAAAAGGGAAAGGACTATATAAGATGGATGAGATGTCTGTACATTAATCTCACTTAAATTAAGTCAGAAACACCAGAGAGATGTTCCTAATTCTTTTTATGTTAGAAGCATAGCCTTGGAGGATACTGTCACTAGTGTGGGTATCTTGGAGATAAAAGGGTAAAAGGAAACCTCGTGCAGACTGTTTTCCTGTTTTGCTGAAGTAAAAATATTCATAAATTACTGTACTGGACTAAGAATGATATAAAAATATCCTCTCTGTAGCATTTCTTGTATTAATTTAATTTTACTTTTCATTAATACTATTGCAATCATAATTCTTGTTACTAACAATAAAACATTCATGCTTTCTTTCCTTGATATTTGGAACCAGCATTTCTCCTCACAACCTTCACCGGCTGGGTATCCATGTACCATAATTATGTTTAATACTATCTTTTTTACATCAAAATCAATTGTCATGGAAATGACAAGGGTTTACAATAACAATCATACAATTTTGACTTCACAGCAAGACTATGAGATACCATCTGACAGTAATAAGAAGCTGAGCTAACTCAACCCTTCATGGCTAAATTTGTATCTTTTGCAATTGCAAAAAATGTGCATACAGTATTTAAATGGAATTTACAGTATCTTGGGAAGCTTTTGTTTTGAAGCAGCCTGCCCTATTACCCAGCACTGTCAGAGACTATAGATGCAAATGTTCTGAAACAGTGTCCCTCCTGCACTGAGCGTAGGGATATTAAAAGCAACAATTACTTACACTTCACCATCACCATATAAACATCGATAGTGCAGATTGGAGGTTGGGGCAACCGCTCTCCCTTCTCCAAGAGGTCGGGGATCTCTCTAGTTGGGATTCCATCGTACGGCTTCCCACCAAAGGTCATAAGCTCCCAGATAGTGACTCCTAGACAGAAAAAAAGAGTGTTAATATTTGAGGTCATACTACTCAGATTCCTTCACAATTTCTTACAGCGCAGTATTCTGGCCCAGCTCCAGACTGCAATCTCTTCTTCATTACCAGTGCCTATAAAAACACTGAAGTTTGGTCTGCCATTTAAAAAGCTCCAGAAAATGGTGAAACAGCACTTTGTGTTAATCTTCTAAAGCAACTCCCCTCATTTTTATTGGTGTAAGAAGCAGCATGATAGATCTGAAGCAAAAGAGAAAGGTCTAAGACAAATAAATGGTGGTAAAGTTAATGGATGCAATAACAAAAGAATGCATCGCACTCTTTTATCATATCAAAAGGGAAAATGAATGTCTGATGTACTCTATTATTTTAAGGGGGAAAAACGCAGATGTTCCCTAACTTAGAGCATCAATTTCCCACAAAGGTACAGCAATGAGTAACATTATGTCATTGTCTTTTGTAAGTCATTCACGGCCACTTGTATTATTTTTTTCCTTAAATCACCTTATGGATTTGATTTATGATAGTGCTGTGCTTCAAAACCAAGATTCTCTTTTTGAATCGCCACAGGATTTGTTTTGGCATCGGAGCTGGAAATAAAGATCATATATCATAAGTAACAGAATTCATCCCCCAACAAAATCTTAAATACTGGAAGTGCTGCTCTCACACCAGTTAAAATTTTATTTTTATTGCAAAGGTCATTTTAAACATGCCTCCAGATCAGTAACCATATTTTGCCAGCTGTCATGCTAATGTGAAAGGTGATGGGCAAAATTACCATATGTATAAACCACTTACTTATTTCACCCTCATTCACCTCTTTGTTGATGTTCAATAACTACAACTTGCCAATTGTTTTTGGTCTTGTCCTTTCTGATTATAGATATTTGGGGCTTCCTGCATTTAAAATTAATTTCATAGATGGAAGCATATTTTTTCTTAAGCGATACAGAATTTGAGGAGAAAGAGCAGCTTTACATGATTGATTTAACTTTCATATGTTTTTCTCAGCTGAATAGAAGAGGGCAGCTACCCAGTCACAGCAAACGGTGTCTTTTGCTGCTACCCACAGGTAAAAGTGAGTAATGAACAGAATTGTACACCTTTTTGTTTCAAAATTATATGGCAACAGGAAATGCAAATAGGAGTCCATAGCCCTAGATACTGCTGAAAAATTCCACTTACAAAGGTATATGTGATTTTATTAGTAATAGCTATACTAGAGAAACAGGCCGACAGCTCAGCAGATGTGGCACAATAGCTCGTCTGGATAACAGAATTAACAACAGTAAATGAATATCTCATTTCTCAAATTTGACTTTTTTTTTTGGTGTGTGCAGAGTCCACATGATCTGACCTGTCTAACTAATTCCCAAGTTATCTGTGAAATTAAATGGATGCTTGTTTTAGTTAGCTTGGAGAGCTCGCCTCTTTCTCTTCTTTCTCTTGCTGTATTTGCTCTGTATTATGACAAATTCCCTTTTATCTGACTGTAGGTACAGAAAGTCCCATAAGCCTGAAAATGTTTTTTGACATTCATGGCTTTTAGAGTTAAGATTTTCAAAGGACTGCTGAAAATTATGACCTGCAGCTGTATTTTTATGAATCTGTGGCTGAGCTGAAAGAGGCCTTCTTCTGTCATAATAATCAGCCAAACTGCTACCAGCCCAGACCTTACGGCAGTCATCCCAGCAGGGACATCATGATAATGTATTTTAGCGAGCAGGGAAGTAACGCAGGAGACAAATAACAATTGCTGTTTAGAGTTACACATGGGGGGGGGGGGACAAGGAAAAGAAAAAAAAGGAAGAGCAAAACCCACTGGAATTAACTCCTCTAGGAAAACAGGGTATCTTTAACATAGTAACACAACTTGGTTTAATGCTTTATAAGAGACAAATTTTTAAACTAATCACATGAAGATTTACCATAGCTCCAAACATCACTCTGATGGGTAAATTTCCTGTAGTGTATGCACTCCAGAGCCATCCACTTAATTGGCATCTAGGAAAAGACAAGAGAAATGTAACCTTAGAAATATAATATTAAAACAATACAGATAAATCCTGCATTTAGACATCAGCTTCCTCCCTGTTTCCTTTTTCAACTGCAAGCTTAAAAAAAAGCAGCACTAGCCAGCAGAGGAAATGGTTGTTCCTGCGCTCTAGAATGGGGCTTTGCCTCATAAAACATACGGAAGTGAGAAATATGAGCCAGTTATCGGCAGAACTTCTCATACCACCCAAATTTTACTGATTCAGATGTAGTGGAACAACTCACTTTTTCATCACAGCTGTGTAAAGATAGGACCAATGCAAAAAATACATCCAATCCCCCTAAAATCTGAAGCGCAGCAGAGGAGGTGGAATACAGAAGCTCTTTTGCCTCAACAGTTTGCAAAACCAGACACTGCTATCTCGATTGCTCTCTAATGAGGCTAGTTAATAATGCAGTGTCCATAATACTTCACAGTCCACATAATCATCGTCAGAGTAAACAGGCAATGGGGAGAATTTACAGTGCTTAATTTCTAACTCCTAATATTTGTCAGGAACTTAGCCTTCCCGGTTGTTTGTATCATCACTGCAGTGAGAGAAGTTGCTCCTGAAAGCAAGTCAAAAGTCCCAAGTTAGTGAATCACCCTTGGGGAGAGCTCATCTCTTCTGACAGAGTCGGCTGTGGAGGCAAACATAAACCTACGTTTGGCATAAGGGTTCACCCTCTTGAGTTTGTGTTAAAATGAGATTCACGGTGTTTCCTATTCCTGAGCTGGGCCTGTGAGGCACAGTCTTGCAGTCCATTAATTTCTAATGGACAGACATTAAAACAGATTTTTACCTGGCATGGACTTGTATGGGTTGCCTCTAATTTGGAACTATGGAAGATGTACTGGAATAAACCAGAGATATACGTAACTGCACCCAAAATCTGAACAGATGGTGGGTGTAAAAGCAGAGGATGTGTCTTCATTGAAACCCTTATGAAAATACCTTCCATGAAGTTGACTAATGAACATAACCTATACAGTTATGGCAAAAATAGCACTCTTTAATAAAGGTTGGCTTAGCACTTGCAAAGACAGTTCATCCTCCTCCACTAAACTCTGCAGAAGTATATCGCTTTAATTTCCATTAAATACGACTGAGTCGTTCCAAACTTGAACAACTGCTGAAGTAGCAAAGTTGCATTGCTCATCATGGGATAACTCAGGTTGGAAGGGACCTCAGGAGGTCTCTAATCCAACCTCAGGCTCAAAGCAGGTTCAGCTATGAGACTAGACCAAGTTACTCAGGGCTTTATCCAGTCTGGGCTTGAAAATCTCCAAGGATGGGAAGTACACCACCTCCCTGGGCAACCTGATCAACCGCTTGATTTTCCTCATGGTGAAAAAGTTTTTCCATTTATCCCATCTGAATCTGTCTTAGCATCCTCTCAAATAGAACTTTAAGCTGCAAATATCTTCTGGATTTCACAGGACGCTTCTCTGGAACTGGGCAGTGACACATCTGACGTGTAAATCCTGCTCCAGAACTCCCAGCAGTGTGATTGGCATCACAAGTCCAAGACACCATCAAACAGCTGCCAGGGAACAGCTGGTTTGCAAGGAGCAGCTCATTTTCTGTCATTCACTGGCTGATGGAGGAAGAGGCAGAGGGGTTACTGAAGAGGGGATTAGAGAACTGAAGGAATCAGGGAAGACTGCCAGAACTCCACCTTCCCTGCCAGGAGGTCTCTTTACTGGGGAAATGGGAAAGCACCAGTGACTCCTTTCAAGCTCTTCACCTCATTGACTGAAATGCCGATGTAATCCATGCAATAGCTGCCAAGGGCAGCAGCCACACAAATAAAGCAGCAGCCCATCCAGGAGAAAAGCACACGCTGGCAACAGCCGTTTGTCCCAGACAAGGGCATGAATGAGCACAGAAAAACACAGATAGCAAGTAGACAGAAAGCAAACTGAACATTCAGGAAAAGGAATGACAGGACAGGCAGAATCCCTTGGGATTTTGTGACAGGTTGAAATGGGGAATTTCAAGACGTTTAGGGAGCAGCCGGCAGCAGTATGTACATACAGCCTTCTGAATTTTATAATGCATTAATCTGAAGGCACTAGAAATGAGATGAGGCGCTATACGGATGTTGTGCAGTATGCTGAAAAGTAATACGGGAAAATGTCTGGTTTCAAAATTATTCTCAAGCTAGCTTTTTAGTGGCCTGGCATTCAGCACGGTATGGGAGACTTGGGTGCAAGAAAGCACATGCAGACTCTTCCAATGTGACAGAAGAGGTGGCTCTTTGCTGAACATATGTAAACTCTCGTATGCTACAAATACAAACATGTTCTGTGGCCTTCCTTTTTGTTTTCTGGAAAATTACTTGTCTGGGAAAATGGGACTGCAAGTTATTGAGGTCCATACTGACCAGAGAAAGGGGCTTGGAAGAAATGCCCTAGAACATCCGTCACTTCGGAAGTCTTCAAAACAAGACACAAAATAGAGCATATGAACAAAACCTAATTCTGAGTGTGAAAACTGTTCAGACAATTGTTTTTCTGCACCTGGAGAAGCTCACTGAGCAAAAAATGAGCAGCTTTTATGTGTGCTGTCACAACACAGTTTGCTAAGTCACTGACACACTTTCTTACATAGATAATAGTCCCATAGGGATACACTGCCCTAAAGAGTAACTTCAGGAGGTTTGTCAGAGTGATATATTTACTTCCAGACATGTACAGCACTCACCTTCCCTCCATCAGCATTGTACTCCTTCTCATCCCCTTCCAAAAGTCTGGCCAAGCCGAAGTCCGTGATCTTCACATGGTTTGGTGATTTCACCAAGACATTACGGGCTGCCAAGTCCCGGTGGACAAGTCTCCGCTCTTCCAGGTACATCATTCCCTGAAGGACAAAGAACGGTAAAATAATCTTAGCGAGCCTTACATGATTTTTTAGAACTACTTTTCACCGGTGACATGTAAAATTTCTGGTTCCTTATTAGTATTCACAACAAGAAAATGGCCTAGAGGGCAGAATGAACACTGCTCTTGCTTTGAGCAGGAGGTGGGATTAGATGACCTTAGGTTCCTTCCAATGTGAACAATTCCACAAGATTCTATGGTAACTGCCAAAGGAAAAAAAAAAACCAGTAACAACCCATATAGATATCTCCTTTGCTCCAGCAAGTTTAAAATCTGGAAATGTGAGACAAAGAAAAGATATATTACAGCCTTTATTTTTCAGACAGGAAATCTGAAGACCATAAAATATAATCAACTTAGCCAGAGCCCCACAGAAATTAGGCCAGACTGGGAAACAATCCCACATTCCAGGCAAGTGTCTTCAATTCAAGATGAACCTTCTTATCCATCTCCAAATGCTTTTAAGTTGGACACAAATTTTCACTACCCTCAATGGATTAGAAGGAAAACAATTCTTTATTCCAAGTGCTCCAACCCACTTGCCTTTTCACTCCCTTAAAATTTTGCTTGTAGTATTATAATAAGACACTAGATCAACGGCCTTTTTTTTTTGAGCATATATATCTGTTAGAAGTACTTTTGTTAACAAGCCCATCCAGCTGCATTTAAAGATAAGGTAATATATACTCAAGCTGCCTGGCCTTAACCTTATTCTTACTCTGATGAGAGACTAACCGTCTACCATCAATATGGAAGTTTACATGATGCTTTGTGACACTGAGATGAACAGCAAAGCTTGGTCTTATTAATTATATGACACACAAAGGATAGTCAGGCAGAGATACAAGCCTATAATTTCATTAAAAGGCATTTATGACATTAACCATCATTATAAGAACCTACAGATGAAATTACACACTTGATAATTACCCTTAAGGTATCTCTTAATATATTAGCTCTGTATAATATCTATGGTAATTCTTAAAAAGTCATTGTTGAATACCGAAGAGATCATATTATCCCATAATACAGATGATAATTCAGAGAGCCACAGGTAGTGATTAAAATAACCAGATTACTCAGTGTCATGGGGCAGATTTTATTCCCTTTTATTCCCAGATTTTATGTCCCTCCATACAAGGAGGACAATGCATATGGGTAAGCCACCACTCATGGTCAAAGGGCCAGAATGTAGCCCTTTCTTGACAGAAAGTGGGTATCTTTACAAAAAGCATCAAGTGGACCTCTGAACTGCTGTGGCTTTTAGGTGAAAAATGTCACGGCAAACATTGCTAAAAGGTTTGAAAATATGTGGGAGAACATTTGGCATAAACACTATTTCATTTTTAACGTGGTAGGCTTTGCTGCACTCAACACAAAGGTGGTTTGAAAGGGGACACAGGGACTCTTTGGAATAAAGCAAATGGAATTAATTTTTAAAAGCACTGCTAGATGAAGCAAACACACCCTCCTGCCAACTGCAAATCAATACTTTTGGCTGCTGAACATCAGAACTGTAAGTTTTTGAAAGCATGATGGTTTTTGACATAAAATTAAAACCTGTAGGAAAAGGACAAATAAATCTCATAGGTCACACAATCAAGAGTCACACAACAAACACATCATGAAACCAGAGGCACCATGACTTAGCACAAGAATTACCAACTGAAGAAATCCAGCCAGAAAAAGACAACGCAGTCAATAGCAATGACACTGTGTAATAGAGGAAAAACAACCACAAAAGTGTCCCCGTAAAATTCAGACAGATAGGGAATTCATATAAATCCCGTTTCACATCTCTAACACTGAACAGTAACTGAAAGCGCTTCAAGGCAGTGTCAACATTGCTCATACCAAGTATTCTGGGAAGCAGGTGGACTACAGCAACCTCCCAGTCTCATGATCTTCCCTTTCACCTGGGGGTCTTGCAGCCAGTCTGATGAGATGTCTGCAGGCAGGTGTCAACCAGCCTGTCTGGATGTGCTTCAGAAAGCCAGCGAGGGAGCACCATGCCCGTGCTGTGTTGGGCTGAACAGTGCGTGCAGGCATGCAGGGCTCTGCATACTTTGCAGAGCAGCCTCTGGCCCACAATCACACATCCAGCTTTGCTGGCCTTACGGATAGCAAATCTACCTTAAGGGTGGCTTCAGGGTGCCCTTAAATGTACCGCATAGTCATTTCTCACACATCTAAAATTATACTGGTTCTCTGCAGTTCCTCAAAGTGCTACCCTGGAAGCCAGGATTGCAGTCATGTGCAAACAGACAGGTGTCCTTGTTTCCCCCAAACACTTCTCTCCTGCAGCCCACAATCTCTTCCCCCAGCTTCCACGGGATTAAACACCTCTCTTCAGTCTTGCTTGCATCTTTCACTGCAAAAGAGCTCCTCCCTGAACAAAAAGTCTCAAGGTGCTGCTTACACTTCCTTTCTACTTAGTTTAGGAAATATCTCAAATTTTTAGAATTAACAGAAATACTTCTAAAACTTCATAGATTTGACATAACTTCCAATATCCTTATTTGGTCAAAATTCTCAATACCTCAGAATAAGAGGGGGAGAAAAGAAAGGTCCAAACCTGCAAACAGATCTTTGTGGGCAGAATCTGATGAGGTCACAAGAACCCAGAGAACTTGATGAGAGGATTCTGTTGGTATCAGAATACATTAGGCCCAAATAAAATTGTCATTTTTAATAGGTTAATTTGCACCTATCAGCACTGAAATGATATGAAGATATTGCAGATTTCTTTTGGCAGAAACGAAGAAATAGAATTTCTGTCTTGTTAAAATCAAAACAGATGACCTGTACCAAGGCTTTAGCCTCCCCTCTTTAGCTAACGATGGCAGGAATGGACGGTAAGGTGTCCAGAAACATCCTTCATTGAAAGCGTTAAGCAATGAAACCCTTAACCATGCCTCCTTGTCTTATTTTACCTTCTCTACATATTTAATTTCCAAGCATTTTTTAAACATGTAGGCTAACACTTTAGGATGTTTCCCTGTTTATTTTAGTCATCCATTTTCATTTATTTCAATCTTGTGCTACTATTTAAAATCGTCTTAATAAGATTATATTTTATTCAACCTAACCTCATGCTCTCTTATGAACTAGAAAGATGTCTGATCACCAACCTGAATACTGCTCCTAATCAATACCACACCTGGTTTTCTTTTCTATCCAGAAAGAGAGTAGAAACAGCTGTCTGAGTATCATTGTACTTACAGTTTACTTCACCTCTGTCAAACAAGCTTCTCGGGGCTTTTCCCCACCTGTGTTATCTGCAAAGCTAGAAACAACCCATGTAGGGTTGACAGCTACAAAGTCCTCTGCAGGTCCATGACCTGCAGAAATATAAATCCTCTTAGGAATACCCAGTGTAAACATGTTTGATTTTCCTGATATCCTACCAACGAGTTTTAAAGGTAGATGGTGGAAATATAAGAGAAAAGGTATATATATGTATATGTTTTCAATACATAAGATTATACAAGCAGAATGAAAACAACCTAAAAATGGGAATCCTACAGTATTCACTGCAACAATACTGTCTAAACATATACTATGCCAAGGATCATCATTTGAAGGCATTTTCGAACCTGGCAGGAACAGTGCTCTATATACATCTCTAATCTTTTTACATGACACAGAAGTACGATAACAAAAAAATACTCTCTGCATCACACAGCTGGTGCCATCACCACCCAACAAGCCCATGATCAAATACCAAGAGGACATTTTATGAGAGTTACAAGACAGAACTACAAGTGGCCCTAGACCCTGACAGTGGAAAGGGATCTGTTTGTAAAAATGAGGCTTTAAAGCCCAATCCAGAAGACACTATGCTGTGCCATTTGAGGTTCGACCTGTGAGGCTGGGGAAATGAAGTGCCCTTCTGGACTTGTCCAAATTAGAGCTATGCAGATCCCATATAATTATTGAAGCACAAAACGTCCAGATAATAAGAAAGCCCACACTTTAGTGTATGTATTAGGATATCCACAACAGGGTGGGACTTTTATGCTGAAACCACTGAGAGGAAAAAGTTCAACATCAAGCCATTAAGGATCAGTTGTCCCATTATCTCTGAGCCCAGATTCATCTCACACAAACACAAAAATCAGCCATGACCTACCCGTCACTGATACTTCCTCATCACAGTCATGGCAGAGGTTTCCTCACAGAGAATGTCATTAGAAATGCAATTACTGCTAGGATCCCTTAACATAAAATCACTCTCTGAATCAGCGCCTAATGCTATTAAGAAGTCAAACAGCCACTACAAACAGCTGTAACGCAGATAAGTTGAGAAAGTCCCTTTGGATCTTCTGGATGAGCAAGGAATAGCCTTTTATCTTTCACAACTGCGTCCCTTATCCTCACCCAGTACCAGAGTCACGTACGAAGACAAACGTGTGCTATATGGATCTTTACCTAGACATACATAGCAGTAGAACTGCCTGTAGCTTAGATCCCTTCTACCCGTGTGATTATGCAACTGTGAAAATGTAAATTCTCCTTTCAGAAGCAGACACAAATGTCCTTGCCAGGACTTCGGTAAGTGTTAAAGGTCTTTTATCCTTGCCTACACAATTTCTAACCTGACCTGCCCACATGTTTATACATTTCATGCAAGGCTTGCAACAGCACCAGGGAAACTAATAGCAATGCTGAGGGGTAGAAGAATAGGCTTGTAATAAGCCAAGACAGCTTTGTTCAAAGAAGGGAGGTGCACAGGAAAGATGCAAATGGCCACTAGGAGCTTAACTCCAGTAAGAATTTCCTACCTGTCACTTTTCACCCTTCATAATTTTCTGTGTAATAACTAGGGGGAAAAAAACCCAGCAGTTTTACTAGCTGAGGTGAATTCTGCTCTCTACCCATCAGTTTACTCTCAGAGCCGGCTAGAAATAACAGAGAACAAAAATTATCGTGTTGAATAGACTAAAAGTTAGTCATTAAGAGCTATGAAAGAAGAAAGTCTCCCAACTTTATCATGGAGTGTTTGTGAAGTCTCAAGGGCTGTGGATAGACAGATTTGGTATGGTCATTTCAGGTACGGTCAGGGATGCTCATGCTCTCTTCATGAGAAAAATGACAGACCTGAAAATGAGACAACTTGTGCTAGCAACAAACTGAAGTGGGACAGTGGGAAGGAGACTTTGTGTCAAAAAATCCATGGGAGGAGAGAAGACAATGAGATAGGACAGCTTTCTGATCTTCCCAAGTGCTGAAATACAGTAGAAAGTATCAAGTTAGGTTCATAAAATATCAGGATTTCCAGTGCTGCAGACATCTACAGAGGAGTATCATCAAAGGCGGGCTGGTGGTGGAAATAAAAGAATAAAGGGATTTTTTTAAAAAAGCAAAATGAAACTTTTCTGGAAAGTTATGGGTTTGTCTCCTGAGATCTCCTGCCTTTAAGACATGGTCACAATTTGCTGTTTTCTTACTTTACTACCAGCACTACTTTCTGCTGCTGTCATTTGTCTCCCAGTTCCTGAGGGCAGTTTTTGAGCACAGCCTCCATTTGTACAGCTCAGAGTGTAAGAGCTGCAAGCACAGACTGTTTCAGATGCTGTTATTTGACTTCCTGCACTTTTCTGGACTTTTCAGAGTCCCACCTCCCCGCTGAGGATGCTTCTGGATTTGTTTCAAAGGTGGCAGCTGCTGTTCAGGGAATGTCCAGCTCTTTGAATTGCATGAGCCTTGTCTGAAAGCTCTTTCCATTAGGTGCTTGTACCTCATTTCCCCAAAAAAAAAGGTATTCATTACTCAGGACAGAATTTAAGCAGGTACGTATGTTTCATTAAATGCAAAGTCCCTTTGGGATGATTACCAGAGATAAACTGAAGTATGTCGAATCACTAACTAAAGTATATACATATGTCTTTGCAAGATGCAAGACATCATTCTGCAAGACCATTCAAATTAAAAAAAGAAGATAAAGACCTTCATCTGTGCCAAGAATTTCAGCAGTACCAGCAGACAGCAGATGTACTATAAACACTTTTTTTTCAGTGTGGCTTTTTGCTGTTTTCTATAATAAACATTATTTTCTCCCTAAATAGAGGGAACGTTGATCTTAACCCATCCAGAAATTAAAAGAAGCCTGCCTTTCTTCAATAATAACTTCCACCCGCCAAAGCCAGCACACATGGCAGATTCATCAAACAGGTATGTGAAGGAAGAAAATTTCAAGCCCAACTCAAATCTCATGGACATTAATCTCCAGCCTTGGAGACTGCCCTCTTTTCATCCTAATAACTGAAGGCTAGCTTAATAACAGGAATCACTACAGAAAGCTTGAAATGATCATCTTTTCCCCCGCTTACCTCATGGAAAAAGTGTAATTTTACCTGGGGCTAAATATGCTTTCAAGGAAAACGCGGTGCCCTTTGTTGTCAGGAGCAACCAGAATCATCTAAGTAGCTGTTACTCCAGAGATAGCTGTGGGAGGAAAAAACTGACACTGCTCTGAAATACACTGACTCAGCTGCAGAGGTGTGATTTGTTATGTAGGTCTGCTTGGGAGCTGGGACTGGAGGTCATCCTCACAGCCAAGGGAGAGCGAAGGATGCTAACAATTTCAGTCCAAAGCTGCCAGACTGAGCTGGGGACTCACACCTTGTGCTATGCACACCTCCACCAGGTTAGCTGCCAAGGACTTCCCAAAATGTCTGGAGTTCATCCAACTCCAGTAAAGCTGGCAAGGGAGGTCCATTCCTGCATCCTGGGCTGTGGTGTAATTCCAAATATTTAGGAGTTCAACTACTTCAGATTTATATGGGGCAAGTTAATAACTCTCCCTCTGATAAAAGGAGACAAAGAAAGCTTAGAGAAATATAGCAATATATTTCCTCCCATCTCCTGTTCCCTTGACTAAGCTCATTCTCTCAAGGCCTCTCTTCTCTACAGTTTACTTAAGTTTGAAGCAATGGGCTATTCACGTGTAACAAGCCATATCTTGGGGTAATGGTGCTTTTATCTCAAGCTGGCTGTCTTTAAATGCAGCCTTAGGATACAAAGCTGACATAACTAGCTGGGCTTTCCTACAGCCACTTTGGACCTGTCCACCTGACCAGGACCAGACAACTGAAACTTTGCTAGACCTGCACTCCGAGCTGCTATGACACGAGCAGTGTGGATGCTGTGTATTCATGCCTGCTAATAAATCCCTTTTCTCATAGTCCTGTTGTGATGTCGCTAAATGGCTTTGAACTAAACAGTTAAGAGTACACAGAAGCAAGCCCAAAACTACCTGTATTTGACTTAAGAGGCAGGATCCCAGTGCAGCTGGATTATTACCCCTATGGAAAGATAACCAGTTCAAATACAACTCCTGCACAGGTAACTCAAGCTAGTTCTGCCGTGAAAAGAGTTAGCAATCATGTTTTGCACACAGGTTAGTCTCACAGCTCTCCACTTGTGGATCACCTAGAAGTACAAATGCTGTCTGCTCACACATGGGAGTGTGATCACGCATTGGCTGACTCAGCTGAAGCACAAAATCGAGATGAGCTGGCTCCTTACCAACCACAAGAGGACACACACTACCTGTGGCAGTATAAACATGCCAGTTACCCATCAAAAGAGTAAGTCTGGAAAAAAAAAGTCTACACCAGACCTTTGCTCTGCATCATGTGGCTGCTGCAGTATATTTGTTCCAGTAATAGGAGTCCTAAAGCCTGATTTACTGCATTGCTGAGCTATGACCCAAGACACAAAAAGATGCTAAAGCATAACAGGTCAAAACAAAGGCAGGAAGCAAAAGAGGCTATGAGGCTAAAGTTTAGATGAGAATTACAGGAAAAATGCAGGCTTCTCCAAAATGACAGGTGATTCATAAAGGGAGAAAGAGTAGAAAGAAATGAGAGGACAAGCAAGAAGTTCATAAGCTTATGACGTTTCAAGACTTAATTGACCGGACTGAGCAGACATTTTGATAAGCCCAGACCCACTGCAATCCTAAATTAAAATCTCCAGAGTGCCTTCTCACCCCTTTAAAGCACAGATAAACGGGTCACTGCTGAAATGACTGGTTCACTGTTCTTAGGTTGTGGGGTCCTTAAAATGATGCTGTCTGTCTTGGGTGGGTGTTGAAGTTCCTCAGGCATCACCAGAAGGGGATTTTATTCCACTGTCATCATCAAACATGTCCTTTGTCTGAACTACTGTGAAAAGTATGCGTTGTCTCCCTGGCTCCCTCAAGTTATGCAGATAACTAGATTAGGTGGTGCTGAACATAGCCTATGAAGCACTTCATGTTCTTCTGATGAAAGATGTTACATAAATACATTTAGCAGCATAAGCAACGAGATGCAAAACAGGTATTTCAATACTGCCCATATTGTGTGTGCCTCCAAGTTCTGGTCCCACCTACAGGCACATCTGTGCAGCTGCTACATGGGCTGTTTAGGATGGGAGAAAAAAAAAGTTCATTCCTATGCATGACATTCCCGAGGGAGGGAGCTCTGGAGCTGTATCTAATCTCCGTTTGGCAATTAACTCGGACTCTTGCCACAGCGCTTCCTTAAGACAGCTGGGCGCAAGGTGCTCTCCTCTGCCAGCTTTAGTGCCTCCAACAGGCAAACGGGCTCCTTTTGGCTGGGTTACCACTTCACTTGGGCCAGGAGTCCCAGCCTCCCGGGCCGTGTGGACACAGGCTCCATTAGTCTCCTGCAGCACCTTCTCCCTATTCCCAAAGTGCTCAAAAGGACAGGGATGCTCTCCTGTAATCTCTGAAGAAAATCACAGCTCAGCTTACGGTACTGCAGCCCAAAGAGGCGAGAGAAACTGTAGCTTGCAGCTGCCCTTATAATAAGCATATCACCAGTAAGGACACAGTAACCTGGATAGAGCTCTGCAGCTCCTCTCATACCCTCACTAGACCAACATAGATGTGATGCACAAATATACGTTGCAGCCGAGACACACCAAGAGAGTTTCTGACCCTCCAATTACTGAACAGGACCAAGAGCTGTAATAGGAAAAACTTAATAAAGTCAGGGACTCATGGGTAAAGGGTCACCCCCAACACTTTAATAAAGTACTTAGCATCTGATGCCTCCCTGCTAGCTCTGCAGTATCTGCTTCCCACAAGAGCTTCTGAAGGTGAGCACACAAACCAGTCAGGTGCTTTCAAGAGACTGTCCTTTGGGTGCATTGCCCCACGCAGGAAGAGAAAAAAGCAAGGCAGAAATCTACTGATGGTCCCTGTGTTAGAAAAAGACTGTTCAGACGCAAATTTCTGTTCTACTGCAGGGATGCCCTTCCCCAGATGTACCATGGGGCCTGGGCTCTCCGAGTCAGAATTTAACGTTTGCTGTGTCCACTAATGCTAACACAACACACCTTTGTCCAGGAAGCACAGAAGTACTTAGCACTGTTTTGGCTGCAACCACAGCTATGTGTTGTCAACACCTTTTTCTGTAAAAGAAGCCTTTAAATAAGAACTAACTGCCTAAATAACAAACTTATTACTGCAAAAGTCTCCTTGCTGGGCAATAAACACTCATTGCCAAGTAACTACAGCTAAGAGGCTGGCAGGAACACGGTCCTTATGACAAAGACTGAATTATTGTTTCAAAAGCGAATCCTAGTAACCTGTGCTACGCATGCCAGCAGGAAGAATGTACCTATCCTGTGATTTGGGGAGTGCTCAGAGACTTCAGGTTTCAGCTCCCAGTGGATGACATACTCCTGGAAAGCATTTGATGCTTTTCAAAGTGGCAACCAAAGAGAGAGGTATCAGCGCATTGATTAACGATTTGAAAGGGCTTTTTGAATGCTATTCTCCTCTCTTAGATTAATTGCTACCGTTAGACTAGCTCCCTCTCCTTCCTCTGAAGAGGCTGGCAGGCCAAACCTGTCTATAAAGGAGCTCCCAGTGCAACTTTAACAGTGGAGCTGTGACCAGTGCTTTCTTAACACTCTGTAGTTATAAACTGCCCGTAAGGGAGATAACTTGGCTTTCTTGAAACGAAGCCTGCAGAGCAGCCTGCGCTCGGAGGGCCAGCAGCATACTAAACAACGGGCTACCTTTCCCCCAGCCCAGCCACTGACCTCTTGCCAATACAATTACAACCAGGAGAGTATATTGTGTAGTGCATTCACTCTCTCCAAGAAAGTGTATTTAAAATGGATTACTTCTGCTCCTTAGGCAGGCGATCAATAGAGATGTGGACTGCAATAAGTACAGAGATGTCTGTGGGCTGCAGCACTTATCCTCTGTGTCTCTTCAGAAATTAATTAAAAATCAATGAAGTGTGCAGCCTATTAATAAGGAACCTCCAGATTAACAGATACAAGCACAGCCTTCCCTCAGTTTCAGAACGAATGCAGCCACAGCACAAACACATTAGAAATTCTCCAGCACTTCAAACAATACCGTAAGGACTGTGACCTTTCACGGCTATGCCCTGCATCTGACTGAACTGCAATATTCTCAACTTTATGCACCCTTAATAAATTATATGCTATTTGTTTCAAGTTGGTTAAACAGGAGGACATGGGGTAAGCATTTAGAGGCTTCAGAGTTACTGTGCTGGCTTTCTAGAAAATGGTCTTATGACAAAGCAAAATCACCAGCATGAAGATCAGATCCAGCAAACATCTAACAGAGGGATAAGTGCACTTTGTAACTCCTGGAGGTCACTCTTGGGATCCAGCAATAACGGACAAATTCAGTTATCTGACTTCTTCTCCAACAACCTGAAGACTACACCTTGCAAGCTGATGAATGCTTAATTACTGCGAAAGATTGAATTTGCCTAGGCTTAGAAGCAGCTGGGCAGGGGCTGGAGAAAGGCATTTTTGTTGCTGGTTTCTGTCAGTCAGGTCCCCCATCCCCACTACCCTTGCCCAGCCCAGTGGTGTTAGCATGCAATGCACAGAACAGAAGCGCAGCTATTAATACACCTCGAGCGGCCAGCCCAGGTCAGGCCCCCTGCTGAGCAACGACCAGCACATACCCACAGCAAGAGCTTTCCCCTGCTTCCAAGAGATGAGATTCTAATAAAAAACCTCACTCTTCTGTTAATAAACATAGTAATATAATATATAAAGAAATCATTCGATAAACAAAGCTGTGCTTTAGAAGGAGAAAGATGAAATGACTTGCCCAAGATCATCGGTGTTGGGACAGAGGCAGGGACTGCTCCCAGGTCTCAGCAATCCCCGGTCCAATACACCACCTACCTTCCCTTTGTTAAAACCCCACCTTTTTCAGGTAGCTTTCTTGGGAAATGAGTTCTGACCCAGTAGCAGATAATAATTTTCCACTGGAAGTGCACTGATAAACTGACATGTCATGCACTGGATGCAAGGTTTTCCAGTATTCACCTTATGTTGCATGTTATGATAATAAAATACCTGACAAAACAGGTCTTTCCCGTACTCTGTGTACTTGGCTGGTTCAGATGAGACAATGTTTTTGGACAGCTGAACTTCTTATTCTCCCCTTCTCTTGGGCAGTGCCCAGCGAGCATACAGGGAACTCTGCGGTGGCTACTGTCTCGTGTGTTCAGATTAAAATCCTACGAGAAGAGCGCACAGCAGCTCCCTGCTTTGCAAAAGGCAAATGTGTATACAATTCCACTGATCCCCCTGAAACACTTGAGAGGGGAAGTTTTTGACCTCAAGTCACATGTTGCATAGGGCACTTTTGGTCCAATTGAAAGCTTTTAACTTTACCCTGTGTTCTCATTAAATTAAGTGTGGATGATTTTATTTTTTTTTTCTCAGCAGACAGCATGATTGGGGCTGAATTTCTGAGGTAGGCACCTTTACCTGAAAGATGCCCCTGAAGCGCACACAGCTTCAGGGCTCTGTATGTCCACTTTTAAAATCATCATTTCAGCGTAAACAGGAATACAGCAGGACAATGGAAGCACTGCTTCTCCTAGAAACCACTGCTCTCATAAGCTATTCCACTGCAAGGGCCACCGGGCTCTGCAGGAGAAAAGTGGAACAAGGGCATATTTACCCTCTCCCGCTCCCATTTTCTTCTCACGTGAGCAGAGCAAGCAGTCGGTCTGTATGATGGCTTCTGCTTAGGACTGCAATATTGTTCTACAAAAGAAAATGCTCTGAATTTATTCTAAATGCTTTTGATACTCTGATTCAAGAGAGTTCTTGAATAAATTAAATCTTTGAACTTGCAAACTCTGTTGCCACTAGGTTTCTGAGCACTTCTTAAAAACCCACTTCACAGGTAACCATAGTTACCTATTTCATACTTTTTTTTTTCCCTTTTCTAATTGAGAAGCTTATGACAGCTGACAGAACAGGAGAGGCCAGCCACATAAACCGAGTGTGCTAGCTGATAATGGCTGGAGAAACCTGCTAAATAATCCATTAACCTTATTCAATAAATCCAGATGAATGCTAGAGTGGGGTGGGTGGAAGACAGAAATGTGGTTTCAAGAGACACATATTTCCCCTCAGCTAAAACGTCACATTATTATTAATGGTTCAGAGCATCTCTGTGTTGACAGTGAGAGCCCACAGAGTGTGAGTCAAACTGCCACCGTGCCCCGCTAGTTACGTGCATTCAGACTGAATAGCCTTTAGTGTGTGTGTGGGGGTTAATCGTTAAATACAGCCTGTCACTTTTTTCTTTTCACTCCATGAGGCTGAGGAGGATGTTTATAACACAGATAATTTATCCAAGAATGTATGAAAGGTCCATATGCTCCTTGAGTGAATGGAAACAACAGCCAGTGACTTTGCACTGGCAAAGTAAGGGACAGCTGAGCACTGCCCGCTGCACTGGAGTGCACGACCTGTCCCCTTCCCTGCTCCTCTGTACCTCAGCTCAGCCCTATCTAGACAGTAACACCGACGCCATGGAGATGTGGGGATAACCCATCCAAGTCAAGTTTAGACAAGCCCTCACATTACTTTGTTACAGGTTACTCACACAAAATAAAGTATAATTCTGCCCTTTAGGTATATGGACTCAGATAATTACAGAGCACTGACTGCAGTAGTATGTTGTGCTATACACCAGTTCACTCGTCCTGCAAAGTGGTTCTACAGTTTTACCAAGGGACCACAATCCTACACAGAGGAGAAACTACTTCTGAAGTTGTAAATGCCTAAAAAGAAACCTTCATTGTGTCCTCAAAACAAAACTGATTCTTCTTTTTGCCTAGATCCCAGAAATATCTACGTGTGGTTTGGCTCAAGCTTTCAAAAGCCATTCACTTTTAAGGTGAATCCCAGCACTGGAGGTTTCAGTTCCCAAATCTGAGAAACTTCTCAGCGAGTGAGAGATGGCTGTTTTAATTGATCTCTGTACACTTCCCAGCTACAGCAAATACTTCAGCTACAGCTACACTTTTGTCAAGCTTTCTCTGGAGCCATGGATGCCATGATTTATTCGAAAAGAAAGAAAAAGACTCATGACTTTGACACCTCAAGATCTGAGCATGTGGGTGGGTGAATACATTGGAAATTTTGAGAGCTGCTGAGCTGAAACAGGTGACCTGAGTAGAACAAAGAGGAATCGGGGCAGGTGTATTTCCAGTGATAGTAAGATTTCAAGTGTCTTAAGACTCAGTTCCTGAGTCACTAAACTTAAAGGAAATTTTCCCATTAATTACAACTGAGACAGGTTCAAGCCTTCAGTCAGTGCTGCTATCACCGCACAGCACCCAGCTGGAACCTGCGAAGTGGACTGAAATGGTTTTTAACCATTGGCAACGTAATTCACCAGGGAAGCACAGGAAACCTAACACCCTTGGGCTCCCCTAAAATCCCAAGTCTTCTTTGAGAAGACTGGCATTTGACCTTTCTCCCCAGCGATGAACCCATGCCTTTTTGCCTCTCACTCTAAACCACAGCCATGAATTTTTCCATTATTTACAACGACAAACTGCTAGCCCTGGCTATGGAATCTGCATGGGGCATTGCCTAGAGTAGCCAAAGGCCTTTTAACAGGAATCAACTTCTTCCTCTAACCTGTGACCAAGACCTTCTGGGGACTGGCTGCTAACACCCTGCCTAAGAAGTTGTCCCCGTTCCTCCTGTGGTTCTGCAGCAGCATTTCCATGCTCAGACTATTGTTCCAGCACTGCCAATTTGCCATATAGCCACAACTGTTTTTGCCAAATTGTCATATAGACTCATGAACCTTCTTTTTCTTAGTACTGAAATGAGAAGACTCATAAAAGAAAGGGTCTTCTAACAGTAAAATCACTGCAGTGAGTAGAAAAGTCTCCTGTTGATTTTGGTTCATTTGGATCAGATCCAAACATATGAGAAATCTCTGAGCAGAGTTTCCACATGTCTCTTGGCTAGAATTTTTCAGCCATTCCTCCATCTCTTGGCTGCTTCATTCACACTTACTTCCCTCTCTCTTTTAAACTGCCTAGATATTTCAAAGGTCCAGCTGTAGAAACTCACCATTTCCCCAAGGACCCAATCATGCTGGGTTTTTTTTCCTCCTCTTCAATTAAAACTAACTGGCACTGGGCTTAAAATGTTTCTGTATCTTGACCGAAACACACTGATTAAAACATAGGCAAAGGCACAACACAACCCCCAAACAGAAATACCTTTAAAAAGGTCTTTATGGTAAGGGTTCTTCAGGAGCATGGCAAGGAGAATCAAGCTGTCACTGAGGAAGGCATACAAAAATCAGGTCAATAAATGCTGCACAGTTGCCAGGTGGTATGGACTGTAATGGAAAGAACTTCTTTTCTAGAGGCACCGAGATGGATGAGGATGCCTGGGATCACATATAGATACCTATCAACTGGCTCCTTGCCCATGAGATTAGTACTGGAACGTAACACACCCAAATATAATTCTGGCTCTGCCTCTCCAGAAAACTCGCACAACTCCTCCAAACTGCACCGCTATGAAAATTATTTTTACCACACCAGCACACACAGCAGAGGTCATATGTGCACCTTCAATCCCAGATTCTAAAAATATAAGAAATCATTTATAAATTTCTAGCCAAGCACATACAGAATGAATGGTACAAACAGCTTCTCAAAATCTATACTGCATCTGCTAAGTGTCACGCCAATGGGTTGGGATGGGATGCAGTGGCTGCAATTCTTTTCTATCGCAAGAGCTCAGAAGTGACCATTCTCTGTTTTCATTTGAATTGACATTTACTTTTTTTTTTTTTGGCCATTTAATGTATTTTTAACTTGGCTCCCTGAGAAATCAGGCTAGTGCAATCATGATGTGTGCATATTTATCTTTCTATCTGTCCTTCTCTAGTAATTTTTGATGCTTTTGATTGTTTTCAGCCCAATTTGGCACTACACTTGTCTCAGAAGTTTTGCATTCTTATGAGTTTCCTGAAAGCAGGTAGGCAAGGAGAGGAGAAAGACTCTAACAGTTTTCCTGCTATTGTGATCGCAGTCTTTCTCGGGCACTAGAGACTCCACGTAAGAGAGAGACATTATTGAGGATACTTTAACTAGCACTAGGAACATATTAAATTCCAGATAACCTAATCACTAGACATAAATCATAGGCAACCAGCTCTCAGCAGCTCTACTGCTCATAAAACTGCTTTTCTAAAGAGCTCCAGGGGGCCTCATTGATCACAAATTCCATGGAGTTCTACTGAAGGAAAAAATGCAGCCCTATTTACATACACTTACCTGGACTAAAACTAGGGCTTGGTGCACCTCATCTGGGGAGCTGCAGACCTGCACACAACTACCCATGGGATGCTGAACCCTCTTTCCCTTGAAGTGCTAAATGACACTGAAGGGCAGCTACAGAGATGCTGGTAATGGGGTCAGAGAGAGCCTTTCTTCAGGAAAACTACTGAAAGTTTTGTCCTTCACATGGACATTTCTGTGACATAGCCTCACCCAACTTAGCCCACGAGGGGCTGAAGACCACCTGGCCTCAAACTTACAATAACTACGGTCCCCTGTGTGGTGGTGTATCCTATGGACAGTAGGTGTTCAGGAATTGGAAAGACACAACCAAGCACAGTTTCCCCCTCACTAATTCTCGGGCTGGAAGCACAGGGTGGGACGTGCAGCTTAGGAAAGCCTAAGCTGTCTGCATGTTGCAAAGGCCAAGGTTGCATGCATTGCAACTGTTTTAGCCTCACATTGCATGTAGGTATGGAGGGAGCCCAGACCTTCTCAACCTGGAAACGCCATGGCAGCAAGCCAGGACACTGCATCTGGAGCAAGCTGCTAAGTCCATGATGGTGCCCTACTGCACCGCACAGTCCTGCTTGCAGGTCACAGGTTCCCACTGACCTGTACATTTCTGCCCTGTCTTCCAGTCTGCAGTGGGCTATGACCTGTAGAGCTTACCTGTAGCAATGATGACATCCCCAGACCACCAAAAGTCCTCATGAAGCTTAGCACAGACTAATTTACTCCCCCTCAAGGACCTTGAAGCCTCTTCCAATACCAACTGAAAGCCTTGTCTGAACTTTAGAGATCTTGAGATCAGCTAGTTTTGAGGGAATTGGGTAGCCTTCCAACATTGAGCTCTCTCTAAAGGTCCTGATGTATCCTGCTGATGCTGCAGGTGCACTGGTATCCTGCTCTAACAAAGAGGCAATCCTACTACAGATATGTCCAGGAAAAAAGACATGGGTTCATTTTACTTTGCTGCTCTTACCACTGGGATGCTGGGTAACTTGGGTGGCAAAAGAAATGGAGAGAAGAGCAGGCAAGACTTTGAGACAGCTTGAAGGCAGGTTTTCTATGGCAGTCTCCCTCATGGACTCTCAGCTGTTTAATAATGTGGTTGAGCCTACAGTGCCTTTTTTTCCTTTAGCAGGAGTACTAATCACAGTCTCATCTATCTAGATGCCTATTTTTATGAAACTCATACAAAGATAATATCTTTGAGACCTTTTCTCCCCTGTCAAATCTGAATAAATTCAACCAACGTTTTGAAAAGTTATTGCGAGGGAAACTGAAGACAGACACAGAGATTGCAATGAGGCTGATTTCCATAGAAAACCAGGCTAAGTCCAAAAAGTTTTACAAAAACTCAAGCCCTTACACATTCCTTTCTTTTAAAGGAAAATAGCTTCCCTTCCACTTTTTAAGGGAGATTTAAAATAACCATCCAGCCCTGTCCTGAGGGGGAAAAAGCCTGAACTACTTAAATACACTTTGGGCCTTATTTTAGGGATGGCAAACCTCATGTAGCTCTGATAGCTACCACCTGCTTCATCTGAACTGTGAGCTGTTGTTCAGGAGAGAGACTGTACTGCTGGAGCATCTTTGTATCACAAACTGGACCACCAGCTCCCTGGCACATCTAGGCCAGCAAGCTTAGGCAGTATCCAGGGTTTTTTTTTTGCCAGGGATCTCTTTCTGATCTTTCCTATAAGTGCAGCAATGCTGTAATTCCCCAGCAGCCAGGCTGTCATACAAGTAAATCCCCAGAAGGTTCACCAATACACATATCACGTGGATAAATTTCATGTCTTACTACGCAGTGGAATTACAGCCAATATAACAGACACAATACTGCCAACCTCAAACACTGAAAAATCAAGGCCAGAGCCTCTAAAACAAAAACAAACAAACAAAAAAAGATGTTTACCTACAAAATTCTGAAGTTAAAAATACTTAGGGGGTTCTGTTCTATTTTGCCCTTTGGCCTCTTTGACGTTAGGGAAGGCTAACTGCCTAACTTTAACCCTGTTTGCAGGCTCATCCATTCTTTGATTTTGCTTTAAATGAAAGTAGAAAATCTCACAGAGTCTGACTGGAGCTGGAGTTTTCACAATATCCTGAGGAATGGTGGTTTACAACACAACCGATGGCAAGAGTGTGAACGTGCAAGAAGACTTGGATAGCGAAAGACATTCCCCAAACAACTGGCTCTCAAAGGTCTAAAAGTTTAGTTCATCTTTTAAATCTATTATAATGTATACTGCAGTATTCATACTACCAATTTATAATTTATATCTCCTAGACCCACAGTGCTAGGCAGCCTTCGTCTGCCAACAAAAGCATAATCCCAAGCCAATATTAATGTATGTTGTTTACATTTTCAAGACCCAAACAGCAGAGTCTTGGTATGTGTTGAAAAACAACAGGTAAATCACAATAAGCAGCTGACCTACCAAACACCAAATGTTTTGGAAACTCCACGCTGTGTGTATTTTAAGAAGGAAGTTGGTTTTGCACATTTCTTATGAGAGAGTTAACAGTGGCAAAGGAAAATAGGTAATATAATTCCAGGAGCTGTGTGAAACAACACAGAACCAGGTAGGAGCGAAAAACAGCTTTCATTCAGTATGAATGCAAGAAGGGATTCAGTCTGCTGAATGGATTAGATGGCTGAAGCAAGAGAGGCCACCCCCAGGAGTCCAGCCAGGAGGCTCAGTTGTCTCCTGCGAGGTCAAAAAACAGCCATGGAGAAAGGGAACTGCCTGAACGCCAACTGGATGTCCATACGAGACTAAGGGATGCTACAGGATGACAGGCAGACAGAAGGACAAAGGAAGTTAGAACAAGACTTTTAGCACAACTTGAAGGAAAACCTGAGAATGATGGCTTGTCCATTGAATTCAGGCAGGGGGAAGTCAGGGGCTGTCTCCAGGGAAGGAGGGCTTTTCCAAATATTCCTAAATTAAATAAAATTTATTAAGGAAAAACTTCAACACGTTATCTCTCTGCTATGCTCATGGAAACAGTTTAACAGAACTCAGTATTTGGCTGGTTGTGTAAGTCAGTGATTACTGGTGTTCAATCTTTGCATGTCCCTGTGGTTCCAAGGCACCGCGGACACAAGAAGAGACACTGTTCTTGGGCGAGGGGACAAGAATATTTTTCAGAGACAAAAGGAACAAACAGTTGAATACAAACAGCCTGAGCTGCCAAAATGTATGGGATTTCTCAAACGCAAACCTAGACTTCACGGTGAGCTGCTATTCCCTGTTCTGATGACACGAGCAGGGCAATCCTAGCCCCTTTCCCCTGGCTTCACTGACTCTCCTACCCTGGGCACCTAGAGTCCAGGCTCTGCCGTACTGCTGTATTTTCTACTGCAGGCAGCCCTCAGCCTGTTTATCCTGTGAGGTGCATCAGTCCCTTTGGAAATGGTGAGAGCTAAAGAACTGGCAAATGAAAGGAGGGGGGAGAGTTCACTGTTTTGGGTAGAACTGATTTGGCTAGAGGGATGTGGTTCAGTAAAGCCAGCAGAAGAGATTGCAACTTTTATTTAAAAGTTCCTAGGTGAAAAGAGAAACAGACAAAAATGGGAAGGGAGACAGAAGATTAATTTACAAGGGCAGTGCCCTCAGTTTTCAAAGGACCTCAGGTAAGGTCATATTTAATGTTTGCCATTTTGAAGGAAATTATCATATTTTCTCTTGTAATTAGCCAAGCATTAGAATCAAAGCTATGCTACTTACACAGCTGCAATGTGTTTACTATTCTGGGTTGCGGGTTTTTTTTTTATGTCTAATGCAATTTTAAGACTTTTATCTTTTATGACAGGACTTGGTTCAGACCAAAATAATCACTGTATTAACATTTTTTTCTTACCCACTCAAAGTAGTTCAGTTCATTACTGCAGAAACAGCAAGCCTCCCCAGTCCGTCATTAATTCCTACTGTTTTAATTATGAGAAAGAAAAAAAATTCTCTATGGAAGACTTTGTGCATAATGACACTGTAAATACAAATCTTAACGCAAAGATACGAGGTACAAACCAGGCAAGTCAGTTGCTAAAGTAAGATTCTGGTAAAGATCACATTTTATTTGGTACGAACTTAATTTTTCACTCTGCCAAGCCATTCTTATGCTGCTCTAAACCCACTGAAATTAACTGCATCCTATCTGCCTGGAGAAGAATGAAGCCCTTAAAACTGTCCTAACAATGAGTTCAAACCACATCCCCATATCTTAATTTGACAAAGTTCAGGGAAATGTCAGCTCCGAATAGTGTAGAAAAGACCTATTTCTATAATGAGCATGAACTGGGATTCTAATTCCAAACAGCTCTTCAACGTGGGGAAAGTTTTGATGAAGATCTGAACTTGGACTCATTTCTAGGTTGGGCTAGTTTCTTCAGCTACTTTCACAACAGAAGCCAAATCGATAAACCCACTGCTTGCAGACAACATCTATAATAATACAGATAAGCTACGCATCTAAGATGGATGGATTTTCAAAGGTATGAACAGACTTAACTAGGACCATTTTGACCTCAGGGCTTTTGGTTCTCAAACAGAAACATGAGACAAGTGCCATGACGCAGAAACTGCATGTCCACATTTCCAGAATGGAGTATTTAAAGTTCAGTACATACATACGTGGCACCAAGTTTGCCTGCAGACTAGGAAATTCAGGAAGCTTAAGGTGATGTGCATGAATGCACTATACATATATATCTAAATGTGAAAAGCTGGACTTTTTTTTATTATTTTGAGAGTAAGTGGCATAAACACTGTGATATTTCACATTTCAAAGTGGTGAGTATTAGCTAAAAGAAGCTAACGTGAGGAAAAAAACTAAATGTAAAACACAATGTTATACTGAAGTCTAACAATTCCTCCATGTCAAGATTTCAATAAATACTGTTCTCTTTTCGAATCTTGGAAGAGGTTAACAGGAATGACCCTAATTAACATGCAAGCCCACAAGATAAAGATGCAAACTGAAAGGATTTTTGTGTCCATTCCTAATCCAGCCCAGAGACTTTCTGGCTGAGAGGTACACCTGACTCAAATTCATTTGCTTCCAACCACTAAGTCCTCCAATACTGGGAAATAGATGTGATTAGACAAATAGATAAGAAACTATAGGGATCTTGTTAATGATCAAATTTTCCTGCTTACTCATCACTATTTTAAAAGAAAACCAATAGAAGCAAAGAGGACACCAAGAACACCTGGCGTTCATGCTAATACTAAATTCCAGCAAAATCAAATCACAAATTAAAGCAAAACCAGGACCAGACAAATAAATTCTTCTATTGAAAGAATAAAATTTTCTTCTACTATCCACCAAAGTTAATTACTTTGTACAACTAACAACTGCTTGCACCAAGACATTTTATTTGTTCATATCCTCATTACATTATATACAGTTCAACTACTGAATGATCTAGCAGGCATATTATTAAATGTAGTAGAATCTTCTTCAGATGACAGAAAGGGAAAAGCTTCTTGCATGTATCTTTGCTGATTAAGTGATTCTAGCAGTAATATCTGGAGCAACAGTGACCATTCCCAATAACTCACTGGATAATTATTTTCATACATATATATACACATACACACAAAGAAGCAAATATGAAATGTTTACTGTGATATGGCAAATCTCCTGAGAACCTGACCTGACATCAATGAAAAGACTTTTCAACTCCTATGGCCTTTGGATTAAAGTGAGTCAAGTGAAAAAGCTAGAGAGTGGCTGAGAAAAAGCATAATGTACCTTCACAGTGACCTTCAAATACTGCATAATTATCAGGTTCAGCTTTGACAGATCAATATTTGAAAATAAAAAAAATCCTCAAATTCTGCATTGCTGCTGGATACTTGCTGTCAAGTCCACAGCGGATTTTACCTTGGGACTTTATCCCTTATAAAAATCATCATCAAGCTTGATTGTATCACCAGTGACCAAAACCATTAATGGGAATTGCTGCGTAAGGAAATGAGCATCTTCACTGCTTTCAGCATCTTCGCTGGCTATCCAAATTGCATTTGGACCGTCTGTACTCTGCCTCTACTCCTTTGGCAAACACTTCAGGAATACAGACATCAAGAAACTTAAATCCCTACTGGCCAGGTACAAGAGCTCCAGATATCGATCATATCTGCCAGTTACTGCAGTGGTACCACAGGTCCTTCCTTTGGCTTCACAAGATGGAGCCAAATTAGACCTCAAGCCACTTCTGCTTCTACATAAAGCCCAACTGGAGATCACTAACAGACTGAAGATGATGCATAAAGAAGCACCTCTCGGCCCGAGTTTCACTTCAGGCCTCAGGCAACTCTGAGCAGTAAGGCAAGGTCTGGCAAGGACTGAAGGGCTACAATCTACACGGAGGCTGACTGGTGTTGGGCAGGATAAGAGCTTAGCCTGGTAGGACTGCAGTTGGATCTGCTAGTAAGGACTAGAGAAAGCATGTCAGGAAACGGATGTTTTCTAACAAAACCCGGTTTCTACAGAAATGTGAGCTCTGCTAGGGCTACCACCTTTGGTTGGAGCATTACTCTCCTTCCTGATCCCAATTCCCTGTAGTTATTCTATGATCAAGAGGCTAATCAGACCCAACGCCCAAGACTCAAATAGAAGACACGCGACTGCATTTCCAGCATGGCTATAAGAACAACTGAAATCATGGAACAAAATCCATCCCGTGCTGGACAGAAAACAAAATTCTGCAGCCCAGACCCATTGCTGGACATTACTTTTCATGGAAAGTGGATGACAGAGTTAGTAGAGAGACTTACTACAGAAAAAGCAAGAGTTTGTACAGTGAGACCGTCGCATTTGGTGAGAAGTAATGTCTGTCTTAAAAAAACTGTTCTGGCCTTGAGCTGTCTCTGCCTGCCTGCCTATATTTCAAACAGCTGCTCACCTCCTTCCATGGACACCCTGTTTCACAAAATCTAGTGAGGCTGTTCACAAATAAGCAGTGACTGGGAAAGCTGGCATAGAACAAAACTTGAAAGAGACTACTTCAGAAACCCTGAAGCCTGAGGTATCAATAGAAAAGGACTTTTTTAAAAGACATAGTTACAAACAGCCCACAGTTTTTCAGCTACAGAGAAAAACAGCAAAGAGAGCCTTCCACGACTTTATTTATAACTATATTTACTAAGGTACAACAATTAGAAAAAGGCGTAGACTTTCTTTTCATCTTTCTCCTATAAAGTAGGTTTTTCTTTCTTTCTTTGTATTTAGCATCTCAGGGCTTATGACCGATTTTCAGCAACATGAAGAATATTGGCTTCCAGCAACACGAAGAATATTGCGTCTGTCTACCGGACAGTGCAAGGAACTCTTTCCCTTTTCTAACAGTGGCACACAGCTATCGTGAAGATACACCAGGGACTATCACAGACATTTAAAAGTTAACACTCTGCCCATTTCAGCAAAGGACACCCATTCACATGGAGCTGGACTATATAAAATAAGCAAACTGGACACGTGCTGGTAGGATATGGGCGTTACACTGCTCCGGGGACACCCTGCACATGGCTCTGAACAAACGAGGCACCAGGCACCTGCCTGACGATAGATGCAACCACAGCAAGTACCTCCTGACAAAGATGTCCCTGCCCATTTCCATTTCATGTGGGGTTTTTTTTTGTGTGTGTGGTTTTTTTTTTTCTGTTTTTTAGCTGCCATTCACAAATGAACATGGAAATGGAGAATTTAAAGGCCAAATAAGCCAGCAGGCGAAGTAACGGACCAGGATTTACTTATTCATCTCAAACAACCTCCTCTTCTCCCTTTGCCCCAGTTCTGATTGGGACCATGGTAATTGCCACTATTTAGTGGGGAGGGGTCCTCAGGAGCCCCCTTAGCTTTCTTAGGATGAGTGGCACAAGTAATCACTTTAGCTAGTAGGCAAACAAAAAGAGCTGCCAGTTCTCACAGGGCTTGTGAGACCCACCCGAGCTGCTCTGTCCCCTTCCTTTGCTTAAGTTATTTGCTGGCTGGCTGGCAGAAGAATGCCATCAATGTTTGCTAGCTGCTTATAAAACATTTTTCCAAAGGGAAAAAAGTGTGATCCCTTCACCTCTTCCCTGCCACTGCCACCCCCTAACCCCAGCCAGCCATTCAGCTGCTCGGCTGCCTGCTCTCCTCTCTCCCGCCCCTCTGTCTGCCTCGCTTTGACTGTATTTTAAATCCCCTTTAGTGTGTTTCCTTAATGCACTGTCACACATTTTAATTCCAGTTCTTAGTCTGTCAACAATGAACTCTGCCAGCTAAACAGAGCTGAAACTGCTTGCAGTTGGCGGCAAAGATCTATTGAAGTGGGGGGTAACGGTTTTTCAATAGCAGGCTTTCATGTAAAATACTAAACTGTAGTGCAGTCTCTCTACTACAGACTGCGATTAAACTGTAATTCCCTGATAGACTTATAACCATGATTTCCTACCAGCTGGCCTGGGAAATTATTTCTGTACTTCACCCAACAGAGCTGTTATTTAGATGGCACACACAAAAAATGTACATTCAGATTTGCAGTGCCGTGGCTGGAAGGGAGGAATGGGCCGCTGCTCCTGCCGGGGGCAGGTTTCTACGGTGGGTGGCAGCACCCAGGAGCTCTGCAGCTCTCCAGGCTATGCCAGCAGCCCCCTCCTTCTGCGGTCCTACTTCATTTCCACACATCACCCACAACAGGGATGTCCTCCTCCTTCCCTGCCCCGCCCCTGGTTGTAGTAACCTCGCCTTTCCTTCCAAAAGCCTTTCTTTACCTCCCCCCTTTCAGAGCAGGTGACGCTCAGCTTGTTCTGCTAAAACAACTTCCAAGCAGAGTCAGAACAGAACCTGGCCCTTTGCTAACTCTCTTATTTGACAGATTTATTTCATCCCATAAAAAGAAAACAATATGACATACTCTTCAGGGCACGGAACTTAAATGGGCTTTGTACTTCACTTGCAGCATTCGTGGAGCGAAAGCAGAGGAGCAGTAACAGGTAATGCTAACACAGATTACAGGCCAAAGGAAATGAGATGTGGAGAAGGAATGAGCTCCAAGCAACCGTTCTTAGCTTTGCAAGCTGAGAGCACAGCATATGGCGTCTTTATTATTCTCCCACTCTGGCAGAGAGGTATCCCACTACTCAATTGCACCAGGAATGGGCCACGTTTCCCTCCTGGGTGCCACCTCTGCGTCTTTTCACATGCTTCCCTCCCAGCTGTGGCTGTGCACACCAAGGCCTCGGCTCCAGCCTGCCTTCAGCGACTTGTTAAACCTGCGTGACTCACACAAATGCTCCCGGATTTCTCTCGGGTCAGAGGAACAGTAGTCACCACCTTTCTAAAGGGTTCCAGCCAGCTTAGCTGATTTACACTGAAACAGGTCTGATTTAGACTGAAACTGCTACAAGCAGCACAGTGACAACCCCAGGGGGAGTGACTTCTGCAGACAGCACAAGCACAGCCAAAGGGGACGGTGTCCCCCAACACACCCGCCTTCGCTGTTGTGGCTGGCAGGTCACGGAGCAGAGCAACTGCTCCGGGTACTGCCTGTCTGCTACCACCTACAGCAACACCACGGATGCTCCACTACATGCTCTGCAAGTGGCAGCAGTACAAGGGATCATCACATTCCCCCAAAACATTGCTTACACACCTTTAATATGGAGATAGGAGTACTGAGGTCCTCAGATAAAAGAAAGGGACGGAAGAAAAATCTGCAGAAAACATGAAGATGAGCTCACACTTTTAGTAACAGAGACATGACAAGGTATGTTCCTGCACAGCAATTGTCTGTTGGATGCCCCTGCACAAGGCAAAGGGCTGTAAATCCAAACTTAACAATGAACCATGACACAGCTAACAATGGCCACTATATGAGACAGACCTAGTTTTAACCAGAGAATAAAAAGACCCAAACCTGCCATTTTAAAAATTAACACTTACTTATCCTGAACTTTTCCTAATACTGCCTTTTCAAACCTCATTGCCTTAGTTCATCCTGATTTGGCAACAAAGGTGTTAAGGAGATCTGCAGTGGCCTCGATACGTGTGTGGAGCAACACAGGCTGTTTTCTTTCTCCTCCAGATTTCTGTGGTGGCGTAATGCACTTGAGGAAAGTATAGTACGACAAATATGAATGGGGAGGGTTAGTACTACCTCTAGTACTATCTTGCAATCACATTTCAGTGTGTATAAGCTGATTTCTTAGTACAAACACAGAAGCCGTTGCTCCTGCAAATAAAGACCTGGGATTGTTTTCACACTGTCCACCTGATGATTTAATTTTAGGCCTTATATTGTGTGGGGTACATTTCTAAGCCTTGTTTTAAGTGCCCAGACCTCTCTGTTTTGGTACGGTGGTACGGTAGAGACCGAGAACAGGGAAGAAAGGGAAGATAGCGCTGTTTGCTGTGGCTTTCATTCTGCTCCATTCCCTTTCCCAGATGAATGCAATAACTTTCACTGCCACTTTGTCGGTGAGACAGAAATACGCAGCATCAAACATGCCATGTTAAAGTGCTGCCTGGGGTATGAGCTGAGGGAGCTTGAGCCTTTGCTTGTGTCAACAGCATCTTTCACATCTCACAGGCATGGGGAGATGAAGGTCACTGAGGAAGAGCACTTGAATCAACACAAACCCAACTGACAGTATTAAGCTTGAAAGAAAAAATTGCTCCTGTTTTTTTTTCTCATTTTGGACCAAAAATAATAGGAGGAAAATATCTATCTAAAAATATTGTACTGCTAACAGGCACTCACTCCCAAACCACCTGCACTTTTAAGATAACTATAGTACTGTGCCTCCCCAGGACCTTAGCAATGCGAATGCTCCCAACGCACTTGCAATTTCTGGCTTTGTGCAGAACTGAGTTCTGGGACTGGAACTTGCTTTTCCCTCTCTTTAAATCCACCTTGCCAGCGAGACATTTGTTGCCACTGGGAAAAGTCCCTGCATGAAATAGCAAGTGGATTAGCAGAAAGTGACAGAGGGAGAGAGAAATGCATATTTGAAGTCTGATCCACGCACCATACCAACAGTGAGGGGCAACCTGAATGAACTGGGGATCAAGCTCTAGCCATTTTGTTTTTCCTGTGTGCATGGAGGTAAGTTTTGTTTTGAGATGAGGCTCCAAATACATCTAGTTTCAAAATACACAGCAGATAATTTCATTTGGCAGCAATACTATACCCACTATACTCCTACATCGTCTTCCACAAATGAGTTCAGAGAACACGAAAAAACCCACCTAATGAATCACTTTCATTATGCTTATATATTAAGTAGGTAAGGACTTCCACTGGCATTGCACAGAGGGGAAAATGAAACACAGGAGGGATTAGGAGGCCTGCAAAAGCTGAGACAGAAAGTCCACAAGTTAATCAGAAACACTGCTCCCAATCTTGTGCTGTTATCACTGCCTGAAGACATCCCGTGCTTGCAGGACACCGCTATCTGCTCTTGATACAGCACGATGTTAACAACATCAAATCAACAGCGGGGATATCGGTCTCCTAAAAGATTGGGAGTTTAGCCCCCTCCCTTAAAACAATCAGCACAATAGCTACTTGAACATAGCTGCAGACACATTCAAAAGATGGTAAATCCTACCAGACTATTTCAGGAGAAGGCGAGATCAAGACTAATAAAGAAACAACCCAGGACATTGATTTTTTTCAGGTTTACAAGATGTTTCAGACAGAGCTGGCTCTGCGGAATTTGGCATCTTGTAAGAGTTTAGTATGGAAATAACGTATAGTCTCTGCCACATATTCAACTTCAGTATCCACGGTAAATTTTTATGATGGGAGTGGGGGTTTGCTTTTTTTTTTTTCATTATGAAATTTGCCACAAAATCCGAAAGAATAAAGTTAAACTCTATATAACGTTGCCCACAGAGCTGGCAATTTCCTTTTTGTCCTACACTGCGTTCTCCTGCAGGATCCATGCTGACGGGGAATTTGATTCTGGAGAAGGCATCTGAACTGGACAGAGAGCCAGGGATCCCCAACCAGAATCACAGGCACTCCTGTACCACTAGACAGAGGATGAATATTAAAGCTCAATGGCAATTCCAAACCCTCTGGCTTTTCACCCCCTTTGCTGTAGGAATACATGCCAAAGTACAGTTAATCTTACTTCTCCCTTTTGTGTTCCTTAGCTAAGTAGTAGCTGGAGACAGGAAGACAGAAAAGGAATATGCTGCCAAGACAGTTTCATCATCAGAGCTGTGTCCCAACACTATGCTACATCATTATGGTTCTTTTCCCCTCCAGATGAAAGGAGAGCACACACAGCCTCCAGACACAAACTCACAGTCCTTTGTACATTCTCAGCTGAAGGAAAATTCCCACTGCAAAGAAATGCCAAGTTGCAAAATAGTGGGAGTCTGGAAAAATACTTGGTTCAGATAGTAGGAATCTGTAGTGTACCTTTGAGCACGATACTGAACAGCAGTCAGCAATGCACCATCGTAGTCATGAAGACTAACCACATACTGAGCTGTACGAGCAAGAAATAGCCAGCAGCTTAAGAGAAGAGATTATTCCCCTCTGCTTATTTGAAACTGCATATGAAACCTCATGTACCTCTCCACAGTGCAAGAGCAACGTCAACAGATCAGAGAGAGTCCAGCAGAGGACTGCTAAGATGGTTAGGGGAATGGACTAGCTAAAATACAAGGAGAGGCTGAGGAAACTGGGTTTTGTTTACCCTGGAGAGGAGGTGGCCAATGGGGGAACTAACTGCACGCTTCCACTACCAAAAGGCAGGTTACAGAGGCAAGAGGCAAGTGTCCTGAGGCAACAGGCACAAGCCGCAAGAAGGGGAATTTCTAGCAGGTAGAAGGAGGCATCCATGTTTTTAGCATTTCTGTGTTTCCTACCTTTCCCTTGCAGATTGCCTTACTGGTGAGATGAGGGGGGTTGAAATGTTTCATCCAGTCGCTTAATCCCATTTTCTCATCAACAGAATGTCCACCAAAAAATGAGAGGGCAAAAAAAAAAAGAAACACACAGAGCATGGCCCTCTCAACTTTCTTTGTGTGTGACTAACGCGGAGCAGGAACAAAGCTGTCTCTCATTTCTGGGACTAGCTGTGCATATTGGTCCCTCACAGTCAGTGCGAACCGGTGTGGCATGGTGCTGTCAATCTGCAGAAGACCCCTGAAGAGGGATTCTTCTCACCTGCGAGGCTACCTATTTTTAACAAGTTTATCAGGTGATTTAAAAGAAGATACTACCTACTCGACCCCCTCACCCCTCAATCTTTCTCTTTGTAATTTGAGCCTGTCATGGTTTAACCCCAGCCAGCAACTAAGCCCCACCCAGCCGCTCGCTCACTGCCCCCGGGTGGGACGGGGGAGAGAATTGAAGGGTAAAAGTGAAAAAACTCATGGGTTGAGATAAAGACAGTTTAATAGGGAAAGCAAAAGCTGCGCATGCAAGCAAAGCAAAACAAGGAATGCATTCACTCCTTCCCATGGGCAGGCAGGTGTTCAGCCATCTCCAGGAAAGCAGGGCTCCATCACGTGTAACGGTTACCTGGGCAGACAAACGCCATCACTCCGAACGTCCCCCCCTTCCTTCCTTCTTACCCAGCTTTACATGCTGAGCATGACACCATATGGTGTGGGATAGCCCTTTGGTCAGCTGGGGTCAGCTGTCCCGGCTGAGTCCCCTCCCAGCTTCTTGTGCCCCCCCAGCCCACTGGCTGGTGAGGTGGGGTGAGGAGCAGAAAAGGCCTTGACTCTGTGTAAGCGCTGCTCAGCAGTAATGAAAACATCCCTGTGTTATCAATACTGTTGTCAGCACAAATCCAAAACATAGCCCCATACTAGCTACTATGAAGAAAACTAACTCTATCCCAGCCAAAACCAGCACAGAGCCATTATGGACATTTCCCCTGAAGTATCACAGACCATCCTGGCTGCAAAACAAGGAGGCTGAGAGCTATTGTGGACAAGGAACCAAGCAGGCTTCTTTATGCTCAAGCCAGGCCCAGTATTCAGCTTTTACCCACCACCTGCCATTAAAACAGGACATTACCCTTAAGCTGCAACAGCAAGCTGACTTTGGTATCGCTTGAATTACAAAAAGAGAAATACTGCAATGCCCAAGTTATTGCAAGTGAGGAAATTGCAGATTATCAATAGCTTCTGACACAAAGGAGTGATGGTCAACATGTGAACCTCTAGAAGTATCAGCTTATCATTCTTATTATGAACCAAGCACCCACCTTCCACTTCTTTGTAGTATGCTTGTGCATGCTACTATCAAAAATGAACACGAGGATTACATTTAAATCAGCAAACAGTACTGAAATACTTTGCAGAGAGAACCTGTTAGAAAGTTGGACCTGTTAGAGTTACTGGACGGGTCAAATGATGGCCTACACCAAGAAAACATGAACTCTGCGCAGGCAGCTTTCTGCCTCTGAGGAAGGATATTTCTTTGAAATATGAATATTCTGAAAAGCAAGGGGGACCTCCGAAAAGCACCAACAAATGAAGATTCTGTAATGACAATTTCAGACTTCACTGTTTACAAATCCAGCTTCAGGTAGTAAAGGTCAATCCCCTTTTCCTGGGAACCCTGCCCTGCACAGATACTGGCCTGTGCAAAAGTGTTTTGCATGACATTTGGCTAAAGACAGAAAAGCTGCAAGGTTGACTCATATACAAGAGGATGGGTGATCGTAACAGTGTGGGGGGGTTTCTTCCCATCTTACCATGAATAAAAAACCCCAAACATTTCAGCAAGGCAGGCTTAGCAGCCCTTGAGAAAGATGTTATAAAACCTTTACATCAAATTGCTTTCCCGTTACAAGTTAGCATTGTTGTTCAACACAATGGCCTTCACTTAGCAGGAGGCAAGGGTCAGCAGTCGTTTTGTGATAGGTAAAAAAGGTGCCTCACAGTACTACAAGGAGTTAAGTAGATAAAACATTTTAGCTGAAGAGAAAATACCTGCTTGCAATGACATATGAATGGTTTTATGCCCTGCACTTCATGTGCAGCTGTAATGCAACTCTGAGGTCTTTTGAACAAAGTCATTCAGAGCTTAAGAGAAGGGAAATGGTGTGTCTGTAGCTTCCTCGACTTCATGAGCTCATCTCAGCTGGGTCTGAGGTTACAGAGCCAGCGCACAGCAACTCTCTGAATGCAACCAGGTTTGCCTTTTGCCTGCTCCTCCACTGGGTCCCTGCAGTTTCTGGGGTATAACTAATCATCTCCTTGTCGGTAAGTGCAAGATTTGACAAGGCCTTGATTTCACCTTATATTTTTGAGCAATTTAAGTTTTGTTCTGTTTTGACTTACAAAATCCCTCAGTTCTCAGAATCAGGAAAAGGAGACGCTGAGACAATCAGGCCATTATCACAATTACACTTTGGGGGAGAAGCCATAGCTTTTTTAGCTGATATCCCCTTATATAAACTTCCTCTGGCTTTCTGCAAAAATGCACTAATACATTTAATAGCATTATATTGGGTATGATTGTCCCTTTCCTAGGAAGAAGATGGTCTATCAACAGGCTCCCTGAACAGCTGACTAACCTGAAACAGTTTCTGAGTTTTGCTTCTACAATCTGAGTAATCCAAGTAGCCAGTTCTGCAAAGAGTTACAGTATGAAACAGCATCTTCATTTCAACATTTTCCCCTCCTCTCTCTTCTTAACTATTATACTCTGGTCCCAAGCATCTGAACTTTGTAAACATCACGCAGAACAACTTGCCTAGACAAGAGCTTGCATTACCTACATAAATGTCTATTAGCAACTGAAGTGATGCACAGCAGACAAGAGACTTCCCAAAGAGAGACAAAAGGCTATTAATTCTATTTAGCTGCACGTATAAAATATGCAGCAAATAACAAACGAGCACAGGAATGTACACAGCCCTCCCAGAGGACAAAACTCAGAAGTAAAAACCAGGAATGACAGGAAAAAAAAAATAGCATTGCTGAAAAACATTAAGCTTTAGAAGTAAAGATCAAATGTTTGCCTGTGAGAACAGGAAAAAAACCCGCAACAGGATCAGAGAATGCCCTGTTGTGCGTGGGATTCCTGCCATGATATGGAGAGCAGGGAGAAGATGTTCAAATAATATGGTTATTTTGACAATAAGGAGTATTGTGCTAGTAGGCGTTTCATATGAAAAGCAGGAAGTACTCCCCAAATAACAATAATAATAACAACAACAACTTCAGGTGTCTGGTTGCTAGCACTAGCATTTTCCTAGATGTGAAAGAGCATATGGATGTCTGCTTTTATGGTTATTTGTTGGGCAGGAGGGGTATCTATGATATTCACAGATAGAAAAAGTATCCTGTAAGAAGTTATCATTATACACCATATGACTAGGAAGGTCAATGATATTGACTGACTGATTAAAAATGAGATTTATAAAAAAGAATCGGATGAATAGCTTGTATACATGAAATACTGCAAATAACAGATAATGCACCAGGGGATTTATTACTAAAACCAATTTGATTTTCTAAGCCTTAGGTAATTTAGAACCTGCAAGTGAATAAGAAAAAGGCTGTTCTCTAGAAAATATTTCTTCTGGCAAAAAGCAGAAAAAAAAAAAAAGAAAAGGAAAAACCTGCTAAACATTCTCCCCCACAAAAACCAAAACAGAAAAGGAAATAGGAAAAAACCCCAACCCTTAAGGTAGCAGAGCTCTATGCTTCATAACTTCATGTACTGCATTGTCAACCAGACTGGCAGATATGAGAAAGCTGACAGCTCTCCAGAGGACCCCGGCTGAAGCCGCTGTGCAGAAGTCTGGAACGGCACAGACCGGATCCCGCATGTAATGAGACTGAAGAGAGCTGGAAGGCAAACTCCCTCCCCCAGCTGTATGAAGGAGCAGACAGGCTGCCTGCCAAGCCTCACGTGTGCCCCTCTGTGTGTGCAAATGCACATACACAGGCATGGGCCTTCCTTCCCGGGTGGCTTTGCTCGGGGGAGGCATCCTCGTGGCGAGGGGGAACCGAAAAGTCAAGGTTCTGTTTGCCATAAATGCACCACAAAATGGCATTAAATTATATTACATTCAAAGCAAACAACTTGCACTCAAAGTGTCTCACTCATGAATCCAGAGAATATGCAGTCAAATCAAGAAAATACTGACATAGCTGTGCTCCTCTTTTATGCCCTAGGTTAAGCACACTGGAAAAGCCTCATTAACTGGTGACAGTTTTAGCTGAAGGTCTTGTGCACCAGGCTGGCTGAGAATATTAGGCCTCATTAAATTAAAAAGAAAAAAAAGGAACAAACATAGCTGCTCTAATACTCCATTCAGTTTGTCTAATTCCACTTTAATTGGTATCCATGTAAGTGATCTCCTGCATTCCTCGTGGAACTGTCCCAGACACATGCACTTCACACAACTGAACACAGCAAACACAATCAATCTTTTATTTTGCTCCTGCTGATGCCAGCCCAAAGAGGCTCTGGAGGAACACAGAGACTTTTCACAACCTCCGAGCAGGTGAGGCAATCCAAAAAACATGGCTGTGGTGGCAGCTTGGAAAGCGCGCAGCTCAGTATCAGATACCAGAGGAGCGGTGGCCCATCGGTAGCTAATAAGTTACCGTGATCATTGTATGAGACAACGTACCAGCGCTTCACCATTTACTGCAAATTCACCACCACCTATAATGAACAATCAAGTGCTAGCAACGCTACGAGACTTCTCTTCTTGGACGTATACCACTACCACGTTGAGGTCAGCTCTCAGCAAGTTTTATTTAAAATAGATGCCCTGCCTCTGCAGGTCATTTACCCAGAAAACCCAGACTAAACCTGCTGAAGAGGCTGAGGGTAGGACTCACGGCAAGCTGAAGAGATAGCAAGCCCAAAGTTGACACTGACAGCTGTATGTTTGCTGCCTATGGCAGGAGCTATCCTGTTATACCATCATGTCATTTACGACTTAACAGGATGAAGGCTCAACAAAAGAGACTTCAAAGGACAACTGCCATCCTAATGCAATGCAGATGTCAGATCATTCCTACTTCAGTAAAGCATTCTGTATTACCAGTGGTATGCTGGTGTAAAAGGAGCAGAATGGGATCGGGTGTGCAATCCTCATGCTCCTTTCTGACAGTAATGCAGAAAAGAGCTTGTTTTGCAGGATGGTCGTACCGCCTCCACATATGATGAAATTAATAAACAAACAGCTGTACATTAATACACACATGGATGTATATACACAGACCTGGAGAGCACCAACACAAGACAGAAAGAGAAAGAGAAAGAACACACCTCTTCTCTGTATAATATTCACAGATGTGACTTTGGGTTGTACCTGCTCTGACGCGCAATCTCTCTCATTGCATTGCAAAGTAGTGGTACTTTCCTTTAAGGTGCATGAATTTCTTAGGAAAGTCGGTTGCGACAATAAGAAGTCTAAGAAGTCAGCATCGAATGGAGATGCTGCTGGCTTGCAGATTTTTAAAGGAAAATATCTCATTGGCATTCCTTTGTGTCCAGTATACTTCAATTAAAACCAGCCACTGTGCAACACTAAAGAAAGAATAGAAATACCAACAGAAAAAAGAACAATTTTATAGCCTGATGCCTGTGGTGAGTAGGATATGTATGAGAATTATGATAATTCTGGCAAAATTGATAGGTATCATGATGCTATAATTTGCAGAAAGACAACATACTACTCAAGTATAACGCACGTGACACTAATAGACCATGCTGCCATCTTTCAACAACAGAGAGAGAGATTATGGCCAGGCCTCAGCTTCTCCAAACGCCTGCGGTTGCACTGCAGGACAGCCACGCTGACCTCACTGATGTGGGCTGCCAAAGCCCCGGCACCTGCTCACCCCAGGCACCTTCTTGTAGGGTTCATCTATCAAAAGTCTTTAAAGGCAGTAGGAGGGAGAGTCCTTTTAGTTATCAAGAGTTTAAGTTAGTAAAGAAATGCTTGAGAAAGAGAAAGGATGCAGAACTTAGCTTTTCAAAGTGCCGAGTGAGACCCTTTTATTCCCATTAAAGAGAGCTTTAGCAGCATTGCAGAATGACTTGGAATAGGGGAGGGAATGGGAATTTTCACTCTTTGCTCAGCCTGAAAGACCTAACTGAGGTAGGTGACCCAGCACATGCTTTTTACTGCACATCATGAAACTAAACCCCACAGCTTCCATTCACATGTCCATTCTTGCTCTGCTCATTTTTGCTAACGTGCCACATTCTCTCTTTCTGCCCTGCTGTTCTAACGTGCTGTTGTTTCCTTTTCAAGGAGATAATTAATTAATGCATGAACTATAGCAAAACTAAGCCATCAGAATACAAACTAAGAAGCAACAGTGCATTGAAAAGATATGAGTTATTCCTTTTAAACATCAACCTGCATACTAATTTAACTTTCACTGGCCAGAACCAGTCTGGCCCCTGGAACTTGGTCCAAGAGGACACTCCTCTAGAGCAGATGTTCCCTGGGGTGCTTTGCATAGGAGAACGTGCCAATGGTGATGACTGTTTTGAAGAAGATAACGCTTCCACGATGTCACCATCCCCCACGGTCAAGTGACCTCAGAAGTTGTAATCACAGATCACAGAAGTTGTAATACGCTTGTCCTCTTCTCACTTCCACAGCATCCAACCAGACCACCTCTTCCCTACAGGAGTGTTTGGGCCATGTTGAGTGAAACTCCTGGCCTGTGGAGATCATGGCTTACTCCTCACCTCCACCACATGGTTCTCTGCCTTCCCTTGACTTAGCAGGTCACTTACAAATGCCAACAGTTTCTTAAGGTGATTTCGCTCTCTCTTTGCTTTCCTCAAAGCCAGCAGAGACAGGCACTTTCAAAGGACTGCTCAGAGCATGCCTCTGTTTTCTGTGTTCCTACTGTCCCTCTGGAAGTATCGTCATTCTCCTTTAACTAAACAGGGGCAAGAGAGCTATAGGCCTTGACCTGAGTTACCTTTTCTGACACCCTCCTGTAATCTTTGGGAACCTGCACAGCTGTATATGCTGTGATGTGACTCTCCCTTCCCCGCTCCTCCACACTCAGGCATGCACAGACAGACACACATGCAAGCATTCCCAAGGCTTCATTGCTGCAGTTTAGGCTGATGAAAAGAGCAGCTTTATGGAAAACCCCTCTGGGACTGACTGTACATTCTGCAGAACTGCCTCTACAGCAAGTAAATAAATAAATAATGTGATACTCGGTTTTGATTTAGACTGTAATTTCCTTTTTAATAACTATCTGCTTTCACAGCACACTCACCAACTTAACAGTATTTAACAGGAGGCTTATACTATTTTCAGGGGACTTCAATTATGAATTAGACTGTACACTTCTGCCTCTTTTTGTTTTTTATTTCTTCTAACACTTTACTAAGTGGCAGTGTATTCAAATTCCTCTTCAAATAGATGTATTGCTTCAAGTTTTTACATTAGGGAATAGGGCTATTCTCTTCCTGCCCGACTCTACTGTTCTCCTCATGGCCATCACATTAAAAAACAAAATAAAACAAGGAGAACAAAACAGCATGCTAAAAAAGCCCAGGCACCAAATAAACATTGTCTGAGATGAATCCCGTGTTTCAATCATTCAGGGTTCCTTCATCTTGCTACACACAGCATATTTGGTTGAAATAAATAGAAACACTTAAATCTCACAGTCACCTCTGTCCATTTTAAATGCCAAAACGCATTTGACTTTGTAATGAACTGCAGAGCTCTTTATATAGCCTCCATGTTTTAGAATTAAGCAATAGTCCCCATGAAATCACTCATTACCACCAAGTTTGCTTATTAGAGCCTCAGGCAAGTGTAAGGGCAGTTAACTCTCTAACGCCACGACTGCCAAGTCCAGTAATGACTTATTCCCAGGTCTGCCTTCTATTAGATATGCCACTCCTTACAGAGCAGAGTTTTTACAAAATGCTTTAAAAGTTACATCTCTGACTGATCATTCATTAATACGCATAAAAAGTAGATATGTGGGGTAAAGCTACTGGGAGAAAGCTGTATCCTAGAAGGGCCAAACAACAGGATGACCTTCATTTAGAAGTCAGAGACACAGTCTCTAGGCCAGTAACAACGAGCCTGAGAAAGGGGAAATGCTGTCACAGAGAACCAGCCATGACACATTCAAATTCGGCAAGAGAGGTCAGGAACAAAGCGATGCTCTCAGACCACTGCCAGTGAGAACCGGCTAGGCATGATGGGGAGGCAGCCAAATCTTCCGGCTTCCCACTCAGAAGGTTATCAACAGCAGACACAGAAAGCAAAGAAATTCCCAGCCATTTCAGCTCCTCTGCCTTGCTCACACATCAATTGTGATTGTGTTCAGCTGATTGTCTCTTTGGAGGTCAAAGTAAAAACCCTTACTCCCAGCTTAGGAAGAGGGCAGAGATGTATTCTGAGAATGAAAGTGAAGCAGGCTTGAGTTATGCTTCAGGAACTCATACGCCACATGGTCCAAGCTTTGAGAAGGAGGGAAATGTGAGAGGGCTTGTATTTCACTTCTTACTCCAGCAGCATCCAGATGATTAAATGGGACTCTGTCATCAGCTGTCATTGTGAGCCATGTAGTTGGACCTGACTGCATCTAACAGGCCAAATTCAGACTGGATTTATGAGGATGAAGTTCATACAAGACAAACAGAGATGTTTCTGGTTGAAGTCAGTCTGAATCGAGTCCCAGCTCTTCAGGAATCATAGGAATTTTGATGGCAACAAAGGATGCTGGCTTCCTCGCAAAGGGAATGTGCATCTATTGTACCTCTTACTGAAGGCGGGGCTGGGTTTCCCACAGCTCTGAACTTCAGTCAGTCATTGACAGGACTGCAAAACTGTATCCCCATGTGGCAGGATACTCTAAATAAATCAAATATGCCTTGATTTATCTGCCTATATTTATTAATATATCTGGTTAGCCTGTGAATACAACACCTCAATATGCTAGGAAAGAGGGTATGTCCTGAAGTCTACTGGACTGTAAAGTGGAGGGGGAGAGGCCATTCGTGTCTTCAAGAATGGCAGGACAGAGACTGCCCACTCAATTGTAAAGCAAACTCCTGCACCGCACATTTACAAGATTACCTTCAGAAAAGGTTCACAGGCTACTTAAACATGGTCCTAAGCAGTGAATACATTCAATAAACAATTTCACTCATTTTATATTTAGTTTGTAAGTGTGTATATATATTTATATAAAATTATACCCTGGTTAGGTAAATAATTGAGTATTTATATACTATGTATATTTTGTTTATAAATCTGTTACAAAACCACTCTGGCTTCAGTTTATTTAAACCAAGAAGGAAGACTTGCTTTTTTGCATGTTCAAAAGTATTCTTCTATTAATATAGTGTCTGAATGACTCTGATGGAGAATGCTACAACTGCCAAGCTCTTAAGACCCTGGTTCTATGTCTGCAACTACCAAGCTGTTAAGACCATGACTCAATGTAAGTCTATTTTCAGTTTTTCTGTCATACACCCAGAATCAACCATATTTCACGCAGTCCTGATACTAGCGTTCAGACTTCTTATCAACTGGAAGTTTAATATCACACGATAACATCACTGTGTGCTGTCAATGGAGTCAAAATATGAATATATTGCTAGACAGCAGCAGGATTTATTTTCATCCTCTCTAAATACACACGGGCACAGATATATGTATCTGTGGTACAGGGAGGGAGGGAGGGAAGTGAACTTTTCAAAGATACAAAGAGAAATAAGTTGCCCAGTACTTTTCCATTACATTTTTTTTATATATATATATATATATAAAAAAAATATATATATAAAATATATGGTAAAAACATACCTGTGCACTTAACTGCTTCAGAGATAAAAATATATCCATAATTGCAAAAAATAAAAAAGGTATCTGTAACACCTGCATTGTACTAGCACTTTCAAACTTTTCTGCTAGGAAATGAAGCTGAGGTAGTGAGAAGTAGAAAAAATTGCCTATTCTTGCTCTACTACTGACATGGAGAAGAACAGCTGAGAGCAGAAAGGAACCCATACATACATCTATATTTTAAGGCAGAGACAGAAACAAAATTCCTTGAAGATCTCTTTTTGGTACACTGCAACTTCAAGGAGTCACCAGTATTAACTGATGTCCATATATTTTTCCCTGTTATGAGCGCAGGTTGCCACTCACTTGAATGCTGTTGATCTGGCAGCCGAGCTTGATGAAAGAACAACGGTGCCTTTTAATTCCACGTGGGCTGAGCTCGAGCAGTAAGAGAGCATTATGCTATTACTGTAAATGACGCTGACAGTGGAGGGCTGCTGGGGTTGTATGGGATCAGCAACGCTGCACAGCCACCAGTAGTAGAAGTAATTAGCTGGTGTAATGAAGAGCGAGAAAAAGGAGAAGAGCGTTGGACAGCAGTGTTGTACTGTCAGCATTATCATTCTCCAAGGCTTCGGCAGAACAATGCACTGCTGAGCCTCTGGTAATCTCTACACATGGCTACCCATGAAGAGAGTAATTAAGAAATGTCATTGCCTCCTTGGGAAAATACCATTGCGTCTCAAAAGAATGATGATAATCTCCATAACAGCCCTGTTCTCTCTCTCTCTTCCCTTTGTTTTGGTGGAGAGTAAAAACGCGTGACAATGCACTCTAAGCTAAATGCGCCTTTGTTCTTCCTTTTGTTACACATCAACCCAAATAAAGCACTGTTGGTTGAGCCAAAACAAAGCTAGATTTAGAAGCAAGTGCACGCACTCCCAAAGTCTGCATTACCAGGCAAAGCCAGATCTGCGTTGGGCATCCCTACTAAAAAGAGTATTTAAAATTCAAGTGTCTGGCACAAGAGAGGCAAAAATCTTACAAAGTCAATTCCCCAAAGAGCAAGGCTTTTACAGCAGCTTCTGGATCCAACAAGCACTGAATGATTTGGTGAAAGAGGCAGTGCCACAGCCCTCATCCAAAGGCCAGGTAAGTCAATGCAGGACTGCTGTTTCAGGTCTGACTCCAACTACAGAGCAGCATTCCAGCGGTGGCGTGCAGCCGTGTTACCTAGGAAAAAGATCAATACTTCCAGGCCAGTGTAAACAAGAGAATTCCTATTCTTCCAGCGCTCGTCCAGACTCATGTCATCCTTCACTAGGTGACCTTTGTATCTTACTCATTCTTTGTCAATCAGCCATAAAAGACTGACCCTGTTAATTGACACTGTGCCTGAAAATATATACATAAAACTGACCTTAAAGGTTACTACCTATAGTTTTCCAATAAAGACTTTTCAGAGAACTCCATACTGCTGAGGAGCAAAGCAGTATGCACTGTCAGAGAGCAATGCAAAGGCCATTGCCAGGAGTCACTGAGGAAGCAAGAAACATCTCTGCCATTCTTCCTCTCCCTGCCTACTAGCTGTGTACCACTGGAAATGCATGAGAGCTGAAAGATATCTTGCTTGTCACAGCTGTACCTGTATAAATACCAGAAATCCCCTTACAAAAGGTGTGATTAATTACACAAGCAAGGATTTCAGAGAAAAAGGGTTAGTACAGCAGCCCGCTAATGAGGCTGATCAACTCAAATACTTTTTTCCTTCCCCAAAATTTCATTCCAGGTTGTTTACTCTGCTCTCTGAAATTAAGCAGTTGTGTCTACACAGCTAACATACCTTTGATTCTCCAATTCACCGCACATTTGGATTGTACTAGAGGTAAATATTTGCAGCTGGAAAGTAGACAGCTGAGAGTTTAAATGTAACAATTTCTATTTCTGTTTATTCCAGCCTGTTTCTCTGATAAAATGGAAAGGATGAGATGCAAAACTTTCATGTAAAACGTGTCTTTTGGGTTCTGTGTTACACAATGCAAAAGGCCCAGGTTCCCGACTTGGGGTTCTCAGACACTAGAACAACTCACAGTCACTACCACTACTCACATATTTTATTCTGGAAACCTTTAGGCAGAAATACAGCATTGATTACTGTGTTCTCAGATTCTGAGCAACTTTTTCTGCAAGCACGATCACATACAGAATGCCAATGCCATGTTGAAGGAATAAATGAGGGGAAAATTAATTAAAAAAAAAAAAAAAGTGTCTTTTCCAGCCTCCACTGATTATGGTAACTGTCATTCTCCAAAGGAGCCTGATGGGTCCCTGTTAGCTATCTCTAGCTTCCCAATTTCAAGACATTATCTAGTGACACTGCTGGTTTAGTCTGGCATTCCCCCTCAGGATACAGCTGAAACCAATCAGGTAAGTAACTAGGCAAAAGATAATCACAGTGAGGTTAAAAATATAATGGAAAAATGAATATTTAAAAAGAGCTGAATACACAGTTTGGAGAAAATGGAAATGATAGAAAATGACAACTCCTCATAGGCAGATTCAGAAAGAAGGGGTAGAAAAAAGTAAGGCTTTTTTAATGGCTATTGAAGAAGGGCTAAGTATTTTTAATTTTGACATTGAACTATTGCAAGAATAGTAAACAAAGCCTAAAATCTGTTAAAAGTCCAAATGGAGAATTATCTCTGCAGTAGACACATAACCTTGCCTGATAGAGTTGCAATCCCTGCAAATGCTGTATTAAGAGTTTTGGCTTCCTCTGTATCTTTTCTTTGCCTCTATCTACAGCAATAAGACATTTTTCTTCAGCTATGGATTGGTGGGTTTGTACAAATACAGAGGGCATTTTCTACGTGATTCCTCTACATTCAGTAATGATGTCGCTGAGTCTTTTATTCTGAGTGAAAGTTACAGAAAAATATAGGTATGGCAGGGACTTATTCAACTGATACAGCCTGAAAAAGCTGCAAGGATCCTAAGTCTCCTCTTGATTTCATGTACAATATGCATTCTGAAGCAGTGGGCTACATCCCTTTCCGCCCATTTATGTTCATCTCAGTTATTCTGTCATTGACTTCAATAGACCCCTGATCTTAATCCAGAAATGTCCAAACATGACAAAAGCATGAGCATTTTTTCCTTGGATTATCAAGCCTAAAAGTGAGAAATCTCACCAAGAATTCCTGTGTATAAGGTCCTGAACCAGGTGCTAGCAACCAGCTGAGATAATTTGGATGAACACTTATCAAGTACATTTGATCAGGAATTGTTTTCAAACGCAGTGTTCTTCATAATAAGCAAAATGATTTAACGCCATTGGTATGGCTAACCTCCCATATTATTTTTATTTAGCTTGAACAAATCCCCATAGAAGCTTTGACTCCAACGGATTTGCACCTAGAAGCAATTTGCTCATGTATTTTCAAAAGAATTTACAATAAAATGTAAAGCTCTGAGTCCGTACTATTTTGACTAAATACCTGACTGAATGGGAAGATACAACTTCACTCTCATCTTTCTGTAAAGCCACTCCAGTTTCTAAGATGGCTCCCAAGGAGCAAAGCACTATAGAGCTTCAAAGCAATGGAGAAACATTTGACTGAACACTCCGGGCCCCAGTAAGACAGACTTATTTTGTGGGCTACTTTGCTATGATACTGTAAAATGGAAAAAGAGAGAAGGGTAAAAAATGCACGTGGTGGACGGGAGTGGAAATTACATTTAATAGGGCTATAAAATTCTGCCTGACTCAGATCAAATGCTTCTGTCATTGCTGTCAGGCAAAATGATGGCAGATCAGTATTAACAGTGCATTCTTTTGAATCTATAGTCCTGCTTCTCATATTGATTTGTGGCAATGGGTCAATACAGAATCCTTAAAAAAGTACATATATATGTGTGTGTGTGTGCATATATGAGTCGTAGCTAGCAATGCTAAATTTGTGTGTGCATGCATGTGTGCATTTCATTTCATTTTGCTCCCATTTGCCACGTGAACGTCTTTTCAAACACATTCATTATTGTGACAACAGGTTGAATCTGCAATTCACCATCTGTCTAAACAACATTAACCTTCATGCAACCTCATATTATTATTGTTAGGCTTTGTCTGAAATTTAAAATCCTCCTAATACAGGCTGGGGGGACAACCCTTGCACTTAACATCATCCCTTCTGTTATACCCACAACCATCCTTTTCTAGTGCAGTTGGAAACTTTCATTTGAGATTTATTTTATTCACTGAAACACGCTAGACTCTTAAGACAGCACTAGGGTGTTAGTAACTACCTTGTACCACTGGGCAGTCTTCAGACACACACACATCTCCACACCCCTGCCTTTCAGCAGCTGCAACTTCTGAACAACGCTGCTGGGCTGCTGAAGTACATTGCCAAATTCCCTTTTCTCCACTTCTAGAGACACAGGTACAAGATTTGCCAACCACTTCAAATACCACAATGCTACTCCTACAGACTCTTTCCAAAGGACTGCAAGTAGCTCTGGATGTTGTTTCCACTGAAAAATAGTGGTCCCTCTAGTGTGAGTATTAACACAGCTTGCTGTTGCAACATAAGCACTACAAGGCAGCAGCACCACATCCAGCACTCGCTGCTTGACAGCAAAAGTATGGAATGAGACTAAGGAAGTTCAGTGAATGCTGAATATATTGCACATTCATCCTACTGTTTTCATGAGAGCACAAAGCCTTTCTGTACACCCAAATCTAACCCTCCTGACAGAAAGCTGATTATACATACACTTATAGCATGTGCACAGCTGAATAAAGGATCAGCTTTATTACTTGTAAAAAATATCTTCTATTAGAGAGAGTGTTTTGATTCAAAATCCAATTCAAAAACTCTTTCCTGAATGTATGTCACAGTTTAATAACCCAGGTTACAGCACCTCTGCATTACTCTTCCAGAGAAGGAGGCAGTGTCTTCTTCATTTCAAACTACCAGCATGTGTTCGGCTCAGACCACAGCTGGCACATCTGTTTGCAACTGGCATTCACTCCAAGCACCAGTCAGTCAGGAGAGACTCCAGTTCAGGAAAACTTCCCTGTATGCAAAGGGGCACATTAAGCACATGCTTAAGGCCCTTTCCTCAATCACACCCAAAGTCAAAACTCATTTTTCGATTACCTGATTCAGAGGTGCCTGAGGTAGGAGCAGAGCTTTCACTGACTTCCCGTCAGCTAGAGGGTTCAGAGCCGCACTTGCATGGATTCAGGGGCTGTGCACAATGAGACGGTGGCAGTCCTGCACACTGCTACCTGCTATTGTCCACATATTTCCAACTCAAATTTCTTTATGCCATTTGGGCAATGTGTCTCAAACGTGACCACAGAAGACACAAGAAAAGAAGCCCATTAACCACTTCATGGTTCATTTCATGGTTTCACTCTTGAAACTGGCACCAGGAAACTGAAGCAGTTTTTCTGAGATTTAGATATTTCTTCAGTATTAAAGATATCTTTATATAAAATATTATACTTCTATACTTTAAATTGTTGCTTTCCTAGTGGCAGTAACTTGCATTGTCTGTCAACTAGATACTCAGCCATACTTCGATCCAGAAAGGAGAAATCTAGGTTTGCAGCTAAAAGCATTTTGAAAGATAATACTTTGCTATTTTTCTTTTTATTACTTCTGAGAGCATGCTGGTTTCCTGGCTTTCCAGAAAGGTACAGCCTTTACCTTCTTATGTTTCCTCTCCTTACAGACCACACTGCTCCATGTGGTTACTCCTCTGCTCAGTTCTAAACAGACCTTTCCACTGTCGCTACCAATATCCATCAGCAAAATATCTTTATATATACACTATACAATTTACTTTCATCATCCACTACCACTCCGTACTTAATATTCAGAAATTAAGTTGGCAGTGACTGGTCACCACTCCCACTACCTTCGAAATCTAACTTTTCTGTGTGCGCCTGGAATGGATTTTTTGCAGTGGTGAGGTGTGAGCCCAGTTGCTCCCAGTTTACCCTTTTTTCCCCTGTGTAATTGCATTAGCACAAGAGGAAACTGGTATGGAATTAAAATAGAAGGTAGCCACTAGAATCAAGCCCCCAGACATCCTTGGATCTCTGGGAAAGGCTGGATCTGGGTCTGAATTCTGAAATTTCTGCTTCTCTCTGGTCATGACCAGGGCCAAGTCTTCCTGCACTCGATGGAAGTCATCACATCTACCAGTAATAAGTGCTGCACTGGGAATGCTGGGGTCCCAGTCCTGCAGAGGCTGAATGACGTATCTGAGGATTTAGATGCCAAGGATGGCAAAGATGTGTCACTTTGAAAATAAACATCTTTGTTTTGTTTCTGCATGCCTGTTTGCTATAAATGCTTTAGCTAAGCCTCAATAGCTATATTTCACTGGGAGAACATTATCTGTTGACAATTATGCAATTCTATTAACATCATTGCCTTTTTAATCTACGAAAGGTTACATTAAACAGAAAGAAGGCACACAGGAGACTACAGAAAGGAAAGTACCTACCCTTTTAGGAAAAAGAAGATTATTCAAATGATCATCCTGACATTTATTTTTATACGAAGGAAAATAGAACAAGAAACATAACAGGGTATTTTGGTGACCTGAATACCAACAGAAAGTAAATTAAAACTCACACAATAAATGCAAATGACAGGACAGATTCTTCCCTCTGCTCTGATATGTTTACAAGGGTGGGGTGAATAAGATTAACTGGGAAACGGTTATTTCGTGGACTTGTCTGCACCAGCCATTGTTGGACTGCCTGACAAAGCACAGCGAATATCGAAGAGGATGATCTAATATATGCTACCTTACTATAGACCCTTAGCTGTCTAAAGAATCTAGGAAAACCAAAAGCAACCACTACTTTTGAAATATTAGCCATAGCATGAAACACATCTACCAACTGACATTTATGCCCAGCCCAGCACTGGATGAAAATTCCAGCACAATTTCCAGCAGCTAAGCTATTCCTGTTGCAGGGGCTTTGCAGAGAGCAGAGCCGCCCCAAATGCACCCCTTCCCATGGGAACAGCCCTGGGAATGTGCATTCCAAACCCATACACCCAAGGGAGCCACCTGGAGCAAAAAGGAGCTGCAGGCTTTCTCTGCATCTGGAGGTGGCGTATTACCATGTCAATGAAAACATGACAGGCGGACAGAATTTGCTCATTTTTCTTAATTCACAAAGGGGCGGCGGAGGCCCTAATTAATCTAATAGGTTATACACTCTGAATATCGTGCTCAGTTCTACCCAGAAGGCTCCATCCAAATCTGGACTACAATTCAAAACTGTCTCCTTGTCCAAACATACCACTGCTTCAGTCGCTTCCAAAGTGTCACCTTTCAGCTGGAGTCACTGGCCAGCAGCATACTAAACTCTGGAAGCTGGTAAATGCTTCTCTCACTTACTGAGTACTTGCGGCTTGTGGTTTTTAATTAACTCTGGGAGAGGGGTGGGCAAATACATGTGGAAGAACGGCATTCTTCTTTCCAAAACTGAAATTAACGTGCATATACATTTTTCATCAAGCAGAGGCAAAGGACATTGAGACAGCAGAGAATTTACTGATGCTTAGGACACTGTAATTGACTGACTTTCCTACCTAGAGATCCCATTAGTTATTACTGAGGAGATTTCAGAGAAATCTGTTTACAACCATTATCTGTTCAAGTACATCTGGATGGGCTTGTGACCTATAGTTAACTGGCTCTTTGCATCACTTGAGTACTCTTCCCTTTCCAATGCTATTCTGCCTATTGCACATAGTGTAGGAGGGATCTGTAATCACAACGCAGAAAGTAGTGAGGAGGTTATTTTTTGTAAGTTCTGTTAGCGCTTGAAAGGTTGTACATTGAATGGAGGGGGCACCTGAAGCAGAGGAGAAACATGAGGGCATCTTTCTTGGGAGCTGACGCTGTGTTTTGCAGAAGTTGAATGATGGCAAAATTGCTAAAGAATGCTAGCAATTGCACCTCTATTTGACATTAGGGCAAAATCACTAAGAGCCAGATTATGACTTCGTATGATGGACAGCACGTTGCTCCACATGTATGAGTAGAGGTAGTATGAGCTGGTCCTTGGAATTCAAACTGCTACCAAGGAAATCACATTTCCTATGAAAATGTGCATATTCAGCCCTTAGATTTTTCACTGTTCCTCACTTGCTCTTGTCCTAATTCTGATCTTGAGACTTGTGCTCTGCACATGGTTGCTGTCAGACAGAGGTAAAGAAAGATTAGTAGTTCAGTATGCAGAGCCAATGTAAGGCATGAAAGTACAGGAATACTTTTTATACTTTATTTTGTAGCTATGATAATGTGTATTTCTAATGGTGCTCCTCACAGAAGTATGTGCTTGCCCTTTACTAAGCAGTCAGAATTACTCAGTCTGGAACTGCACTTTCTTACCTGTCTTTACCTGAAATGATTGATTAAAAAACTATATTTATAATAGAAGTAACGGCTAATATGCCTGCCACAAGTTAGTATCTACAAGGACCTAACACTCAGAAAAAGCCTGTACAGAATTTTATTTCATTTGTGACTGGAAAGGATTTGGGCTTAGAATAAGGCAATTACACAACTGAGAAACTTACACCAGCCCACATGTTCTCTGCGAATTGCTCTGAACAGACATAGAAACGTTAGTTAAAAGGGACCTCTGGACGTCACCCAGTCCAACCTCCCTGTCAAAGCAAGACCATCACCAGTGCTGATTCTACTTCTCAAAGTATTTTTAAAACAGACTGGTAATTTGCAAACATTGTGTTTTCTAAACAATTCATTTCTTCATATGCAATGAATAAAAGATCTATAAATAAAACCATCCCTGAAGATACAAGAGATCACACTTCTCTGTCTAGCTTTGAGAAGGCCTTTCACCGGATCTGTCAGCTGACCAACTGTGACTATTATTTTAACTTACATTGAGCTCAAACCATAAACCACTCTCCAGTTGGCCTTCTTTAATCACAGGGAAAGCTGATCATGGCACACAACTGCGTTCATATGAAGACAGTCCTGCATTTCTCCACGAAGAAAGACAAGGCTACACCACCGAGAATTTCTTATGTTCTGGTCAATCGCTACCAAACGGATCCCCAGTAAGTGACTGAACACATAGTGGGCTGTTTCTATGAACTTAAGAACTATTTCTCTGAAAAACACCACTCCCACTTGCAGTCATGTTATTTCTACCAAAGTCTGCTCAAAATAAAATCGAGGACTGAAACAACTGGTTGCACCAAGATGACAGAGCAACATTTAAGTTCAGAATGCCACATTTTCTGTTACTCTAGGCTAAGGTTAAGTCTAAGCTATTTAGGCACTAAAATTTTGTTGAAATTCCAACAATTGTGTTAAAGAAGTGTCACTAACTCACTAGCACCACCTACACATGCCAATGGCCAATAATGATACACTTAGGCAACGTTAATACAGCCAGTAACTGCAGAAAAGATAAATTAGTCCCTGTAGGGGTATTCTGGGGCTGTAATTTCAGTTCAAGTTTCTATGACAATACAAGCCAAGAGACTGAAGTCTGAATCACACTGAACCTAATTAGAAATGGCAAGTTTTGGAAAGCCATCTATAACTTTCCTTTTAAATGGCATGCTATACTAATAAATGAAATGGTTTTATATGCCTTTTACCAGTTTCCACTAAGGCTAGTTCAATTTCAGAACTCATTCTTTAATTGTGATGTTATCTGAGAAGAAGCCTTTCCAAATGCCAAGGTAAATGAGCATCAGCAAGGAGATGGATGAAAAAAGGAATGTGCTCTGTAGATAGACGTCAGTATATAGATAGAGATTCAATTAAATAACATTTACGTGGGCTCTTATGTTCCAGTACTGCTATTACATCACCATACTTAAGCCCAGACACGTTCAAAAGATTGTAGCTGGCCAGGAAAATCCACTTCCTGGAATGGGAAAAGCTTTGGATACGTAAACATTTGGATGAAGTTTTCCCCCGATTGCTAACTAGAATGAAGAGAAGTGCCACCCAGCTCCATATGGTACCCAAGTACAGCAGCAGCCTTGAAGCAGGATTACCAGACTCATTATATGGCATAGCAGAAAGTGTGACTCTTCTGGAGATTGCTGATGTTCAAAATGAAGGGCTGGCTTTCCTTTGGTTTTTTGCTTGTTTTTTTCCTTTCTTCCTAAAGAATCACAAAAAGTATTTGGCAATAAGCCAGGGATTCTGTTTTAGAAACTGTACAGAAGACGCCTACACAGAGATGTGTTTTCCATTATTGAACCTGGACTGACTATTAGAAACCTTAGAAAAAGTAGTGTGTTACAGATCTGCTGAAGCTAAAATACCCGCTGTTCCTAACAACCTCCAACTTGCTGTTGGGCTCAAAATACCCATTAGCTGTCTCTCTTCAGGGCAGTGAAAGATTAGATTATCAATTATAAACCAGACTGCTTATGAGTCTCTGCTATCCATTCCTGGTAAGTATGTTTCTTTGGCTTCATAAACCAACAGTAGGCCATAAATGAGGTGGTGTTGTCTGTGTCAACTGCATCTGGAAAGCCAAAGATTTAAATTAGATGGTGCAACTCCACAGATGCGTATCTGTGTTCCTAATCATTCTTACTCACAGTATTTGTGAGTATTGTGACTAGCTCAAACATTTTTTACTTTACCAAGCAATGTTCCTGGTGGGAATAGAGAGATAATGAGATTTTTAAAAATGGTTGAGATGGAAATAAAAATATGCCCATGTGACTTGAGAAAACTAGCTATGTGGCATATTCAACGCTAAGATTTCATCCTGGCTTTTATGCATATTCCACATGTATTTAGACAAATATTATCACATCTCAGACTTACCACCTGTCAGCTCTGATTTGATAAAACGTTGTGTGTGCATGCTACAACCCACTGAGAATGCACAGTAAAACTGGTTAACGTAAGCCACCTTTATCTAAAAAGTTTACCTAAAAGGGACCTCATGTAATCCCATTGTTGTGCAAGTGAAGCAAGCTGTAACATATAGTTGGTTACTGTATGTCAGCTGATAGGTGGAAATTTATTAAGATATGCCAATTTGCATACTTTCAGGTAACCCCAAAGGTGAATGCTTTGTCTGAAAATTGGAATCTAACTATTGCACTTATCTTCAGGTTAATGTAAATAAACAAACCTGTGACAGGTCTGGCATACATAATCTTATGAAGTTCTCTCAGTTTGAAGCAGTCGAGCAGTAACATTTGGGACTTGTATAGTGCCTTTCATTAGAGGACCTCCAAATGCTTTATTTCATTAAGAGCTGCAAGCCCATTTGCTGAACAGTTTAACTGATGTGTCAAAACCTCGTTTAAAAAAAAAAGTAAACCAAATGAAACCAAACCTATGAAAAAGCCAGGAATAGAATCCAGCCCTTTCTAGCACCGCATCTTGTCTTTTACCATAAAAACAGGGACTCCTGTTTGAATCATTGCCTTCTGAACTAACACTGAGTGCAGGCACCACTGAAGAAAGAACACTAGCAACTGGTACAGTAGGCTTTTGCTTAAGAGTCAATGGTATTTTGTCATCTACTGCTTTAAAATGTAAGTGATCTTCTCTTCACCTTAATTTGTTCTGGGGCAAATATGTTCACTTTCAAGATTAAAAGTGTGTCTCTTCTCACTGCATGCAGCCTGGATGAAGTGAAAGATTATCATTCATGAAAATGATGAGAAGCCAGAAAGCACCTCCTGACAGGTTCTGCATGCAAACTGACTATGAAATAAAAAATAGTCTGAGGTTACCTTTACTGTAAGTGCCAGATGACTTCACGTGGTTGACTCTTCAGTTGCAAGCCACTATCCATGCTTCTTTAGCATAATTCCTACGCCACATAAGCAGGAGGCACGCACTTGGCACTTAGGCAAAATTCTCTGCAATGCACCGGCTTTTCTGCTTCTTATTTTGCAGATTTCCAGTTTAGATATATTCATCATATCAAGCAACAGAACATTGGACCTTACCAAGAAAATAAATTCAGGAATGTCACGTATAATTTCTTTCTTTCTTTGCTGGGCAAAATACTAAGGGGCCTAACACTTTGCTGCCAATACAGAAACGTGCATGTACATGCACTTAAAAAGGAAAAGAAAAAGGTAAATTCATGCACCAGAAAAAATCCATAGGTTGATATGTACAGCTAATTAGAAAGTTATAAGAGGATATGAAGATAAGCTACATCAAAATAGCCCCTGGAATCTACTGCAAGCATTTTAATGCACTTGGACTCCCTTGTGTCCATCAGGATTTCCAGGACAAAAATACAAACAAGTGTGCTCTGGAGCACATATATGGTAAATCCAATGTGTCTCACATGAATTGTGCACAATCTGTGCATGCTCAGATCATCAACACCATTAGTTTGACATGTCCTGAACGTGTTGCAGCTTTGGGCATGTTTCACAGTCTGCACGTGCATGGAAGTGCAGGATTTCTGGTCTCCCAGAACCTGGAGATGAGCAAGCGCCGCAGAACATCAGTCTGCGCAGCAACTGAGCACTTCAGCCTCCCCCAAAACACAAATGCAGGTTGTTTTGTTGTTTCTCCAAGCAGCTTTAGATGTAATTATTACAACTATTCTGGAACATGTTACATCAGTGGTAAAATCCTCATATTAGTCCTTCATAAAATTAAGAGCTTTTAACATCTTTTTTTAATTTCTCTCCCTTTCCTCAAATATTCATATATTATTTTATATTGTTATGACACATCTACTTCCATAATCCTAATGTGACACCATATAATGATAAAATACATAGTGAAGGTACCAATTTCTTTTTTATAAAATTTTACAATATTAATAAGCATTAAAAGCAGCTACTGCTTAAAGAGCACTGCAACAGCTTATTTCTTGATAAAAGCATCTCCTTGTTTGTGTTGCAATGAAATAGGCGCTCATCAAAAGTATCTTCAAACGTATTTCAATTATATTTTATTAATATTCTAAGATATGATATATGATAACATTATATCACAGAATCACAGGATCGTATAGGTTGGAAAAGACCTTTAAGATCATCAAGTCCAACCGTAAAACTACCACTGCCAAGCCCACCACTACACCATGTCCCTAAGCACCTCATCCAAACGTCCTTTAAATACCTCCAGGGACGGGGACTCAACCACTGCCCTGGGCAGCCTGTGCCAATGCTTGACAACCCTTTCAGTGAAGTAAAATTCCCTAATATCCAGTCTAAACCTCCCCTGGTGCAACTTGAGACCATTTCCTCTCGTCCTATCACTTGTTACGTGGGAGAAGACACTACCACCCACCTCTCTACACCCTCCTTTCAGGCAGTTGTAGAGAGCAATAAGGTCTCCCCTGAGCCTCCTTTTCTCCAGGCTGAACAACCCCAGGTCCCTCAGCCGCTCCCCATCAGCCTTGTGCTCCAGACCCTTCCCCAGCTTTGTTGCCCTTCTCTGGACACGCTCCAGCCCCTCAATGTCTCTCTTGTAGTGAGGGGCCCAACACTGAACACAGCATTCGAGGTGCGGCCTCACCAGTGCCAAGTACAGGGGCACAATCACTGCCCTAGCCCTGCTGGCCACACTATTCCTGATACAAGCCAGGATGCCATTGGCTTTCTTGGCCACCTGGGCACACTGCTGGCTCATATTCAGGCGGCTGTCAACCAACACCCCCAGGTCCTTTTCCGCCTGGCAGCTTTCCAGCCACTCTTCCCCAAGCCTGTAGCGTTGCATGGGGTTGCTGTGGCCCAAGTGCAGGACCCAGCATTTGGCCTTGTTGAACCTCACACAACTGACCTCGGCCCATCGATCCAGCCTGTCCAGGTCCCCCTGCAGAGCCTGCCTACCCTCCAGCAGATCAACACTCCCACACAACTTGGTGTCATCTGCAAACTTACTGAGGGTGCACTCGATCCCCTCGTCCAGATCATTGATAAAGATGTTAAACAGGACTGGCCCCAACACAGAGCCCTGGGGAACACCGCTTGTGACCGGCCACCAACTGGAGTAAACTCCATTCACCACCACTCTTTGGGCTCGGCCGTCCAGCCAGTTCTTTACCCAGCAAAGCGTACGCCTGTCCAAGCCATGAGCAGCCAGCTTCTCCAGGAGAATGCTGTGGGAAACCGTGTCAAAGGCTTTACTGAAGTCCAGGCAGACAACATCCACAGCCTTTCCCTCATCCATTAGGCGGGTCGCCTTGTCGTAGAAGGAGATCAGATTGGTTATTATATATAAATATATATATTATATTATGTCACAATCAGGTATGTTATCATATGATAAAGTTGACATACCATAGTATACCTTCCAGGAAATAAAGTAAAAATACAAGATGAATGTATTTTAAATGAACTTTCTTGAGTTTATCTCAAGATGAAATATGCCATGTGCATTTTTGCAGCTTCTTTTTGAAAGTATAATTTTGTTCATGATTCAAATGTTGAAATCCTGATAGCTGGCCAGCTCTGTCAGGCAAAAGGAGCTTCCTCATATGTTTCTCATCAGTTCTTTAAACCCATTCATGCAGCAGCCAAGGTAAAGACTGGAAGTCAAATCGAAAACAGCTCCAAAGAAAGTCAAACACTATGTAAAGCACCCTTGAGATTTTTACAAAAACACAAATCACCAGCTGAACTGGACAAAACCACAAGCTACTTAAAAACCACTCCAAATCTTAGACATTATTTTATTCCGTAGAGGGAGCCTTTCTAACTCACTTGTAAGAGACAGAGAACACAGAAAATAGGTGTCATGTAGGACTGCATTAGACAAAAGGTCAAAAGCCTGCTTGCTTTATAGATTGCTTATTTATTATCATTTTCTGCAATTTAATCCTAAAATAAGTGTGTTTCTTGAGATCACTTTCTGACCATCGCTTAACTCTGTCACAGTCCCCGAGTAGGAACAGTGCTAAACCAAAGGCAGCCTTTTCAATCACAGAGGAGCAGTTCAAAGCCTTATCCTAACAAAGAGAATCCTGGGTCTCCACCTAATAAGCATGACAGTTGGGGGCCAAGGGACTGCAGCACGCTGGAAAAGCCTGTGACTATGTCAAAGATGTATTTTACCCTGAAATTTTGACAAAGAAAGGGAAGGAGGGAAGGATGTGAGATGGGAAAGGAACCAGAGCTGAGTATGAAAGATAACCACTCCCAGGTAAAATCCTGCCTCTTTGGAAGGCAACAGCAAGGAGTTGTGAGTGCTTCTGGGGCTGGGATTTCCACAGAGATCAAAACCCAAACAACACTTCTCTAGTGTAAAAGAAGAGTCTGACGATGCAAAGGCAGGTTATTAATGGGTAACTGAACGTTTTCCCCAGCTTGCTTCTGAAGGACTGTATTACAACGGTTTTACATGAAGAAAAAATAAAAATTTCCTAAAAACTGTCACCTCAAGATTAGTTAAAACACAGTGAGAAAGACTACAGTAAGGAGTGATTCGAAGGTAGGTAAAGACTAAAAAGAAATTAATATGATTTAACTAACACACTAAAATGGAGTCTGTGATTCAACTAACATAATAATGAAAGGAAGCTCTGATTAATGAAATTAAAACAACACGACTTAACACTTTTTGAATAAAGGCACTGTTGCTCTTTAACGATCAACTTGGTAAAGTGGAAGAGCTTAAAGGAGGCTGAAGAACTCACAATGCCTGGTTTTCATGAGAAAAAGCTTGTTAATATGTCACAAATCTCCGATTCAAGTTGGAATGGGCTCCTAAATAAGGCTTTGCTTAATGCACAGGTATCAAACATTCCTTCCTGTTTGTTAATGTCCTTCTGCTTATTTTTTCCTTCTCTTTATGTTTATAGGAAACAGATTTAAAGAAAAAGGAGCTCGGTTAACTAACATGCATGGAAAAAACCCTGAATCCCAACCCTTCAGGTAGCACACTCAGTGTAGCTCCATTAACTTCAAAGCCAACTCCCAGCTAAGAGCCTGTTCAGAACAGCATGGAAGACAAATGCAATGAAGAGAAGCAACGACCACTTAAACCCAACCCAAAACAAAACAAAAACCCTCTCTGGATTAGGAAGCCTATTTTGGATGTCCCACCTTGCACAGAAGCATAATCCTGTGTAAGGGTTGCCAAGAACTGAAACCTCCATGTGTAAGAGAACACAGGGCTGCAAGCAACATGGACGCTGCTGTGAACACCGATGGGGAGCAGGAAAGAGAAGACTGGGCAACGACAGCCGTTTGGCTCTGCTCACCTCATGGGCTTGCTGGCCAGAAAAGGAAGAACATCCTTGAAGTACAGTAACAGCTCGTGCACTGCTCAACTGCCTGGACACTATTATATACAACACATGTCAGTGGCCCAGACACGACGCATACAAATGTCTGAATCTAGCCCCTTGGCAGCAACATCAAGTAACAAGCCCAAGTCAGTGTAAGGTACTAAGGGACCCAAGTATCTTCTCAACTGTTAAGATCTGCTTCAGAAGCACAGGACTCGATTCAAAGAAGTGGGCTGTTTTGCTTTGTTTATCTTAGTGATGACTACAAATGCCTTTGCAATTTTCTACGGAAAAAAAAGGCCACAAATTGAATCTATGCTTACCTCAGTTTGGGAGGCAAAGCAACAAAACCCCACAACATAGTACCAATATAGAGCTGTCAAAACAAAGTTTTTCTACCATTTCTATGATTAAATTTCCTTTCTTTCTGACATTCATGGTTTTAAAATGAGATGTAAAAAGAATTATTATTATTAGCCTTACAATTCAAGATACACAGAACTGTACAGAGCATAACACCATTATTAAGATTTTAGTCTTAAAAGCAAGAACAGTATATGGGAAAGAAAGTCAAGTAAGAGCAAAATTGGAAAGATTGCAGAGGAGGAGGTAACAAGATGTACTTGTAAGAAGCAGAGTAGAAAAGAATTCGTAACTAATGGGAGGGACGCAAGAAGGAACTGTGGCACACAAAATATGAGACATTTTTCTGTGAATACTGGTAGTCCAAAGACATGTAGGTCTGAATATCTCACAAGAAACAGAGTTGGAAGGCAAGATAGATAGGAGAAGACTGGGAGAATATGGAATAAATTCCCTCTTCAATGAAATATTGTCCAGGTGGGTGAGGTCTGAACTATAATGAAGTATTTTTAAATGTAGCCAAAATCAAAGACACTGTTATTTCATCCTTTCCTTGAACCATCAGTTTTGCAAAAGAAATGTTGCGGGTCATTAGTCTCCAACACAAACTAGAACACTTATGTTTAAATGTAATAAAGTCTTCATTAAATAATTCCATTATGTGTGTTTTCCACCTACTGTACACATACCATGAATTACTGATAGCAAGCCCTAGGCAAAGGCAAGAGGAAAAGAGAGCTCAAGTGAAAACAACTTTTTTTTCTTTTTGGAGTGAAGCAGGCTGAACACACATGAGAGTGAGTCTGATATGTTTACTCACAAGAATAGCATCATCATTGCATGAATAGGCTTGCTGATTTCAATGAAAACTCAGAGTAATGCATTATTCAGTTCAGCTAATGGAATCAGAATCTGATTTAATTTGAATTAAGAATGAGTAAGGTGAGCGAGCAAGAAACAGAAAAACAAGAAACAATCCAAAGTGCAAAAACACAACTCGATCTCTATCTGCAGAAGCTCCGAATTTCAGACTAGGGCTGTCTCCCAGCAAAGCATGGGAACACTTCCTTTCATTGCTTATTCTTGCCCTGTTGCTCAGCTTCAAAACAGGGAACTAAAAGCAACCGTGTCATCAAATTCTGCCCCTTGAAAGCAACCATACCATTCAGTCCAAATCTGCTTCATAAACTTATCAAGCTCCATCTTAAAAGTAATTCATTATTTTGCCTCCATTATTTCTATTAGAAGGTTTGAGAACCTCACCACTTATAGTGGCTAATAACCTTCTTCTAATCTCCACTCTAAATTTATTCATAGCCAGTTAAGACTCATTCATTCTCATGCCAGTGTTGTCCTTTACCTTACATAGTTGTTTTCCTCTTGGGTATTTAACCATGCTAAATTTATAGCTAACACTCAGCATACAAAGCTTCATTTAGCTAAACTAAATACACCCAAACATTTAATCTCTTCTCATATGATGAACTTTGCGTACCCCCAAACCACTATATCTGTTGCAATTTGATTTCACTTTTTGGATACAAGTGGACGCTTTTCACTGTTATCTAGAGGAGGTAAAGTCAGAGCTTCATATAGTGACAATGACACATCCTGTCTCTATCGAAAGTGACGTGACCTGGCTGGTGTATTTTAGACTTATTCTTATCTTTATGTGGGACTCCAAAGTTTGTATTTGAATCTGAAAATGTGCAAAAAAACCCCAAACAAACCAAAAAACCGCCAAACCCAAACAAACCCAAAACAACAATTGCAGAAAGAGTCATCTATGTTCCTTCCAATTCAGAAACACCAAATTCTCTACTCGTCTTGTGTATATAAATAGTATTTATGCCTTATGGAAAGAAAAGATTGTTCAAAGGTTAGGAAATGAACCCTAAGTTTTGGAAAATAAAGACATCTGCTCCAACCTCAGAGTCCTGACACATCACCTGGTCTTTTGACTCTGCATTTCCTCATCTACTACAACAACGATATTCCCCTGCTTAGCAGACATGTATTAGGAGTGCAACAATGACAATGTAAAGCACAGGATGAGATGATTCCAAGCTGCCGTAAGTGCAACATTCAGAAATGCCTGCAGCCGAGTCCCAGCGGCTTCACATCACAGACCTGCAAAGTTCTTTTATCACTTCACACGCACACGCGTGTAGGCAGCAACATGCCAGCAAACACAAAACAGGACTCCACGTCAAGCTTTCTCACCCAGGGAACCAGTGGTGCACACAAAGGTAACGCACAGGGATCCCAGCATTCCCCACTCTCAGGGAGCACCAAAGATGTAGTACTATGTGCTACACCATGCGTGTCGGCAGCCTGAGCTGACACAGTAATTCCCAGGAAACAGTAAAGCATGGCAGCATACTCTTATTTGTGCCACCTCCAAAAGCCTTAACTTAAAATCACTGTCACCTATCATTGAGAGAGTTGCACTGTACTGTTCCAGTCTACTCACAATGTCAAACTCCTCCTTCAGTGACATCTAGCTCTGAAACTATCTCCACTCCCAAACGTGAGGAAATTCATGTACTTTCTGCCTTTTCAAGTCCCCTTCTGATAGCTTACATTTCATTTCTTTCTCCCCATCTACTATATCATGCAATTTGGATTGGTTTACTGAATGCTGACATGGGAGACATTGCTGTAGGCAAGTCCCTACGTAAAGGAATTCATGACGCAAGTAATGCAAGTTGAGCCTAAACACAAAACCAAATTGTATGACAGTGTAGTATTTTAGTTATATACAGAGGTTCCTAGGAAATGGTGGTCAAAACAATTTTTTTGGAAAATAAAGTTGCCTTCTCTAAAACTGACTTTGGTACTATGTGTGAAACAACCTGACAAAATACCATTTTGAAAAAAAAACCCCAGAACAAAAATGTTTATGAAAGTCAGCTGTATTTTTTTGTTTCAAACAATTTGTTTTAAAATTAATTAAGAAAAAAGGGCAGTATAAGTCCAAAGACATTTCAAAGGTCTTGGAAAAATGTCTTCATTTGGAAAATTCAGAACTGTTCAGAACTGTTCCAGTTCAGGGCAATGCATTCTTTTAATGCTCAATATTCTTCATGGGATACATAACCCAATCCTATTTCCCCTCTAATCAGAAGATACTAATGTGTTGCGGGGCTTCAGGTTTAAATCATGCATTGCGTGGAATACAACCCCCTCTGTTTGCTAACATGGACAGTTAGTAAAGAAAAATAGAAGCAGCGAGGATTTTACTCTGGCCCATAGACAGGGGTAAAGTTTAAGGAAGCACGAAGGTCACGAAGGTTTGAGGGCTGGCATGGCACCTGGAACGGTGCCAGCAGCCACTTGGAACTCCCCTCTCACATTTCATTAAGCAGACGCACCTTGGTCTTCTGCATCGCACAGGAGCACACACAGAGATTGCACAGTATCCCCAGGAAGCGCACTCTTTCAGCTACACTGCCCTTCTCTCCCCACCTTATCGAGGAGCTGTTTAACTGACTGCTGGTCCCTGCTGCGGGTGTATTCATTGCTGTCTCTCAAGGGAATTCAGTTTCAGTAGATTTTCTGTGTCACGTACCCCATTCCAGTGTTTCTGTAAAACTTTACTTTGGGATGGAAGGAATGTATCAGTAAAGTACCAGGATGTAAGGTGCTATCTTCAGGTCTCTTTATGGCTTGAGATATACCCCACCAAGGTTTCATAAAGGGGTATCAAGTGACTGCCGTTTTCATACGTTTTTCAGGGGCCCCTGATTACAGCAAGTCATGCTAGGACAAGGAGACAACCAGCTTCAGTCCTCTGCTACTCCTGGCTCCCACTTGGACAGAGAAGCAGTTATATGTGGAGAGTGGACAGTTTTGTTTTTTTAAGATACATCTGGATTTGGGACATGGTCAGTAGTTCTTCTGCTAACAAACATCTGCTAGGTTTGATCTCATACTGACAGACCACAGCCCTCATCTGGAATGGTTTTTGCTGATCATCTCCCTTCACTTTCAACAAGCCAGTTCTTTTTTCTTGTACCAAGGCTACTGGATTTATGCCCGAGCATTGGATTGCAAAGGAGAACTTGGAGATGTAGCTAATTGTGAAAGCTAAGCTCTATTCAAATATGGGCACATCCTTTAGAGCCCCACAACCTTTTGCGAATGGCCTTGCAGAGTTTCTTGAAGACTCTTACGTAGTTTTAGGAGCAGGTTTTTGTGGGGCACGTGCATAATGTGGTACTCTGCAAAAATGTGGGGGGTCCTAACTTTAAACATCAATGTCTTGGCCATCCATTTTCTGTAGTTATCCAAGTAGGATAAGTTATGTTATAAAATAAAATGTTGAAAGAAGGGATTCACTAGGGAAAAAAGCATTTTAATTTATGGATATATATAGAGAGAAAGCCAGCTTTTGTTTCTGAACTCCAGCAACTTAAAAATAGCCAAATACATATATTTCTTGAATAATAATAAAAAAAATGCTTTGGGCTGAGACATTTTATGCCAAGTCACAGTCCAGAGCGGAATTTTATGGTCAAGTTATAAACCTGAAAAATATGGGCTTATAATGGAAATCCTGACAGACTCTAGTAGGTGCTCCTATAATATCTTGAATTTGATTTAGGAGTGGTTTTCAATAATGCTTTCCCAATCCAGTCTGTTGGGGACTGCTAGGAAAAATCTAATGTTCCCCCCCCGCAGTGCAGCTCCGTGTACTTGATGAGAATGCTGGTATGTTGAGGCAAAGCCAGCCTTTGGGGCTTTTGTAGCCTGCGGCTGTCAGGTCCCCAGTATCAGAGACCCTATAAATGTCAGCGCTAAGTGCACCTTTCATTTAACAAAACAATAAATTGTCTATCTCTGTGCAATACATTGTGCATTTCTGTGCCTTTGCAAAGGCTGATGTGATTTGCAAATGGCTGAAAAATCTGCCTCTTCGCTTTTTTTCTAACAACCATGAACTATGGAACTGTTTTTGGGAACACTGGATTTTTGGGGGAAAGGAAGAGGAAGCCTAGATAATCCAGAAGGAGTCAGATTAAGACTGGAGAAAGAATGAATACTACTCATTATAAACCTCTCCCGGTCACTGACAAGCTATAAAAGCAAGTTAACATCCCTGCTCACAGGACCTGACACAGTACAGAAGGGTACAGCTAACACAGTATGTACCATACTGTGCAGAAAAGAAATCCAACCACACTTGTGTTAGTAGTTCCGACCTTAGCTTAGTCCTCCAGTACCTGCTTTGTCCCAGGTTCCCTGTGTGTCCTTGTCATCACCTGCACCCTTCACATTTATCCCCCTGTAAATTAAGCTGTCAGAAAGTTACACGGTTAGCCTATGCTTGTCTTCTAGACAGTGTAGTCAGTGGAGAGAGATAGTCACCTTCAAAGGTTGAGTCATTCCACCCAGCTCTAGAGCTAATGACCAAATATATATACACACACACACACACACACTAAAGACCGTAAACAACTCAAATACTGTCATACTGAGGTTATTATAGCATGCAGAAGAGCCTTAGAGAATCGGAGGTCAGAGCACAAAGCTGGAAGAAAGATATCTCTATAATTTTTATATAAACCCAATCTTACATTTTTGTTCCTGTGGTTCTGATGCAATCTTCCAGATTCTAATATCCCTCCTGCACAAACTAGAACAGCACATGGGGTTCAATGCAGTCATCAGCTAGCTGGTATTAAAAGCCTCAAACCCAAATGCATTATTATGAGAGAAACAAGGAAATTGAGGTCCTCTCCCAACCCTGTAATGAGACACAACAACATAAAAACTCTGGTAGGTGGCAGGCACGATGCTCCTGTGCTCTTTCAGAGCACTGAACAGGTACCAGCTAGAGGGAGCCAAGCAGCCAGAGGATGAGAATGAAGGAGAAATGATGACACTGAAGAAACAGCAACAGGAAACAGAGGCTGACACAAAATACTGTAAAAGTAGGGGAATGACAGAAGAAAGCAAAGGACAAAATTACAGAGAAAGACAGTGTGTGAATTTGGTGAGCGGACAGTCAGTCTGAGACAAAAGGAGAAAGAAAGAAATGAAAGAAAGGAAAAAAACTTGTTCAACATTTAAGTTGATGAATTTTATCGTGCATTCCTTCATTTTAATGCTTTTCACAGGAAACTTCTGTGGACAACTGGATTTGGTAGAAAAGATTAAAAAGTTACTATACCAGTTCAATACTCCAGATAAAGTGATTGGTGAAGAAAGGTGGGGAAACTGCATGAAAATCTCCATCAATAGGTACGTAACTATGCAGGAAAACATGGAATACTGTGCCCGCCAAGGAAACGCGCAAAGCGCAGAGATGCTGTAATTATTTTTAATAGGATCCAATTCCCTGATTTATTTGGAGAATTATTTCCAGCCACAGCAACTAACAGCCAAAGGAAGATTTTGCCAGGCCCCGATCCTATGTCTTGGCATAGTAGCAATGGCTGCACTCAATGTGCCCACATTCATCTGAGCATGGCAGATCAGACACAATGACCAAAGTCCTAACATTTATTTCCTGCCCTGCCTTTGATGGAAAAAAATCTTAGTAACTGAGAGGATCAAAAGAAACTTCTTCAGCATCTCACAAAAGCCCAAGACAGTCCAGTTAACCACAGCAGAAAATAAATCTGTCCCCTTCCACCACTTAAATGTTAAAAGCTAGGATGCAGAATTCTGCAAGATCCACTGAATTTTGTTGCAAGGGCTTCTCAAGTTCATATGAACCTTTGCAACCCAGGGAGCAGAGTACCAAAGAAGTCCCTGGGTGTGGACAAGGTGGGGCAATTCCCCTCTTGAGACTTTATGGCATACCCTCTTTCAGTGAGAGCTCTCCAGTGGCACCAGAAAAAGGGTCCTTCATTTCAATCTGCCATCTGTGGATACCCAAGCTTTCCAGGAGGGTGAAAAAAAATAGTTATGATAAACTGGAATAAGAAAAGAAAACTGCACAGAGGGATTCAGGAGACTAAAATTATACTTTCCCCACCTATTTCGATTTTGCTCCTCCACACAATTAAAGCCTTGTTTCAATATGGTTTAATTTCATAGTCCTTGGTTTAGATCCTAGTCTTCTATACACTGCACTTCCTAATAGAGCAGCCCCATTAGTAAACTACATTTATGCTAATGTACTTGCTTGCAGTGATAATTATCACAGCCCTTAGCCCTGGTCCTTGCCAGTGTGAGCACGTCAGGAGGGGTTGGTATAGCATTATAATTACACAATTAGCCTTGTCACGGCAAGGAGCTCTGGGAATAGAGACATCTTGAAGCTTAAAATGTGGACAGCTGATAGATGACTGTCATTAAGCTCCTTTGTTCACTCCATGATGGAATAGTCACTGAGCTGTAGGGTAGGCTTCTTTAATGAAAAAGAAAGACCTTGAACCACAGCCACTATCCTCTCCCTCTTCCCAACCTGTCCAGTCACCCCCATTTCCTGCCACTTTACACAACTTCTCTCTCATCCCAGCTGCAGCAGAGTAACAAAAGCTGTCTCTAAGAAGTCATTCCTAATCCATCAAGTCTTGATGAAGGAGAAAGGCTCCTCACCTCCCAGTGCAGCCAAGGGGACCTCACTTGCCTCTGGCCCTCCCTGCTCAGAGCCTCCCTCACTCCATACATGAGGAGTGCAGGCCGAAACCCATTTAATTTGGGATGTGAGGTGAGCGCTGTAACCAGCTTCTGGGTCAGCTTCTCAGTTGCATAAATCAACACAGATCCTTTGAATTTCAACACAGCCTGTGAATTTACATCCAGTTGAGAAGCACTGCCCTGGGCAGTAATGAATACAGCGTTCTAAAAAGCTTGGCATGGAGAGAGGCTTCAGGAGCAGGCAGCGGACAGGCCCTCCTTTTTGCCAAGAGAACCACAGAAGGGCACTGAGCCCTGTAACGTGAACCAGCCAAAAGGGAGAGATAACAGGGCGGCAGAAAGAAGCAGTAAGGAGGCTTTGCAAGCGCTTTTGGCTTGATGGCTCCTGGAGACTCCCAGCTGCAGATCTGCACTGCTGGCAGAGAATCCTTAGAGAGAACAATGACTGCAAGTGTGCTGGAATAACACTCACCAGACTTGAAGACATGCATCTGCTTCATTGAAATTCGATCCCCAAGTTCCTCTCTCTTTTTCTATCCTAGAGTGTTTTCAAACATTGTTTTCCTGCATACCTGGATAACTGATGCTGTGCAGGACTTCAGTTAAGGTAATTTGAGAATTCTTTTATATTGAAAAGGTATAAAAAGTAATCCCCTGAAGTACTTGATTTTCCTTCCATGACATTCCACTGTATCAACCTACTTCTGCTTTACCTCATTACTATTCTGAGGGGTTGTGAATGAATTATTATAGTTCAGAATGCAAAAGACAGGTCTGGAAGCCCCTGGGGGATACAGTGCAGAATAGAATGGGGCACCAGCTAAGACCCAGGGGAGCTGAGCTCTCCTCCACAGGCTAGGTGATCACAGGCAAGCTGCTTTGTTTGAGGAAGATTGCTTCCTTTCTTACTCTTCCTCTGCCTTGCCTTCTTCCGGGCAGGAAAAGTTCCTCTGCATTCAAAAACTACTCAGCAAAACTGGTGCAGATGTAACACAAATCAACAGCAGCAGAATGAAACCATAATTGTACCAGAAAAAAATAGTAAAACAGTAGATGAGGCTGCCTGGGTTGAACTTCTATGTTGAATTTAGCAAGTGGTGTATGCAAAGTTACAGAAGCAAAAAAGCATTTCTACATGCCCTGGAGAGAGACAGAGCACAGCACAAATAATTCCAACACAACTCAGGCTAATTTTTCCACTAGAGTAACGGTGAGCAGATACAGCCTCAAACACAGGTGCCTTATAGTTAACCTCACCTAGTGGCAGAGTGTAACCAACTCTTTCTGACTAGAAACCTCGAGATGTTTCTTCTCTTCTTGATTGCATTTCCGTTAAGAATATCCTCGCCCCCACACCTCCAGGTTGCCAGGGAGTGTGTTTGCGCAGCCCTTGCTAAGAGAAATAGTATCAAACACATTGAAATATCAATGTGGATAGTACCTTTTTTCTTTTGTTAAAGCTTCCTGATTTACATGTATCTGTCATACGCTGGCTGACAAGGACGTAATTCACCTACTGAGAATTCACTTCCAGGCTTGTGCTAACCTTACAAAATTTGATTCTCAATCCGTTTCTCAAGTAGCCAACACCATGGACGTTCATGAAGTATTATTCCATCCTTCTATACCCTAAGGCCACCAAGCTTGTCACTCTTGCTCCCACTCTAGGAAGAATCTTGATACGTGAGCATAGATTACTGCTTTACTGGACATCAAACTCCACATAAAACTGCTGTGCTGAACTCAGAGGTAAAAGGTTAAACATTCAGTCCCTAAGCGAGATAGTACACACAGAAGTGAGACACAAGGAGATGCCTTGTGTATCTGCAAAGCAGAAGGGAAGAACCCCCTTCGACACAGCTGCTGTCTAACAACCATGTTTTATGCAGAACGCTTGGGGGCTACTCTATTTTTATAACTTTCATCCATAAAATAAGAAGCTAAAGCTTCTGGAAAGAGAACACAATTACCCTACAATGATATAACAGTCAGAATAAACTCAACACAATCTGTATAAGCAAAATAAAAAGCATCCAAGCTTTTTTTCAGTTGGCAGTAGGTAATATTTAATAACTGCCCTATCATCAACCTTCGGAAATGATCTCCAGAGCCATATGCAGGTTGGCAACCAGGCATAGCGCCTAACTAGTTTTTGCATCTAGTTGTACAGAAGCAGAGACATATGGAAATGAACAGCCTGGCAGAACAAGTGAACTCTGAAGCAATGACTTCAATAAATAAATGCCTGCACATTGGCAGATGGAGAAAAGCGCAGTAGGGAGGAACTGTATTGCAGCAGCAACTTGATTTTAAACGATTCGTAAAAATCAGCCTGAACTTCGGAATCGAGGCGTTTCCAGTTCCTTCAGTTCTCTTCTTGTTGGGGTAAATGCTCACCATAAAAGAGGGAAGGTGAGGGTAGCAAGATCTATCTAACTAAAGATACCAGAAGCTGTTTCAGGGAGCAGAGAATAGGACTGGGAGGTCACTGATCATTTTTGCCTCTTATTACATTGCTAATCATGTTTTTAGTAGCTTTCAGAAAGACACAACCAATTATTCCCAAAAGTCTAGAAAAGCAAGATGTGGAAAGATGTTCTCAAGCTGTATGGCAGAGCCTGAAACGTGAGCACAGTGGATACAGGTATGTGGGATACAAGACCTTTCCCGCAGTGAATGGAAACTTGTGCTTGATGCAGTAGCCACCTTCTGCACTCATTCCTCTGGAGATGGTCTGTTTGTAGGCAAACTGAATCTTTCCTGTTTGCAGGCTGCAGCCTGAATCCTAGTCACTGTCAAATGTGACAGATGAGTGGAAAACAAGTTATTACTACTGCCCGGCTGCTAGCAGAGGAGTAGCACGTTTATTCCACTTTTTGGGATAAGGGGACTCCTTGTCTGGTGATCTCAAAGATTATTCTTCCTACCAGTTCTGAAACATTTTCCTGTGTAGGTCCTCTCACACCAATTGACATTACAGTCTGAGAGACAGCAAAGGAACAGGCATTCCTGTATCCCATCAGAAAGCACAATGCAATGCAGAAAATTCTGTAAAACATTTGCATTGCTCTTATACATTATGTGGTGTGCACAGCCTCATATGTCCCTACCTCTTTCCTCTCTTCAGTCCTATATTGCCTCCTATGTAATAATAAAGATACGTATCTTTATGCATAGACGCAACCTGACGGGGAAGATTTTCAACACACAGCTGTCATTCAAGGTCTCCAAAGACAAGAAGAAAATAAGAGTTAAAGGTACATTTTAGTTCTTTGGAGTCTACTTCCGCAACAGGATTGTACCATACTGGCATGGTATGCAAGCAGTCAGTACCTGCGGTGACCATCTCAACTATAACAAGTCATCCCCTACTAAATACCAGATATGCATGCAAAAGCATCAAAATGCAGAACTCCCTGTCAGACACGTCCCGATTCTCTCCATGCTCAGTACCAACCACTGCAGTAAAATTAAGAGAAGGGAAAGAGACACATGAAGAAACCAAAGAGAAAAGAATCCAGACAAACTGTGACGGCCCAGAGTTAACAGGTCAGCCCTATGTACTAAGCACTGCACTCTTCCAAGAAAACAGTAACTTACTGCTGTCCCCTTTGTGGGTAGCCAAGCGGATGAGCTTCATGCTGCAACATGAGGCTAAGGCAAAATTAACCTAAAGATTATTGTGATGCAGAAGGTGAATTTAATTAAACTTCAATAAACTAACTAAACTTCACTAAACTTACCCTCAATAATAGGCCACCTTTTGTTATAAAGAATCTCCCTTTCTCTTCTTGACACTTCATCAGTTAATATTACGTGTATGATCTCATGTCTTTGCACTGCTTGGTTACCCACCATCTCAGAACTCAAATGTCTGTAATACCTCATCTTCTCTCACATCACATGGTGGTCAGGAAAACTGGCAGGCAATGATTTTCAAATGAGTGTACCTAAAACCAATCCCCACATTACGCTGAAACCATTCACAATGGAAGTCAGTTTAGAACCTGTTTCACTTCGATAAGAATCACCATGGGAAAACCATGACCTGCCTTCCACAGACCCTCCCATGGATCTGTCAGCTCTGTAAGCCTCTACTATGGATCAGGCTATTTCCTTCACTAAATCAGCTGCCCACATAAAGTCCATAGCAAACAAGAACAGCTATTAGTACAATGAGTCAATGGCCATATGCATGCATAAAGTGAAAATAAAGGTGGGTTATCTTTTCACGTATGTCACTGTGTAAATGTTTTGTAATAAATAATAACGGCCACTATCAATCAAGAGAGTGGAGAACAGATGGGAAGGAGGTTGTGTTGAGAGAAAGGACTCAAACAGGAATATGTATTTTCTCCCCCACCTTCCTTGGATAACAGCCCTAAATAAACCCTTGCAAGTCTCCAGATACAAGCAATCCCCATCAGTGTGTTCCAGTATTCCGTGCTGCTTTACCGTGCTGCTAACTCTGGCTGCTTTACCACTGCAGAATCACAGATATAAACACATCTACAAAATGCTGCAACATCAGAATGTGGGTTTGGGATTCCCCCCACCCCTTCTGTGGATCAACCCCCCGTACCCAGCATTATGGTCATTTCATCTACTGTCACCGTCAGGCAGGTTTGACAACAGATTTGATCGGGGGGGGGGGGGGGGGGGGGGGGGGGGGGGGGGGGGGAGTCCCTATTAATGATGAACCTCAAAGTCCTCCCCTTCTTGAGCAAAAACTCAGGGCTAGCTGAATTTCTCAGTTTTCTTACTTTTGCAAGAAAATATTTTGTATTTAAGTTTCTAAAAGAAGTGAATGTTCACTTGATGGCTGCTATTCTATCCAGCAAAACATTGCTGAATCTCCAGGTTTCTCTCCAGTGCTAAAAGTTTAACGTTACAACTTAAGATTTCTTAATGGATGTTGTAGCAAATTCACTTAAGGCTGCAGATTTAATGTAAGAGGGCAGTCTGTGGCACACATTTGTATGTTACAAGCATTTTCACCAAAATAATCTAAAACTTTAAATAACTTCTAAATAACTCTAAATAAAAAGTGGGTTCCAGTTTCTCAGTCGCAGCAACACCATTGTACACAACTCTGGTTGCAAGAGCCCTTAAAATGGATAAAAACTATGGCCCCCTACACTCCCAGATCTTGTTACACTTTCCAACCGATTATCAATAACTTGGTCTTAGTACAGCACTGAATATCTAAACATACCTAAAAATATACGTAAAACATTGTGCAAGGATTACATTAGGGCTGCATTTAGGACCTATACTCCGTTCCACCTCAGCTGAAGTGCAGTCTGTATGGCTTCGATAATGGCTTCACTCTTGCTCCTAGAACCCCACAGGAAGGCAAAGAGCATTACACCATAGCAAGCAAATCAGGATCGAGCCCTTGAGATTTCCCATTCTGCAGAGACGAGCAATATTACCCTCCAGCTTCAGCTGTTGTGATAGGTCTTAAACACAGCAGAACCGTGGTGGTTCCCAAAGGAGTGACATGAAGTGAATATTTATCTTCTTGGCAGTGTGGGGGCAGGCAATTGATGGCATATTAGAATTTAACTGGCAATGCAGATTCGGAAAGGTTGAAAACTACAATCAGGTTAAATCAGTATCTATGAACACTGAACAGTAGAAGAGGCTGAAAAATCATTCTGTGCTCAGTCCCAGATGTCACACAGGGGGCTTCTTCCCCCACTTCTTTTTTCCCCTGAAAGACCCCCATTAACACCGAGTTGGAAAGACAGTCAAGAAAAACACTTCTGTTTGCATATTAACAACTAATCGATAATACTGTAAGCAGTCAAAATAGTGCGTATTTCAAGAACTACCCAACCTTCTTGAAAACAAAAACACACCTGAAAAAAACCCCACAAACAAAATCCAAAAAACCCAAACAACTTTTTTGTATCTTTTTTTTTTTTGCACGGCACGTTTTTCAGTTAGATATGAAAATGACAAAAAAAGAAAAGCATGAACAACATACCTTAGCTATTTGGACACACCAGTTTAGCAGGAGCTGGGAGCCAATATTATCCTTATGTTCATGAACATAATCCAACAGGCAGCCATGGGGCATCAGCTGAGTGACTAGTTGAATGGTCGGGCTCAAGCAGACACCCAGGAGTCTCACCAGGTGCGGGTGGTCCATGCTGGCCATGATAAGAGCTTCCTGTAACAACAAAAGCGCCCTAGTTACTCCAGTGCGCTTAAAGACTCTACGCATACATTTCCCATTTCCTATAGAGCATCTAAAGGGGATCAGTGTCCTCTAAGTACTATGAATTCCTGTGTTGTCTATCCAGTGCTAGGCACACCTAGGCAAAATCCAGTCTCACATAACGTATGCTTGATGTAATGAGCCCCAGCAGTGGGTCAGACTACCTGAACAGATCCAGTGAAGGCTCAGATCAGAAATTATGAACTGCCTTATGTTGCCTGTCCTGTTACAGCCACAGAAGCAAAGAGGTGTCACACACTTGACTTTGCTTAAAGGTCTCATTGGTCTTGTTTTACCTCCCTTAATTTTGTTTCTTGAATATATTTTTCCAATTTGTGGTCAATCCATTGGGCATCAGCTTTTTTTTGTGCAAGCAAACTATGCCACTCGTGCATAGTTAGATGGGCAGTTAGGCCTCATTTGGTGAGATATTTGATTAAGCTGTGCTAAAATGCCTTACTGGATCAGAGATTTTATGCTCAGTATTTTACAGGCTTAAGTACATAACGTTCATATGTCAGTTGAAGCTTTCCCAAAGTTCAACCTGCAAAGGGTTAGGAATGAGGAGGTTTAGTGTGAGCTTTTCAAAAGTGTCTGATGCTCATAAGTCCTACTGAAAGTCAGCAGATTTGTTAAGCCATTAGGACGTGACCATGCTGCCGTCTGTATGACTGTTGTACAGCAACAGCCTAAACTAGCGGTTGTGATGGCACAGTAGCCCAGCTGCAGTAGCAGTCCTGCCTGCCTCCTGATGTTGCCGCAAGCAGACCACTACACAAAGCAGCAGCTTTCTAAATCTGCCTCTTAGCTCAGCTCCTGATTCTTCCAAAGTCCTCTACCAATAGATCTTGGGTGAGTTATTTCGTTTTTTCCATGCTTCAGCTTTCCACAGAATGAACAGGAGATACTATTCCTTTCTTTCTTCTATACTTTATTTATCTTTTCCAGATCGTAAGTTTTCAGAGGTTTTCAGCTGGCAAGCTAGGTTGTATAATACCGAGGACCAGAAGGACTTAATCTTGGCTATGCTATTCGGCCGTAAAGTTCATACCACTGACAAGTAGCACAGGAGCTCCTTAAAAAAACCTACGTATCTGTTCTTAGAGGTAATGCTGCCATCACAAGCAACTGGCATTCAAAAAAGGCGGGGAGAAAGCTTTTCCCTCTCATTCACTAAGCTGAGTCCTCCATTTCAAGACCCCTTCATCATGGCAATGGAACAATGAAAAGTGAGATGAAACTGCGGCTTTGTAAAGCTATTTTGGTTCTCTTTCTTTCTCAAAAAACCTATACGACATCTTTCTGACAACTTAAAGAATAACAGCTGTAATAGTGCCACAGAAAGAAAGATAGAAAAAAAAAAAAAAAAAGGATAAGAAAAAGTTTGCATCAGAGGAACATAGCATGCCTCCCCCAACTCATAAAAGGTTTTTTTCCCTTGCCTATACTAAGGCAAAAACAAGTCCTGGCAAGTAGGCTGAGTTTGTATTTAAGGAAATTGCTCATCATAGTACAAAGAATATTTGAAACCAAATTGCAGATTATTTGCATAATAGTTCTCTCTCTTTCTTTCCCTCTCTTTTTTTGTTAAAACGAAAAGATGAACAAGACACTAATTGTAGGTTTTTTTCCCCCCAATAAGAAAAGAGCAGATGGCCTCCATTGGGGGGAGTATCTCCCTTTTTCTTCCTAAATGTATGTGAAGAAATAAATAAATTACTAAATAGGGGCTGTTTGATGGGATGACTGGAGGAGGAGCTCCGAGGACGATTCCAATGTAACAAACTAGAAAAGGGATCTTAATTTAAGTAGTTTTGTTCACATTCAAATTAATATAGTTCTCGCTCACTCAACTCATATGTATGGGGGCTCCTTGAAACAATTTTAGACTCTCTTCTGCTGTCACTAGAAAATGTCATTGAAGGCCAAAAGAATAAATACCTGTTGACAGGTGCATTATCCAGTTTCAGAGCACAAAACTACTCTGCCTCATTTCTTCTTTTTACCCCTTCTTTTTCTCCTGCAGATGCGTAAGGGGATAGTACTTGTTGCCCTCTCCCTCTCTGGGTAAAGGTAAGAGTTACTCCAGGAACTTGGAGCAGGAGTACTTTTCTTTATAATGAGGACTGATTAGAACATAAGACAGTATATTCTTTTTGCTCACCAAGGGACCAGATGGAAAGCTTTGAAGCATGTGCTCCATTAGTCTCCAGCTACTTGCCTTTTACAAGTCTATCTGAGTCCAAAGGAAAGACACTTCTGTACAATAATAAAAGCAAGCAGTACCATTTGTCTCATTCTGGTGTTACAGGAAAGCGCATATTCTTCCAATAGTTTTGGGCAATGGTTCCAGAAAAAAATAAAAATGTTGTTAATAAAATATTATGGACTGCTCTGTAATGAATTGAGACACACAACAGAGAGCAAGGAAACCTTCATTATAGATCTAAGTCACTAATGGATACTAATTTAGCCTGAATCCTGGCTTCACATAGTTATTCTCATTAGTAAAAGCATTGTTATTTTTATTGAACTCGCATCTACAGGAGAACTAAATTCAGGGTTATGTCTATCCGGCACAGCACAAACACAAAGTAAAAGAGATTGCAATTGTTCTGCCAGAGCCTAATTAGACAAAACAGACAAACAACAACAGAAACGTTATGACTTAGTACCATTTTAAAAATCTGTTCAGCAAATAAGGAATACCAGTCCCCATTTTAAAATCTGTTTGGACACGAAAGACCCTAGAGCTACAATCTCCATGGCACTTAAGCACTCTGCAGCCTGGTTCCCAATTAAATTTTCTAAAACAATTAATCAGGTAAGGCACCTAAACTCACAGACTTGGCTGTCTGACACTGGCATCTTTCAAAACCGGCCCCTGCAATTTCCCATATCTTTTGGTAGGCTTATGTCTGCAGATCTTGTCTCTATACTCAACTGGCACAATTACACAAATGATTTTAAAATGGCGCCTACTCTAATTTAATGGAGAGGAAACTGAGGTACAGAAAAGCACAACCTACTACCCACAGTCACAGAGGAAGCCTAGAGCAGAAGTGGGAACTGGGCCCCAGACCACTTTATCTTTCTCTCCTGAAAAAAAATCCTTTGAAGGTTGAAAAAAAAAAAAAAAAAAGGGGGGAGGATGGGAGAGAAATTACTATGTTACGGTACTTTATCTTTCCCCTAGGAGTCAGAGTCTTTGTAACATCATGTGCTCACACTAGCATCTGAGAAATGACAGGAGTGGTGACAGTTTTGAAAGGCTCCTGTTGGACATCAGGCACCCTCCTTCACCTATCTGCAGGAGCAAGAAGTCTTATCACGAGAGTAACTCCCCAGCCAAACCAAAGCTCCTCCTGGAGTTTGTTCATGCTACTGTCGCTGCTCAGGTATTAATTATCACAGCAGTGCGTGGCAGCCATACTCAGGACGGCTATAAGCCAGCCAGCTTAGACGCAGGTAGCAGTTGTGGAGCTCAGCTTGCCCTTACCTCTAAGATGTATTTTGCAGTCCATGGTGAGCCCTGTCCAGCTGAGACTAGGGTACTACAAGATCTCAGATGAGTTACTTAAAACCAAGGCTGTGCACGTATATTCTACTCACAGCAGTGCTTACGGTGTTAATATAGCCGAGGGGAAGGCTGGTAAAAGACAGACCTGGATGCAGAAGGCAGCTAATCGTGCAGCTAGCTTGGCAAGGCCATTGTTGTGTCTCCCCAGCACCGTCACAGAGAGAATAGCAAGTGACTTCAATTGAGCCTTCCATGTTCAACTCAGTATTATACTTCTCAGATACGCTACTTTGTATAAAGAAATCATGTCACGTTGATAATTCCTCTCTTCTGCCCCTTTTTAATGCAGCTGAATTATGGCCACATTAAGCTCAACTCCTGTGATTTATATACACAACCCCATATTAAACAATTATATTAAACAATGACATAAATGTTATTTTAATGCTTTACACTGATCCATCTGTCACGTGCATTTAGTAACACAATAGCGTACCCAAGAAGAAGGGTGAGTTTGTAGGTCCCAGTGAGCCGTCACCAGACCTATGACTCTGGTTTCTGTCAGCAGAGCTATGCCAATAGGGGTCTGAGGAGCCGCAACTGCTAACCCACAGCGAGAGGCCAGAAGAAGCCCTCAGAGCACCTGCCGTTAGACTGCCGAAACATGCTTAGACACGTAGAGCTTATTTAAGTCATGAGAGCCGGCCGTCACTGTAACGATACAGAGCATAGTTACATCCAGGCTAAAAACACTTGTCAACACAGATGACGAAGGGAACTAGCCGCTCACTTCTCCCAGGTCGCTTAAGTCGCCTTCATTCCTTAGATGGCTTTGAAAAATGCCACCTAAAACTGTTCCCTGATGTATCCATACTCTGCAGTCATGTTTGAAATGCCTTTAGTTTGACTGCTGTTTCTGAAAAGTAACTCAAAATCCAACTAAAGCAGGATTTGCATTTTGGCCTTCCAGGATGAGAAAGAAAAAACAGTTCTCAAGACTGTGAGAAGAAAGGGTGCTCTGAGTAACACCTACAGCACATCTTATAAGATGGTATTTAACTTCCCCCTTTCCTACTTCAATGTGCTATTGCTAACAATTACAACTGACAACTGAACATAAATATTAGCCAGCATGATGCTCCCTGAAGAGCAGCCTTTGATACTGGTTTTGTTTCTCTGACCATTTAGTTTGTAAACCAGTGGACTCAGCAAGGTGCATGTGCCACTAGCAGTAAAATAATGCCATACTTATGTCCATGTTGAAAATTTATTCTCCACCCAGAGTGGTCCAGGACACAACTCTCTTCCAGCACTCGTTAATTAATACACCAGTTCAGTACATGGTCAAGCATCCCTGGCCAGACTGTTCCTGAGATGCTAGAGATGGCATACAGGCAACTCCTGAGACCCCTGGGGTCCTGGAGCTGGGCAGAGCTGACAGCAAGCCATCACCCTGCTGAGTCCAAAACCAAGCTCTAAAGGAAATCTGAACATCAGAATTGGTCAAGAGGCCTTCCCTCAGCTGCTTACAGAGGCTCTGAAACATGTTAACAGGTTGTGTCATTAAGAGTCCTGTACCACGTGGTGGATGCCAGCACCTTCTAATGCAGTGCTTGATAACCTCATCTTCTTGTTGCTGAAGACTTCATGTAACAAGAGAATTAGCATTTGAAGCAATATTGATTCTCTCCTTATATCAGATTTAAGTATCTAGCAGAGAGGAAAAGATACTCCTTCTGAAGGCTTGTTCTTTAACACATGAGCTTCCTGAGCGCCAATGGCCATACCACACAGAGCACTGGGAGAAGCTCACTTACAGGGAGCCAATGTCCCCTTCCAGTGCTCCACGTAACACGTGCTATCCCTCAGGCCCAGCGCAGGGGAAACATGCTCCCTGTTCCAGAGAAGTATCACAGATCTGCTGCCCCAATTCAGCAAGCCCAGGGTAAATTTTACTGCTCCAGTTAAGCCAGATGAATATATGCACCTGATAAAGAAAGAGTTCTGTAAGCAGGGACAAAGTCTGAAAAAATCTTTGGTTTCCTAACCTTCTGCTTCTAACTGTTCTCACCATAAAATGCCCTCAAACAAAACAAAACAAAAGAAGCCAGAGAAGAACAATCCACCTGTTTTTCCTAATCATTGTCAAGTAAATAAATGTACTTAAAAGCTGACTTCATACTGTGCTGTGCATTTTTCTGAAAGTACAAGCTGTGCTGTGGTAACAGGAGAGATACTACAGTGAATACACTGCTTTTTACATTAATTTTACAATGCTTCTAATGGCTAGGGCAAACACCTGTCTGGAATGCACGTCTGACCTGCTTCAGGGCAGATCCAATTACAGTCCAACATATTTTCAATGCCTTTTGTTTGTCTGCTAGGTCTTACAAATTCTTTAGGTTATAGCCGACTTAGCCTATGCAGTCTGCACAATTACTTAAGCTGAGAGACAGCACAACATACATACTCAACAACATACATGCCCACATTTCTCGTATGACAATGATTCGCATTGTTATACTTCCCCTGCACTTCCTATGGAAGATGCTGGTTTCAATTGCTTTACAGCATTGCTATACTTTCAACCCTTGGGCTGCAATTTTTCACCACTCAGGCAGATACTCTCTGGAAAGCTTCTACTGAAATGTCTCAGCCATTTCTGAAAATGAAGTGAGAGATGCAGCTATAGGGACCAACAAAGGATATCAGAGTCCCACTGCGGGACAGTAGCAAACAGAGGGAGGACATTAACAGCATAAACTGCCACAGCTGTTTTTCCAGGAACCATTTTATAGTCATTAGGAGCAGACACATTTAACAGGGCACTTTCAGGCAAAAGTCTTATTTGGGACTTGGCAACAGCTTCTGTAACCAATTTTACTGCGGTGTAATACAGTGAACAACACTTGACTGCTGCAAGGGCAGATTCAGCCCTGAGGTTACTACTGCAGGACTGAGCTACATGCTTTGACTTGGCTCACGTGAGTATGGTAGCACATCCCGTGTCCTGTGATGAAACATGTTTCTGTCACTGTACCCTCCTGAGAGACAGTGACAACACCTAGGCTGCATACAACAAATTCTCTCAACTTCTCACTGGAGAAGCAGGACTCAGGAGCAAATGAAGAAAGGTATTTTGGAAAAAGAAAAAAAAAATCTTTCTATACATTCACATCCATACTCCAAACATAAAGCCAAACAAATACTTACAGTAGGTACAGTTTCATCAATGGTTGTTGCACAGAAGTGTAACAGTGCATATTCAGGTCCAAATCCTATATGCACACTCACACGACCAATCGCTTTCTCTTTGGGGAAACACTGAGTTTGGCTGGCACAGCAAGAAATAACCAGAAGTCTAAATCAAGGCCCTGCTATTAAGGAAGTCTAACGGGCTGCTAGCTAGAGTTTTGCACTAACCACCATGTCCTTGAAACTCCCCCCATGCTTGTTTTGTTTTAGGAAGCCATGTTAAGGAAGCTACATGTGACCAAACAGAGAAGGTAACATTACGAGTCTTGTTAACACGTTTCCCCAGAGCCAGGACAAGTTCTTATGATTAAAGAGACTACAGGCTTTGAATGGGTGGTTTTGGACTTTATCTCTTTTAGATAAGAGATTTGAGCTTTTTTGAGTTGAGTTTCCCATGAGGAGCTTGACCAGAGGTCTGTTGGGCAGTAAGTGGAGTCACTGCATACTTCAACTGGAGTACTAGTGTGCTGCACCATTAAATGGTGAGATTAACTTACTCCTTCAGAAAGTTCTGGAAATCCAGCTGCCAGGTGCCACTACACCCAAAACTTTCCAGGATAAAAACTAAGAATGAAAAAGAAAAAATAAAATAAAATTCCATAGCAGGGACCACACACTGGGGTCCATTATGCACAAACGTGATGGAAACAGCATCAGGCAAGTACCGCTCACTTGGCTCTGACCAAGTTACTGCCATCGGGAGAAGCTGGCTCCAGGTCAGTGTCCCACCCTGCATCCAGGCTGCAGCCTGGTGATGAGCAAGGCATGGTACAACACTAGAGTAATGTGCTCTCCACTGTCCAGGAGCAGAGCTGGTCTCCGGCTGGGGCACTGCTGAACGGGTGCACAGCCTTTTCTGGAGGTGGTATGTGTCTTTAAATGTGCTGCATTTCTCAGAGCAAGCATACCCTCTGAGACTCCTTTGCTTGTCACAGCACTTGCACACAGCAGAGAGGGTATGTAGTCGTACTGACTCAACACTGCAGAGGCACAGCCTGCATTGTTGACACCGAATTCAAATGCATGCGATTGCCCCATGTGATTCAAATGCATGAGAGAGATGCCCCACTTTCCTCCAAACACTTCCTTGAAACTAGCACAATTCAGGGATTTGAAAGCTCTTCCTCTCAAAGGTGATGCTTACAGGCTGCTGGGTCAAATATTCCGTGCCCACCTTAGAGAAGCAGTAGGTCTTATTCACACAGGAATAGATACCTTCATGTGCTTATAAACACAAATCTGGCTATGTATTTTGGAGCAACATAAAATAAATTACAAAAAAAAAAAAAAAAAAAAAAGGGCAAGCAGTACTGTGATCCCTGTCCTGCAAACACTGAGGGCATGGGCAACCATGCTGACTCCAACAGGGCTCAAACGCTTAGAGTTAAGCACGTGCTTAAATGTTTGAAAGTGTAGGAGATACATTTTGTAGAACCCACACACCATATGCTTCTTACTTCTCCCTGCTGACTTTGTACCAATTAAGTCTCCCAATTCATTAGAGCCCGCGTTACACAGCTGAGGAGGAATCTCAAGTCTAAAGGAACAGACCTCTAGTGCACAACAAGCTAAGTGAAGATTTTCCATCGAACATCCAGTCAAGGGACAACTCCCACCAGCCTTTCTGTGAACCTTGCCTGAAAACATTGATTCTGGTGATGAGAAAGCAAAATCTAGCCCATTTTCAGTTCACTTTTATGCATAAATGGCCAAGAGTTCAGGACCTCAGCGACCAGAAATGTTTCCATTGAAAGCCGTCAAAGAGAAGTAACAGTGGATTTCAGACTGGCCATCCCCCCCTTGCAGACTGGGTGTAAGTAGTTTAACAGTGTGCACACCTCTTTGTGAAAATATTGTATCATTCTGACAAATGTTTTACTTACGGTTTGTGACACGCATCATTATTTCAGAATAGTCTGTCAAAAGTGATTTGTTTCTTACTATTTTGATGCAACTAGCAAAAACGTTTGAAGTTTTAAAGGTATGGTCTAAAAAAGCAATCATTTCAGCATTATTCGAACAGGAGGGTAAACAGACCTTACTACTGACCAGCTTATAAACATTTCCAGCCTTAGCTGCAGATTCCTTTCAGAAGGAAGGAGTTATTGCTTTGATTTTTGATTTAAGATGAGTGATGGCAAGGTCTCAAGAATGAGTGATAGAGGGAAAAAAAAATCTATCAAGTTCTCACTCCTTTCTGAGGAGTCTTAGGGCATTGCTTTGAAATTTTCTGTTATCACTGAAAAGCTTGACTTCATAATCACACACTCAAAGCTCCTTCCTCCTTCAGTATCAATTTAAAGGGATAGCATCAGATTGAAACCTAATTTCATCAAGTGTACTATCAACATTAAGAGTTGTTTTAATCACAGATATATTTTGTGCATAACCCAGGTATTTAATCTCTCACAATAGAGAATTCAAAATAGACTCATCTGCATGTTTCCCTCATCTGTATTCAGTTGCATAAGAGCATCACACTCAGGACTCAAGTACTGCAAAGGGATGATGCTAGTTAAACAAAAACGGTTTCATTGGACTGTTTGGTTCACTGTTAGATTTTTTCTTTTTTTTTTTTGACCAAGCTGGCATAAGTGAACCACAGTCATCTAAAGCTGCCACACATTTCCTGTGTTACAGTGCTTTCTTCCTTTCAACATTAGTCTGCCTGCTATTTTCTCCCAAGTTTCTACAGTTTTTCCTCCACCCTTTTCTTCTCTACTTTCTTTGTTCTTTTACCATCCTGTTGACCTACTCTTCTCCCAAAGATACAATTAAAAACCTCTTAAAAAAAAGCAGCTTCAAAGAAAATCACTGCCACCACCAAAATTCATACACCTCCCATCTTCTGTGCACTGCATTGCCTCTCCCAGCTGCTGCGAGGCTGGGCTCTGCCCTGCGCTTCACCTGCCACGGCAGCACCTCGATCCTGGCCGAGTCCTTCTGCGTCCAGCGATGTGGTCCCTGCCCCTGCTGCTGGGCAGATACCGCCCAGCTTTAGGACACTCCTCGACTAGCAAATACGGGGAGCAGTGGGTGTGAGGGGCAGGGCTGTGGTAGCAGGGGTGCTGCAGGGGAGGCTCCTGTGGGAAGAGGCTGGGGCTGCCCCGAAGCGGACACAGCCAGCTCCAGCCAGCCCACACCGCCGCAGGCAGCAACCAGCTGGGAGGAGAGCTGACAGGAGTTGGGCCAGGGAAAGGGGGAGGAAAGGTGGCTCTTCTTCCACAAATGTTTTAACGTGGGGTTTTTTGTTTGTTTGTTTGCTAATACTGAATCAGCTATTAAATATGTTTTATGTTAATTGGCAATAAATTAAATTCCCAAGTCAAGTCTGTTTTGCCTGTGACAATACTTGGCGAGTGATTTCTCTATCCTTATTTTGACCCAGGAGTTTTCTCTCCTATTCCTCCCATTTTCTCCCCAGTCCTGCTGGGTGGGCGTTGGGGCAAGCGAGTGGCGGTGAGGGGAGTTGGTTGCGAGCTGGGACGGCTCCTCCGTCCCCTTCCATGGCCATCCGTGGAACGGTGCCCACCCACTTCAGTAACCTGGCTCTGAAAAGTGGCCAGAATTTAGGAAGTCAATGCAAAGGAGAGCAAAGGTAGCTCACACCACTAGCCTGGCTATAGATATGTTTCAGGAGGGGGTTCTTATAAACCTTAAGACTGGCAGCTTGTCTTATGCTCTAATCATAACATTTCATATCCCTCCCTAAACTTTCATAAGATTTGAGCATCTCCTACTGTCAGGGTAATACACACGCACATATATATGTAACAATACAATATAACAATAATGAATCTTTTTTTCATGTTGATAAAATCTTGACATCTGCAATAACCCCCTCATCAAATACTATGTCTGATCTTCAATGCGTGGCCATATTCAGGTCCAGACTTCAGTCAGGGAGAGCCAAACAACTCCAAGAACAAACCTGCGTGAATGAGTGACCAACTCTCTGTTACCAAGACAAAAGCCTCAGTCAAATCAATCAATACAACTGTATTTATTAGTTTGTATTTGTGGCTGTGTAGACACTCTCATAAAGACAAGATCTCACTGAATTATAGAAGCCAAGAACATAAAGTTATGGGCAAACACCACTTAAACTTGCAGTACTGCAGGAGGGAACACTTATTTTATAAGTAATCTGTAATTTGAGAGTGGTATGAATAGGGCAAAATAATAATTTATGTTATACTTTCATCCTCTTCTGTGAATTGCCACAGTCCCAAGAACATTTAACTATGCTAGTAGGATAGCACGGTATCACAGATCCAGAATTTCCAAAGGACTATTCAACTAAAAGGACTCTACAAGTCAAAACCCAAACCTCTTTTCTTAGCGTTTCCTACAGCAAACTGCAGGAAGGCTGACTGGGGTAAATCTGCTTTTCAACAGCCAGCCGTACCTTGCAGCTGTCTAGGAAAAAGTGAAAAAGGCTCTAAGTGACACTGCGAGGGAAACTTCGGGCAAAGGAAGAACAGTTAGAAAACCTGGAACCCCAAGGCACTACCGCTGTGCCAAAGTTAGTGCTAGAGACACATTCACACCAGCTCTATGGATGTGCCACACAAAGAGCAAGCTTGCTTTCAGATCTGAAGCACAGTCAGTTTGCACCCTGATTATAAAGCAGTAACCCCATCTGCACTGCAGAAAGTTTTGACAGCTAGCACCTACTTTGCATCTTACTGTGAAGCTCAGGAGTCAAGGGGTTAACATTTAATAAAAGGCAGGAAAAGGTATCCATAGCTGTTACACCATCAGCCTTTCTAACCAACACAAATTACCTATGTGGGATGACTTATAAAACAGAAGTGGAGCTACATATAATTAATCCATCCTATCTATTCCTTGTTGCATGCATTTACAGTTTCATTTTTAAAAAGTTGTTTTTAAAGACCTACGCTACCACGGTAGGACATCTGACTGTGATCAAAGAACATGCTGTGCCTCCAAGAGGTGCACTGTGAAGCTCGAAACGACACCAAGTTGCCAGTTCTTTGGTCATCTTCAGCAGAATTCTGTGCCAGTGAAATGCCAAAGCCACAGCAAGCTGTTGCACATCACTGGAGGCCTTACAGGAGTGTTCCCTGAGAGAGGTTTTGGAAGTAGCTAACGATGGCATGTTTAGATTGTGCTGTGACTATGCAGAAAAGGAGAAAACAGGTATCAGTCACCAGCTATGGGCAGGCCAATGTGAATTTGAAAGTGACCTGGAATTTTGTCTCATTTATACAGGCAGGGGAGTGACAGGCATCTCTGTACATTAACACGTCTTTCAGGACTGGGCTACATAAGGGTATTACATGGTAAGAAAACGCTCTCTCTGTGCGACACTTTTCATGTCCACATGGAGCAGTGAGTGCCACTCACTTTTTCAGCACCAGCTCAACTGCAGACCAGAGGGCTGATCTGCAAGTTTTAGTTGAGCTAGAAACATTTATATGGTGACACAATGTGGTTTAAGACGCTTTCTGGAGCTCTAGGACACTCGAGAGCTTGCCAAGCTGTCACGTAAACATCGACATCAATAACCTTCGGTAGTCTAGAGTTTCACTCAGATCTTTGTTCTCATCTGAGTGACAGCACTGTCAAGAACGTAAATTGTGCTGTCACCTGATAGAAGAGATTAGTCACAGAAGGACTAGAAGCATCTCCCCGCTCTGCTTAAACTCAGACAGGACACAGCATTCAGACCCTCAGAAAAGACCTAGCACTGGAAAATGTTCCCCATCCTTTACTCTGCTAAAGAAAAAACTCCCCAGTGCTCCCACTCCTCCCCGCTGTCCACAGCTTAATCACACAGGAAAAATGTTTAATATTCCAATTTGGATTTGACAACTTTCCTGTCTAATAAACATAGTCTGACTTCTGAAACAACCAATGACTTCAAAACAGAAATCCACCAGAGTTCATTCAAAAATGACAAAACAGGTATTTCAATCACTAACATATTTCTAGAACATCTTCTAGCTGAAGAATTCACTGGAATTCATCCCCCACTGAAAAGCTCCAGCAGAAGCTCTTCCTTTTTAGTTCCAACAAGTTAATATATTTTACTAAGAAATATTTTTTCATTATTTTGTCAAGAAAACATTTCACCAAGGAAACTCACTTTCTTTCCCCATTTCAAACACCATTTCTTTCCAAACCTCCTCCAAACACTTTCATGACTAAAATAACTTCTCAGAGGACTTGTATTTTTAGTAGGTGACTAGCCACCAACCTAAACCAACAATACTTCTTTTTAAAAAAAAAACAATTTGCTTGGCTTCAGAAAACGTACAAAGAGCAAAATGCTGCTTTTATATGCATATACAAATCATCCCACTGAACTCCACCAAAGGGCACTGCCTAGCCAGCAAAAGCCTCCTCAACACCGGAGAACGTTTCCAAACAGATTCAACCTGGGGGTCGCCTATCCACTGACATTACCTCCGCTCAGTAAATCAAAGCCTGGGGAACTGCCCGTAGCTAGTCGCTGTTCCACGTGCCCCTACTTTATTGAGGTCTTACATTTCCATCAGATAAACTGTTATTTGATTGTACCTCAGCCTTTTCCTACCTTTGCATTGATGCTGCTCCGTATCACAGGATTTACCTACGCAAGTGATCAATGAATGCCTTTGAATTTAGTGTTGAGCAAATGCAACACAGCCGCAATTTGCCAACACTGCTCAAAAATCTACGTAACTGTGTTTTCTTAAACATTTTTATATCATTTGTCATGTAAAGCATTCGCGTTACAACAGGCCCTGGTCTATCTGAAACCTATTTACTTGTATTTTGTACAACATGTATTTGTCTATGCAATTAAAAACCTGATATTCTATATAAAGCAGAAACCTTCAGGATACAATTGCCATCACGTTGTAAGTAACTAAGAGGTAAGAATACCTATTCTCTCTCTTCTGTTGCTAATACACAATTTACCTTATATCAAGTGTCATTCAGCTTCTTTAAAATACCTGACTTGGGGGCAAGCACTGACTGATAACAAGAGATGTTTGGAAAGAACATTTTAGACACATTCTCAGTGGCTAATTAGATAAAACAGCTTTGTCTGAAAACAAACCTCATATAGTATCTGCTTTTCTAAGTAAACATTCCAAGCCAATTTAAAACCCAAACATAATTAAAAATAAAAAGTAATTTAAAAAAGCACTAAATAATATGCTTAGAGGTTATGAGATCTGTGTTGCAATTAACAGCGTCCCATCTCTAAATGGGTATAATAATCATTCCCCTACCCTTTATCTGTTGCGCTTATCTTGATTGAAAGCCTCTCAGGGCAGGGACAAGCTCACCGTGTTTTCACAGCACAAAGGTTTTCTAATCGTAATAGGTCCAAGAGATGCCGAATATTACAATGGAAAGCAACACCAAAGTTAATACGGAAAATATTGCTCTGCAAAATCTTGTTTATTTGTGGACATACAGTTTCAGTATTGAAGGACCAAGCATTTCAAACCAGCAATTACTGCCCCGTGGGGACTGCCAGCCACATTGTGACCTCAGCTCTCTCTCTGTTTATCCTAGTTATTGCACTGAAGTCTAAAAGGTATTGGCAGAATATTACAAAGATTATCAGCAAGCCAGTCATGTACCAGATTTCCCTGTCTTATTTCTTCCATTACAACTATGTGACAAGCAGCGATAGGGACAGTTGACTATCACTTGTAAATAATATGTAGAATATTAATGTGAACAGATGTTAATTATATCATTTTTGTAACTCTATGACAGTTGCTGATCTATTAGAGGTGACCGGATCAGCACTGAGACATGGAATACACTTAATTTTTGAAGGGTTATCTGCAACAAAGCACTAAGGGAGAAGTATTCCAAACTACAGTTTCTCAGAAGACTTGAAGACGAAACCTATTTTGACAGCGATACTTCAAGTTCAGCTCCTATAAGCCTGCACTTCTGTACCCTTAAATTTCTATAAAAAATGGACACAGTGCAAGTATTTGTATGTATAAAAAGATTTTGGACTTTTTTTTTCCTCAAAACAACACAAAAACCCTTGTTCTCCCTTAACTTTAAGTTGTCTTGGCACTTTGGCAGTATAAAAACCAGTATGAAAAATGTAATGCATTGATCCTCCAGGGCCCTTTGCCCTTGCTCACTGTCTGCATTGTTGCTGATCTCTGAGTTGCAGCACGTGCTGGAGCTCACACACAGCCCCATCAGCCTGCTTTCATGAAAAATCTGATATGTAATAGCCTACCCATCTGGCACTGAACTATATCACAGACAAGTGTACTTCAAAAACGATTAGCCAGCATATACATAGAGTTTTACAGCCAGCTCCTCCGACTTAAATATCAAGACATTTCTTCTTCAGGCTTTCCCTCAAACCTCACTGGATTCACTGTTAACCTTGAACTAGTGATGGCTTGTTTGGGAAGCATTACAGTTAAGCCTGTGGAAACAGTACCTCTTTTTTATTAACAGAGGTCCCATAAAAATGTGCATTTTTTTAATCAGTGTGGCAACGTTCTGGCATTACGCATTGCCCTTTAGGAACTTAAACATTAACGTGTGCCCATTTTGTATTGCTAATGTGAGCTGGAGGCACAAAGAAAAAATGCAAAGCAATAAGAAGTTTCTTAAATACAGGCTTTCATTTTCTTTTAGTGGCAAATCAGCAGTAGTTGCCCAGTTCTTGGTGCCAAGGTCTGCTTTAAAACTGGATATCCGTGTCAGCTTCTTCTCATAACATATCAAGCGTTATTCAATAATCTTAGCTTCCATTTTACCAAGTTTTGTCAGTTTTATTTCTGCACTTTACACTGGAATGTCAGAAAGACTCTGCAAAGAATTCCAGTGTTCCCAGTCACTTTGCTGATGTTTAAGGAAGGCTGTTTCTCATGTGTGTAATTACAAGTCTATCAGCTATACCCTACCACTCCAGCAAGATCTGTTCCTAGATGGGCATCATCTTCCCCTCTGCCTTAATCACACCATCCACTGGTTGTGCAGATGAAAAGACTAGCACCTGCAGGCACTGTCATGTTGGGAGGTGAGTCCCCAAAATTCATGGCCTTACAGTATCCAGTAGGAATTTTTACTAAAGTGCGTTAAGATTGCTCTCCTAAAGGCCCACATCCAGATAGCAATTACATAAGTCCTGGGAAAATATGAAGCTGGAGGAGAGCATTCTGGCTCAGGTCCAGATCTAACATATAGTAAAGGGTGGCAACATACAGCGCAATGCCAAGAACTAGAGACCCACAGAACGGTAAGAAACAGAAAACTCATCATGGAAATACAAATCCCAAGAGCTTCTGATTAAGTCTCCTAATTAAACTATTGTGTACCACTTTTGATACTCATAGCACCACCTCTCTGCCTTTTTTTTTTTTTTTTAATATTCCCATCCTTTGCCTGTTCAATTTCTAAACACTTTTTTGAAAAAGTGCTCTCCTACTGTGTCTTGATAAAATCGTGGCAACTATGGGATCCTGACGTTCACAACAATAACACATACAGTTAAGCAAACAACTGACTTCATGTTTCAGCAACCAAGCTCAACCGTACACTCCAAAGCAACAAGTATCAACCATGCTATTGGTGTACCTCATACCTTTAAAAAGAAATCATAATACAAGCAGTTCAAAATGCTTCCTTGACACACACCGTCTTTACAGTCAAAACTACTTCTTGAATTTGATTAGAATTTTTAATAGTTTCAATTAATCCAAAGTTGTGTTTCCCAGTGAATAAACTAACACTCCCTCCTGATCTTCTCCCCACTCACAGATTTACCCACCTTATGCAGGGTTTCCAAGTCACAATGCAGCATTAATTTTAAATAAGGAGTTCTGCCATTGCCATCAACAAAAAGCTTCTGAATATACTTCCTAACTCATTTAGGAATAACTCGTAACATCAGTCGCTAAAGCATGTGATTCTCCCTTAAACCTGTGGCAGGCTTCTTGGAAAGATGACTCCAGAGGTGAAGTCCTGGCCCTGCTGAATTCACTGGCAAGTTCACAGCTCCCATTGATTTCAACAAGGCTCAGATGTCCCTCACCACCAGTAGCAGGCAAATTCTCTTTCCCTCACTGTATCTTCCAGTTCGAATGTTATACCAGCAGAACTGTTTCCAAACAGCCTGGCTTGTCTGTCTGTGCTCGTACTTCATCCTTTCTTTGTATATACTTTCTCCGTACAGCCACATGCTCTTGCATATGGAAAATTAACACTCCCTGCACATACACGCACATCTTGCCCTCGCATACTGTGGAAGGAAAAATTACTGGAGTAAGTAAACATTTAAAGAGAAAATTATTACTCAAGATGGAAATAACAGAAATGTGGCCTTGCAACAGTTAATCTTCAGATGACTTAAAGCAGTTAACCTTCAGGAGTGATCAGATTTCCAGCTTCTGTAGAGGCTGATCACTCTCGGGGCTTGTGCATGGTATGCAGAGTTCTCAAGGACGACTTGATTTCTGGCACCTCTGGACAAGCTGGAAATTGTAATTGCAATCACAGTGAGCTTCTGTGCCTGGAACTGACAGGCAAACAGTTCCCCCTCCTAAGTGGCTATACTTACAGTGTGCATAAGTGGGAGGAAGAGGGGAGACTGCACAAAAAGGAGTCTACAATCAGATGAGTTAGGTCACCCCTTGCCCCCCACCCCCAGCAACTTAACATGATGGAGTGAAAACCTGTGTGAATCGCAGCTGAAGCACACTGCCAGGCAGCACAGCCACGCTGCTGTTCATTATCAGCTATTCTTACAGAGACCCCTTATGCCAGTTGGAAAGGAGGATGTTTACATAACTGACAGCAGGCAAGGATAAGGAAAAATGCCTCACTGCTGCCATAAAGGATTTCATTTGATCCTAAAGCTGCCCTTTAAACTGAGGTTCAAGATTAACTCGGTTGTATTTCCCAAGCAGCCGTGCAGTCAGTGGAATGACTGTGGCGTACCTGGATGTACTATCCAACTACTGTTGGTAGTAATGTCTTTTCAGACCTTCAGAAGCATCTACATGGACTGTTGGAAGACCTGGGTCAAATGCTTGGCTAGGTAGCATGAGATGTATATAAGGAGTTAAAAATAATTCAAGGGACAGACAAAAACATTTCTCCAGTCACCTGCATAGTCGTATAAGGCAGGATCTTACAAGGAGACTCAGTGTACATGCATCTGTGTCAACTGAGAAACTGTACATCACAGAGTGTGTCCACAGGGAGCCCCAAGGGCTCTATGAAAGCTGCCGTGGGCCAGGGAAGGAACCCAAAAGCTTCAGCTTAGAACCTTCCTATGTCTAACGCCCACAGTGGAAACGAAGAAAAGGTAAGTCTTCTCTCACCTTCCCCACCTGACTAGCTAGCTCTATCTCCAGTGTACTTTCCACAATGGCATCTAGACATATCTGAAGAAACAAAGAAAGCATCTAGACCCTATTCAGATCTCTGCGGGTTTTCAGCTGAACAGGAGACAAAATTCTCTTTTGCTAGTCAGCTACATGATTTTTTTCCTCTTGAAACCTCTGAACCAAAGGGAAGTTTGATACATCTTGAGGACTCGTCTTTATTGTAAGACAGGCTTACAATTTAGGAAAAGCTGTTTCTCTCTTCTTTTTGCAGTACAAAAACAACTGACTGCTTTATTAATTTGGCTAATTAGGCCAGACATAAATAAAAGATGCGGGTATCAGCCCCCTATACACAGCTTTAATTTGTTTGCTGCATGCCTGGTGGAGGTCATTGTCACTTATTACCTTTACACTTTGCTTGACAAATGCTCTCCTGCACACTGAACGCTTCTCCTAGAGACAGCAGGGAACTACAGGAAGTCCAGGCGAAGTCAAGAAGCCCCCTAGATCTTAATTATAAAACCATAAAAGAAAGCAACTGCCTCTGAAGCTCTCTTACCAGGAAACAAATGAGAATGGGAAATTTATTTCCAACCATAAATCCCAAACCCTTCAGTTTAATTTTTCCCAAGTTAACTTTCTCACCTAGCTAAGCAGCACTGCCTTCTATTATTAGCTTCTGGCCCAATATCAGCTGACCACCATCAGTCAAACTGTCTTCATCTCAATGAGCTCAGGGACTCCCAAGGAACTCTGTGTACGCAGACTTGTGCTTGCAGCCTCTAATTATTTTCTAACAGATAATGGAGCATTTAAGTTCAGAGAGGATAGATTAAACTTGTAAGTGGATCAAAACCCTGGACAGAATCACAGCTCACAGGATTACTTCCTGGAAACACCAAGCTTAGAGGGCTAGAGAGGAAAGGCCCTCATCAATTGTCTGTTTCGCCATGACACGTTAGTTTAAAAATATAGGTTTTTTAGCTTCAAAGATGGTTTGCTACGCTTTCCAACTGCAGCATGATTTTGGAATGTATTACATTATCAGTTGAACATCTGTTTTAAACCAGCTGATCAGGCCAATGGGTACTTGACTTATCAATCGTAACAGTCAAATAATTTGAGGCTGAGGATGGGAAATTGTTTTCACAAGTGAAATTAGAAGTCCTTGTTCTACTATCAAGTAGCCTCTTAGCTACGTATTTGCCTTTTTTCCTCACAACAAGCCTCTCTTCCCTCCCTAAAACTCAGAACCCTCATATATTCTGTTACCAGCCTTAGGGTGAGGAGCAGGACGTCCTTCCCTCCTGATACCCTCTGTGTCCGCTGGTCACTCCCCTCCCAGACACGCTTGCAGGCAGACCAGTAGCAAGAACGCCTGCACTCTGAATTCAAATTCTAGCACCCTTCTGGGGACGATGAAGTGTGACCAGCCAAGCAGGAAGGAGAAACTACGCCCCCCAACTTAAGTACCTAACTGTTTCAACACCTGAGGGGAAATTCTTTAGAGTGTGAAATTATTCCAGAGCTAATACCTATTCAGAAATAAGTGGAAAAAAGGGAAACCTACATTTTACAAACAGTAGCAACAACCTCTGCAGGGTAAAAACCAAATCCACAGAAGTCCACACGTACATTCTGCTTCTGCCCTGGACAAGGTGGTATGGGTTACTTAGTAGATTTTGGCTTGCACTGTTGTAACAGACACAGACTACTGCAGTGATAAAAACTATGTAAGAAACCAGGGAGCAGAGTAAAAGAAAAAGAGCTAGCTAGGAATGCGCGGAGAAAGCCTAGAAAATAGACTCTGCTGCAACTCCCCGAAGAAAAACTCTAAATAGGGGATGTACTTTTTGATGATGGCCAATTCATCATCTCCTGATGGGAGGAGGGTGGGAGGTGTTTGGCCATAGCAGGTGCTAACATCATGCATTATATCATTATAGTCATTATAGATCCATTAGTGGGTGTGCAAGGTGCTGAAATGACAGCCCAGTAGCCAAATTGTTGTTCTTTACTCTTTTAGCATAACATTTAGCAGAATTTCAGGAGTTTGCAGAGCACTTTTACACTTACATTCTGCCAACATCAGAAGTTTTAACCAGAGCCTATGGACAATGCCACTAACATCTATACCAGCTATTTCTGTAGACACTGAAGTGTTCCAAGTACTCTCTCTGTACACAAGCCGCTATTTACAAGAGGCTTTACATTTTCCAGAGCCTCTCTAAAAGGAATGCTAAGTTTTACTTGCAACTACAAGGACATACACAATTGAGTAAGAAGTAATTGCTGACAAAAGCACACCTGTACTTGACAAGTACAAAAAAAAAGTCAAGGGTGTGACTCTCATAATGACACCTCCTTCCCACTAACCTCCTCTTCCCATTCATAACCAACATGTCAGACACTTAAATAAGAAAGAGTTAACCCCCAGTATGTTCATAGTGGCACTTAGCCACCCATATACCTTTAAAAAAACCTGATACAACTGCTTTTAACCAACAACTATTCATAAATCTCGTTACTGAAATCACAACTGATGCATTTTACTTTCATATGTACAGTTAAGTTCTCCTCATAAAATAACACCAGTAAACAGTATCAAGTTTTATCAGGACAGTTATACTGACCAAAGCCTTGGAGTGAGAATGAGTAAAACACATTTTTCTATGATAACTTATTCTTCAATGAGAGATATTTAAGTTATGTCCTCATAATAGCTTAAAATTTTAAGAAGTTTAAAACTATGTCCTTTCTGGGACAGAGAGGAGCAGTCACATTAAAACCATAAACAATACCTAGGGTCATTCTCTTAAAAATGTGGCTTGTTTCAGGAAATAAATGACTGGGTTAGGAGGCGAGAATGGCAGGAACACCTGTACTGCATGAGCAGTTATTTCAAAACAATGAAATTAAATCATCTTCTTCATCAATGCAGTACAGCAAAGGATGTTACAGATCACTGTTCATATATCAAATGCAGCATTGATACAAAACATCTTATTTCTCCTTATTGTCACATATCAACTAATGATGAAGTCCAATTCTTTTTTAGTATGATCAAAAATAACCGTTAGGTTATTATTAACGTCTAGGACTAAAAATAACCTTCACTTTTCTCTCACCTTGTTATCATTGGGTCAGAGACTCATGAGAAACTGTTATTTTAAAGAGAAACCTTTCCTAGTGTGGCTGTACCTTACATAGTTAAAATCTCTAGAGTTTCCAAAAAACCTTCATAATTTCTGAGCCATTTATCAGATGTTACAATGCATACACTAGAGGGAAATGCGGTCCAGCGAATTAAGTCAGCTGATCATGCTGAGCTATGAAACCTCAGACAAGTAACTTTGTCTTTTAACAATGACCTTATGTTTTCTTTGTAGAGCACTTCAAGGTTAATCAGTATCAAAGGAGGAGATACTACTATTATTTCTCTATCCGATAAAGGGTCAGATCCTCAGCTGGTGCAAGTTGCTCAGTCCCACTGACTTTCATACAGTGACAACAATTCCCTCATCTTGAGACTGGAATCTACATCACTGACTGCCAGCACCAGACATGGAGCGCAGGTCGCATTCAGCGGCCTTGCACTCCCTGCGCGTTCACTTCAAAGGGTGCTGAATACCAGCTCTCCTCTTTCTGGAGCTCTACCATTAACAATACTCTTGACCATTATTTTGTCCATTAAGCAAATACCTAACACTCTTTATCCCTTTAGTGCAATTCATTCCTTTTGAACAGGGCCAAAATGGCCTTTTTTTTTTTTTTTAATTTGTGCACAATGATTACTGAATGCCGTCAACGTAAATGTGGCCGTCAACATAAATGTGCAGTGCTCTGTAAAAAGCACAGGAAGTCCCTTCATCTATACAACCTTCATTCAATTGCCTAAGAACTCACATGTGATAATTTGTCTGAAACAGCTAAATCCATAACTGTACATTTCTATGCATTTCTAGATGGAAGAATAGACTATATAACAGAGTACATTCAACTTGTGGTTTACAGTCTCATTAATGCTAACCAAATTAAGTCTATACACTGAACAGATCTTCAAGACTTAAAAGTCCAATGTAATGTTCAAGTTCACGAGAGGGATTTACAAGAAAGTGCAAATTTCTATCATTTGTCAAAAAATTGTTACTGAATAGGACATACACCTTCACAGCATCAGTGAGGCTTGATCTTGACACGGAGTGCATAGTCTCTGTGAACGTAGAACATTCATGAAAATTATCTTGACCTCTTATTAACAATATTTCGCAGGTAAAGCAAAAGGGCTTTTAAAATCTAGCATACTTGACTTTTCTTTCCCCTCCCTGTTATGCTTGCTGCTGCTGCCAGCTCCCAGACTCTCAGTGCTTAGTTCTCAGGAACACTGAAGCAGAGGAGAGCTGAGGCTAATTTTATGTTCCTGCAAGTTCTGCACCAGTGGAGACTTGCATACATGGCAAGATGCTCCGCTGCAACTCCTCTCTCTTGTCTCTAGCTTCTCTGCAATGGAAAGGTAAAGTATCCAGCATATGAGACAGAGAAATTTCAGCCTTCCACTGATGGGAAGACCATTCATAAGAAAACTCCAGGCATCTTAGGGTCCAGGATATTGGCACAGCAAAAAACCCAGCCCTTCATTATGATGGCACTGACGTTACCTTGGTAGCGCAGGTACTTATGGTTCTGGAATGGTATGATCTACATGCAATAAACTAAACAGGGCAGAGCACTGCTTCATACAGATCTGCCTAGCTCTACAGCTTCAGAGAAGCAGCACTGACCTACTCGCAGCTGAGGTGTAACCTTGTCTGGTTTTGTTTGGTTGGTTCGTTTTGTTTGTTTGAACATTGCTGCAATAGAGAATGCTATAGATATGCATTAACACTGAGACAGCTTGTCAAAGACTAAGGGAAGGAGGGAAATGGCCTACACCCAAAATCTCAGCAGCTTAGTTTTTCTAGAGACATCATATTGTAGCACTTGCTGAACATCAGCACAATATCAGTCCTGTGTACAAGCCTCCTTCTACTATTTAAATATAAGGAAAGAAAACTGGCAGAAATTCCTCTTTACAATCTCTGTGGACTACAGAAAGACACCCCCCTCCAAGACTCAGAGACACTGATCATCTCTTACTTACATCCATAAACTCCACATTGGCTTTCGGACCAGTGGTCTCATTAAGGATCTTAATGGCCACAGGAATCTTTACAGTTTCTCCCTCGGGGACCCAAATGCCCTAGAAAGGAAAAAAAAAAAGTGACATACAACAACAATCATAGAAACTTCATTCAGAGTTACAGTTCTTCTTAATGCATTTTTGTCACATTATGCAGTTCAGTTACGAACCTCAGAACTGAGAATACACAAAGTTATAAAATCATAAAAATTCCACAAAACTACTTCCTAATTGATATCTCAGAATTAAAAGCTGAGATGGCTAAGAAGTAAAGTTTAAATTTAAAATTCACAAACTGTGTGTCTCGTGGGCTACTTTTCCATCCTTCTTGACTATTGCTGTGTTCTTGGCAACCTCATGGTAGCCATCTCTACCACGTAATTATTGTCTAAGTATATTCAAACTGATTATTCAAAAATGTATTCCCATGACCTTGTAGCTGTCGTGACCTGGTCTGTACTTCCTCCATTTCCTCCCCAGTTTGAAGACAGATGTGGTATCTATCCCTCCTCCACTGCTCTGACCTACCGCCTCAATTTGGCAGGTTTGTGTTGCTCCCAAAGGGTTGGGAGATTGGTTTGACTTGCTCATTAAGACCTACTTCATGCCTTTGAGATTTGTACATGACCAACAGATCTTAAGAAAAAAAATCTTTAACTGAAGTATTTTTTTCCTTGTGGGTTCTGCTTTTACATCCTGGTTGTTAAAGGGTGCATTGACATAACTCATCTTTTCTACGTAAACAGAAGAAACAAAAAGTATTACGGTTTAGCTAATGACAATATTGTTTTACAAGGCATGATTACTATTACAAGACCCATGTGACACTTGCGAAATGAGAGACAAAGTTTATCTAGCTTTCCAAAAGTGTATTGTAAAGCCAATATGTAAAAACAGAATGACAAACTTTGATACTGCATTTTAATACCAAGATAGCCCAGCTTGAGTAGTGCTCTTGTGTGTAAGGATGCTTGTGGCCGACACTCCTTTTCTCACCAAGAAATAATATCTGTATGTCTGATCAAAACAGAAGTTAATGTTTGAACCTGAAGGTGTGCTCCTCCCACAAAATTCCACTATCCTCTGAGTTTCCCAGACACGTAGGGCTCATGAACCCATCCACGGTATGGGATGCTTTGCTGCAATGCAGAACTTGACTGTTCAAAAGTTAAATGAGGGAACTCACTGCTGTGTATTGAAGACTCTTACCTTGTATACAGTTCCAAAGGCTCCAGAACCAAGAACTTTGACTCTTTTCAGTTCAGTTTCCTTCAGGATACGAAGCTGTGCTTGGTTGGGTGCTGTGCCGCTTGGAGTCAAGGGTTCCACAAGCTATGAAGGAAAATCCAACAGTCTTAAATATTTGAAAATGTGAAGACCCGTCAGAACTTTATACTGAAAACAACCAATCCAACTAAATACTAGAATAAGACAGTGGTGGGGTCTATTGACCTGCCAACTTGTGGAGGGATTTCTCACCTTCAAAAGCAAAAGAGCAATACTAAGAAACCAAGAGATCTAATAAAGAAAATCCTCACTCAACAGGTAGTCATTTCCACCAGGAATTGCATGATGGAATTATGAACTGGAAATTGAATCGGTGTCACAATAACACACCCAAGGACTTTTGCTAATGGAGGCAGTATAAATATTTTCTACATGACAGAAATACAGCATTTATTATCAGTGTACCACGTTCTACTTTTGCCCATTTTAGTGCCTTTTAAGTTGGCAATATTTCTTTTTAATAGCCCTGACTTAATGGCTCATCACGTTCTCACTCTGTTTTGGGGAAGGGATTACTTTTCTGAACTTCTGTTATACCACACAGGAGGACAGCTTTAAGGAGAAAACATCTTATAGCAGACCACTAATTTATAACAGCCACTAATTTACTGCAAAAAAGGCACAATTAAACAGTTTGCTCAAGATGTCCCAAGAAACTTTGTAAATGAGCCACAATAGCACATTCAGTTAAAAATGCTCTCAGAGCTCAACGTTATACCATCTCTGCCAGAAAAAACAAGGCTTCTTTAAAAATAAATTAAAAATACATGAAAAGGGCAATGCTCTAAACAATGAAAAATAGTCTGTTCCTTTACAGGATGAGTAAAATAATTCAGGGCTACTCCTACTCAAATTGGTTTGAAACCACTGCAGTATTTCAAAGTTGTCTGTTTAGAAGGCTAAATGCATGATGCTCTGCAGTTTGCGGACTACTTCTATGGCTCTTTAAGCCATCATGAACTACTTAATTAGTTGACCAGACTACTTTGGTCCAGGTAAAAAATACCAGTATCTGGAAATTATTGGGAGTAAGAAAACATAACAAAACCAAACAGCAACAAGTCAGGTTATCACAGAAATATTTTGTGAGCTGTACTTTTTTTGGAGTGATTTCTCCTTCCTACTTTAGATGTCCAGTACTTACATGGTGAAAGATAGAAGGTTTACTGTAAAAGAAAAGTAGACAGACTGGCGGTACACTTCTGTATTTTCAGTTTGTGAAGGGTGAAAACAGCTTCTGTCCACCAACACAGGTATGGCATGGAGAAGTGTTGTGGGCATATAAAAAAATGCTTGTAGAGTTTTACTAAGAATGATCCTACAGAAAGAATAAGTCCGTTACAGCCTCCTGCTAAAAACAGAGACTTTAGCTGAAGCTATATCACTTGTGTGTTTATCTCAGGTTGCTCCTGATTTAATCTTCAGTACCTAAGCCAAGACAACAGCTTCCCCACATGTTCAGTAGGTGACCTTGGTCCCTCAGGAACTGCTGTCAGCCACAGCTTCTATCTGACCAAATGGAGAATGAGAGCTGGACTTTAAAGCCAATACTTCCCAAACCCAATGAAAACTACCTGCTTAAAATAATTTATGCTTAAGTAGGGGCTGATACAATGGCAAGATTTACCTATCTAAAGGCACTGAGTGTTGTCAAGCTTTCTATACAACTGAACAGTATTTAAGAAGTAACACAAATTCTAGCCAAGCATAAAGATACTTAGGCAAACAGATTGGGGATGCATGTATCATTTGCTCCCAGGCTCTACAGTGGAGATGAGTGGGAGCAGGACCCTTGGAACAGAACAGAAAACAGCATTGTTGAAGAATCGCTAGCTAACAATATTCCCAAGCTTTATTATTTTACAAGGGGGACCCTCATTTAAAAATATCATCACTTGCAAAGTGTCTCAAGCATAGGACTGAGGAAATGGTAGTAATCGCCTTTGCTGTAGCTGGCAGATAAAGATTTAATGTTATGTTTAAATATACTTCCTAGATTGCCCCATCCACTACTGGTATTTCAAAGAGCAGGACAGAGTGGGCACAGCACTCCGTCGTATAGCTCTACCACATATTTTTGCCAGTAGAACTGTGAACCTCATTTGGTTAAGCTCTGGGAAGTATCTTGGCTTAATAAAATACATCATTATTACTGATCATGACTACAGACTTTGACAAATTCTGGACCACAAAGGCAATACAGGCACTGGGAAGAACAGTAAGTGACACTCTCTGCATTTAAGCATTCCTGATGAGCTTAAGTTTGCATCAGAGCTTGCTAAACTTACTTCAGTTTTAAAAGTTGACCTCAGTATGCACTGGATGAAAACTTGTAATGTTTAAGCATGAGAGCTGCTAAATGTACTGATGAACTGGGATAGAGGTTCAGCTGAGAGCAGGATGGGAGTTCAAAAATCTGGTGGAACACAACTTCGTGATGGTATAGATCTTTTTTGGTCTTCAAAAACCATGAATGTATGTATGTACAGAAAACTAGTATCTTGAAATAGCTTCATTCATTCCATCAGCTCAGTCCTGCTGCAGTGAGCAAAAGGATTTCTATAGACCTCTCTGGTAACTGGACTGAAGACCTGAACATCTTTAATATAACAGCAGAAGAGCACTGCATATCTTTTCAAATATTCTGAGAAGCACACTCTCACCTCAGTCTCCAGGAACCTTCGCAATGCTCTCTTCTTTTTAATGCTTTTGCGCCGAACGTACACGGCAAATGTCAGGCCCACAATGACGATGATGAAGAGGCCACCAATAACTCCCGCAGCAATCAGAGGGGTTCTAGCAATCAGAATCAGAGACTTTATTTTTAGGTAGAGCAAGAAACCAAAGACTGGTTGGGTACATAAAACACAATCACGTGGAAAGCTTATTAACTGTCTTATGACCAGAATTTCTAAGTCATTCCAAATGGGAAGTCAGGGGAAACACATTAACATATGGTATGACTTTTCTTGTTTTTAACCAATATACCAATTCTACTTTTTTCAAACCGCCATGCACATGTGAAGGAGTTGTGTGGACAAGGAGATACAACATGCACTTTAATGGCAAACGCAAATCTGCAATGGCAAAATGAGGATACAGGTATCTGCAGTTTTCCTGCAAGAGCTTTAACTATGCTTACTCTTTGGCTCCACCTAGGTTAACTCATGGGCTTGTGCATTTAGGGGAAAACAAACTAATGAAAAATTCCCAAGCTACCAATACGATGTGCCTTCGATATGGAGGAATATCGATGTGCCAATACGATATGGAGGAAGCGAGAGGCAACTTCAAACATCGCGTTTCATACACAAATCTGGAGGCATCATACTCGTGCACCTTCCTCAAGTGGAAGATATTTATATATGAACAACACAATCCATAACTAGAACCACGCACCCTCTTGGAACTCCTGGTTCATTACTATCACACACAAACATTTTGGTCAGGCGTTATGGTTGCACCCATCTGGTTTTGCTTTGGCTTTTCAACACAGCCAAATCCCAGACCAAAAGACTGGTATGTTGGAACCAAAACACTTCTGTGAACAATGCCAAGCAAGGCTCAGTTTTTGCACAAGACCTGTTGTGCCCCCACTACTCCTATAACTCCTTTCAGCTTTCCAGGATCTTGAGCAGCATAACCTAGAATTACTAGTTTGTTTTTCCGTAGTGATAAGATATAATAGGCTGGCATCGCGGTAGACACTACACAAGCACAAAACAAAAAGACTGTCTCAGTCACTCTGTCTGACTTAGGTGCCCACATTTGGAGATCGCCTACGGAGTCAGTGGAGAGAAGCAGGCTCCCTCTGAAGAAAAAGTCAAAGTGATAGGTACTCTGACTCAGTTTTTTCTCTCTCCCCCTGCTCCATCTCTAAAGGGTGGGTAGCAGCCTCCAAACCAAAACCTTCAATTAGGCGTTTTCACAGAATACCAACAACTCACTAGCATAAACACACTCACAGCATTTAACATCCCTCCAACAATGGCTGGACAGTAGCAGAAAAGATGGGTAAAAAGAGACAGCATGACAACTGCAGAGTATAAATGGTTCCGAAACCGCTGCCTGATAACTACAGGAAATAGGTTAACTATTGTCAAGATTGTGGAAATATCACAGCTATGCTTTAACAGCCTTCCTCAGTTATGTCTGAATGACGATGAAAGATACATTATGGCCTATTAATAAAAATGTACCACACAGCTATTGAAAATTTAAAGGAGTCTCCCACAGAAACAGTAAATTGATTTATCTGACCCTTTATTCTTCCTTTTATGTCCTACCACAAAGCTGAGCAGTGGGAAGCAGTGCCATCTAACCTGGTTTGGTATATTAAGGTGTGTCTACATTACCACTGAGTACCGTTTTGAAGCCCATCTCTAAACTGTCCTAGCTGTCCCTTGTCACTCCAGTTCGGTTCAGAGATGTCTCAAAGCACACAACCTGGATTCATTTCAAGATACAACCAGAAGAGATATTTCTGGAGTGCACCTAATGTGCTCTAACCTCTAACTGGCATTACGGTCCACAGGATCAGACTAGAGCTAACCCACAGAAAAATCCCTTGCAGCAAACGTAGCCTAGACATTGGGACCATTACCTATTTCATCCTCCAGATCCAATCCTATTGTGTCACTTACTTCATGTTAACAGAGACAAAGCCTCATACTCCCACATCTAGTTATTAAAGCACTGTGTTTAAAGCACCACTACCATGTTTGCCCAGGGAAAGCACATTAACATTACACAACACTGTAAGGCCTATTACAGTTCAAAGACTTTATGATGGAAACCATAAAGCCTGCAAATAAAGGAAGCTGAATGTTGTCTGGGTGTGAAATGGAATTATGATGTTTGGGAAATACAAGTCCAGTACCACCTACTCCTCAGGCAGAGACACTCCTCCTTCATCTAGTTTGTCCTTAAGACACATTCCCCTTTCTAATCCCATTGGTTACTCTGCCGATTTTGAGTGCAGAGCTCAGATTAAAGGACCTGGCATATACATCCAAAACAATTCTCCTCTTCATTTGCATGTGCTTTCCATGATGCTGATGTAAGAAACTCTTTAATAGGCAATTATGAAAAACACTGGACATCAAAAGACTTCTATGGAGCTAGTACTGACTAATGAGCAGAGGAATTTATTTTTTTTTTTTTAATGCTGTATGAACAATCATATAATTTTTAATACACACCACCAAACCACAGACTGACAAAACAGGCAGGAGATCTCTCGGCTTTAAAGTGCATATTAATAACTATCATAACAGCTGTCAAAATAAATAAAAATAAGATAATTAAAATAATTAAATTAAATAATAAAATAAATTTTAAAATAAACAGAGTTTTATGGTACTGTGGCCACTAAAAATGGTCCAAACAATATTTACATGATAGACCATAATAAGGAAAACAGTTCCAAAGGAGACACAACAACTAGTGAACAAAATAAAATGAAGTTACAAATTCCTTGCAGCCCTTTTATTGTTACAGAGTACAGGGGTTCAAAATTAATCTTTATGATCCATCGTGTGAACTTTCATTGACTTTAAAAGAAAGTCCTCATCATTTTTAGTAGTGAATTGAAGAAAAGCAAATAATTTTCAAAAACTTTGCCAAACAAGCATTTAGTCATTAATGTGAAATATGCTGTAATTGCATATTATATCTGAATTTTCAGGAGGTACCATGTAAACACACCATTAAGCAAGCTTAAAAAGGGAGTATAAGAGGAATAATATAACAAGTGAGGGGAAACCCCCCATATTTAAACGCTAAACAAATAACTGTAATGCAGAAAAAGTTCTATTTTGAACTCAGATAGTGATCAGCTTCCTTCACTCATGAGTCCACTATCCTCCTATAAAAATCATGACAGACACAAACATCACAGACCTAAACAGATGGGATTGTATACTGTACAGCTTCTCCTCACTCCGCTACTGAGCTAAGCCCCAAAGACAACAATCGTGTTTTATTTGCTACAATACCAAATGACAAGTCACTGCCTTCAGTGCTTCCTGGTACCATCAGTGCAGTTCACTGTTGTTTCCAACCACATGTAGATGATTTTCTAAGCCCAGTTTTCTGGGTGTCACCTACGTCATTTGGGTGATTTTTACTTATGCTTGTTAGGCTGATTTTGCTTTTCTATCTATTTTGCTAACATATTCAAGTCTCCTGTATCATTTCTCTACTTTTCATGTTTGCAGTGTCTTATATTTAATACCCTGGTGAATTTCATTAACATGCTGTTTACCTTTCTTTTCCATAATTGTTAAGGTTGTTTAACATGGACCCCTGCAAGGTGGCGCTGATTAGAGATGCTGCTAAAGACACAAAATCTTTCTCCCATTTTGTTTTTTTTAATCCAATCCTTTCTTTGCATATGCGCCTAACCAACAGTTCAGCTTCACATACAGCTGGACACACAAATCTCCTTATCTCTAGTGGCATTAAGGGCTTAATCCACTTACATTTTTGATACATTACTGTCCCACAACCACCTTTGTGAATGCAATTCGCTACATTTGCCCACCTCAGACTACTGCCCTCTTAAAACTAATTCCATGAAAGGTAACAGGAGCAATGTTGACATAGAGACAAAAATTTCACTATCAAAACCCCCTATTTTGTTAAGTCATTTTTAAAAGCCTGGAGGCCCCATTTCTCTGTTAGGGCTCAGAAAGGCTGAAGTCAAGCAAAGAGAGGCAGTTCCATGTCAGTCCTGCCTGTCCAGCATAACTAATGGACAGCCAAAAGTCGATCTTAGCTCACATTTCTTTCAGCTCCACTACAAACCCACCAACAGGAAACTCCTGATATAGCCACTACTTTCCTTTACGCACTGAAAATCTACCCCAGAGGGTGAAAAAAAATCTCTGCTAGGCGTTTCTGGACTTTTATGCTCATCAAAATAGACTCAGCAGTCCAAGAAATATGGCCCTGAATCATAATTCAACCCCTTATAATTAATTTGCTATCCCCCACCCCTCCCTCAGCTGAGGACAGAATACCCAATTAATGATTGGAAAAGGTGGCAGCAAGGGAGGCAGTGGGAGGGAAAAAAATCACAACACATGAAAGAAACATCCTGCCTTTTAACTGGAAACTGTGGATCTGTGGCTAAAAGCTGAAAGTAAGATTTTAGTATTCCCCTAGAAGAAATGAATAGTATGTATTTCTTTTTAGGTGTGTTCTGTGTTTTCATACTTAGAAGCATATAACACCCACTCCCACATACCAAAATTGAGACAAAAGTTCAAAGTTAGTACTCCAAGATGGACAAGGATGCTTAAAAGGGGGGCTCGCATCATTCCATCCACTCCAAATCATTAAAACATCTGCAATTCCCACAGTGCGTTGAGACCAGGTACTGAAGCCTAATTACTGATTTAGATGAGTACATGGTCTCATACTCTTGACTGGAGAGTGCAGCAGAAGGGGGAAAGGAATCGGAATTGTGGTCCATGGAGTAAAGCTGAGAAAGAACACCTGTTTTTCTATCTTTGGCATTAACCCACCTGATGTGATATGTAAATAAATAGAGCTTTGAAGCTGAGCTGTTAGAGGGCTTTAAAGTCCTGCCTCAACCTTCCCCTCCTTTGAGTTTTATCTATATATCCAAACGGGATTCGTTACAACCTTGAATATTTGCTAAGTAGTTGCTTCTTGTAAATTTTCATTATCAAGGCATTATTTTTTCCTGACAGACGATTCAAATGTTCTGCATTCCTCACCCCTTCCATCAGTGGGGAGTTCAGCTGACTTTGAAGCTGCACTTTTAGAGATCTAACGAATTCTGCTAATCCTGGAACGATAATCTGAGTATTTAAAATATACAAGATAAACAACCAGACTGGGAAGTAAATTTGTGTATGTTTAAATAGCTTCTCTCTGCTGTGCAGCACTCCCCTGGCAGAGCCCTACAACCACAACTTCCAGAGTGCCTGGTGTTCATGAAACGGTGCTCCCCAGGGGTGGGAAGAATTCATCTAAAGTTATTCCTATTAAGACATGGTTTGTTTTATATTTTTCTTTTTCAAGAACAAGGCTCCCTTCCCCCTTTCTCCACCTAATCTGAGGGTGTTTGAACACTGACAAATGTCACCATTTATGTACAGATTAGGAGTTTTTATCATGCGTAAACACAAATTTTAACTCACAGCTGATCTCACAATTACTACCTCCACGTTTAATCTAGGTATGGGCAAACTGCATTCCATTGTACTGTCAACTAGCTGTAGTTAAACATCAAACAGTTTTTCACTTTGGACAGGCTAATGCTGACAAACAGATATCTGTAGTCAAAATTGCTTTTTCCTTACCTACACTGGCTCCTATATTGAAGTCTTCCTCAAGCAAGTATTTAAGGACATTTCTAGATCACTATAATGAGCATTATCTGTATGCTCAAAGTTTTTTCACCAGCTTTGCCAAATGAGAAGAACACGTGCAGAACAGAGACTTCCAGTCTCTAATTGCCAGTGTACACACTTTCCTCCTCCAGTATACCACTAACCAAGATGTGTTGTTGGGAGCAACTGTGCTGTTAGGATACACCAAAATGTTTAACGTACGGTGACATCATTTACTGAAGGTTTGCACGTATTTTGATTATCAGAGTGCTAACTGAAAACAAAACACTAACAAGATGCAAACAAATATATTATGTGTATTCCTTAAATTGTAAAAATGTGTCCTACTCATGTGTCATTTTTTTTTTAAAGGTAGGATTCCTCATTTCACTCAGCAAAATAAGTGACAACGAAAAAATATTAAGTATAGTTTTGAAAATTAATATAACCTAGCATTCTAGACATTAATATGTATTGATTACAAATTTATGACATCTTTATTATCACTAAGCCCACATAGCGCACAATGGATTTCTTTAAAACTAGTTTTAAATCTGAATGGCATAATTTAGGAGAACAACCACTTTCTGTTACGTTTTCACCACAAATTACTAAGAACTCTAAATTTTAACTCCCTGTTAATACAGTTGACTGGGAATAAATACGGAAATCTCTGGGATTACAGTGTCAATACAGAGGCTTTCCATGGGCTTCTCTCCCTATAAAACTTAAAAGTCCGTCTGACATCTCTTGCATCCCTGGTATTTTCAGGCTGAGATTTTTCTCTTCTGCCACAACATAAAAAAGGGATGCTATTGTTAAGAACTTGCACAGTGACTTTGTTTTGAGGCTTGCGCTTTAAGTAAACAGATTAACGTTCCTTGTAAAATATGCCAAGTCAGGCCCCATATAATGTAGATTGATTTATGTGTGACAGAAAGCCAGTTAAATCCACTAGATTGGACTCACAGGTGAAGGCAGTTCATCAAGTCAAAGAACAATCCTCTTTATAAACTTGTCATATTTCCCATTTTCTTTGGGAAGAGTAACATTTTGCTTTAAATAAAGAAAACTAGACCTGTAATGACCATGGGCGCACTGAAACTAAAACCATCGACATTAGCGCAAAGAGTTTTTCTCTGCATAAAGCATTCCTGTTAGAAGCAATAAACTCAGCCTGCTCCTCTGTAACCAGTTGCAGTCAACTGGCTCTACGATTATGTCTGTATACATGAAATTATTAATAAGAAAACATACTTTTCTCAAATAGAAACATAAAGCGCATTTTCCTGTATGACATTATACGCTGAGAGACTACATTGTCTGGTGGCACTGCTTTCTAGTCATTAACTGTCAAATCCAAAAGTACCACAGAGCAGCACAGTCTGAGGCAGAGTGTGTTACATCGCTTGAGGAGCTGGAGAAATACAAGGTAGTACCCATATTAAATCAGCAGGTAGCCACATCATTCAGTGGGAGCTGGGTCATACAGAGAATACAAATCCTAGCATAAAACTGGCCATTGAAACCGAGCAGGAACATTCATCCACTCTGCAACAGGTGTCCAGGGCAGATTTTTATAACATTTTCTTCACTGCTACATTTTGGTTTCTGTTACATGTTCTAGCAGACGTGGGCAAGCCAATTACCTTCAACCCATACAACTTCTCCAGCAGAAGGCTGAACTCAAGCCTAAATGGCTCAAAAATTATTTCAACCTGCCCTCAGCTTTGCTCCACCAGTGACTGTACAGATGAGTGAATACTGCAAGTCAGTATTAACAGGAATTCATTATCATTTCAGGTGGCAGCCTGATTCAGTCTAATGCTTGCCCTTTTTTCTTCACAGTTAACAAACAATTATGTAGATAGGTGTATGCTCCAGAGTTTGGAAAAACAATCAGATCTCTGAGGACACGTATTCATGATGAATTTGACATTAACTACTTTGTTCTCTAAAATTTTTGGTACCCAATATTTGGTACAGGACACGGAGGGACATTCACTTCAGCTGGGTGATAAATCAAACCATAAAGAAGAGTGAACAGGAAGGATTGTTTGGGAGTATTTTAAATAACCAACAGGAGGAAACCTGTTTGAATACTGTGCTCTTCCTTCTGCTATTTTTTTTAAACACTTTCCAAATTCCACTGGTGGAAAGTGCTTGTAATTCACTTAAGTTCCAGTTAAGTGTTTGCTGAAATTGAGCTATTCAACATATGAAATATCCAAAGCCGTACACAACTAAGCAAAATCTTGCCTGTAGGACTGTGAAGGTGGTTTGCCTACCTTTAAGGAGCTGCAAGAGGAAGGTTTCTCTACCCCATACCCTTCATTTTTACTTTACTTCTCAAATCATCATCTTTCTTTTGAAAATGCATTGATCTTTCTTTATACCTGCCCCTTTTGATTGTTTTTTGGAATGCCAGTCTTTCCTGAGAGTAACCGTTCAGGAGATTTAAGAAGCACAGAGCAATTTTTTTGTCTAAGTGGTTGTGAACACTGGACTCTTTCCTGTTATAGCTTTGAATCATATGGGGCAGCGAGCGTTTGCTTCCACGAGCTCCAGGAGTATTTCACAGTAGTGAACCTTCAAGGACTGTATTTGGGGACCAAGTCTGAGATTCTGTCCCGGATTCCCTCCTTCTGAAGTCTTTATAACTTTACGTTTCTCCTTTGTGAGAAGAGATTCTGCACATTAAAGAGAGCCCTACCTTCCGTCAGACCACTTCTGGTCCAGCTCTGCATCTACACTCCCATGAGCCATCTCACAAAGGTGAACAGGCCTCTTCACGTGAGTGAGCAGTCAGACTAAGGTTCAGCACTGGACACTGGCAGAGGGGAAAAAACCCCATCAAAACAAAATGAGACATGATAAACTCATGAGAACAGAACTGTCACACTATGTTCCCGATCTTCAAGTTTCTTGCCGTATCCAATCATTTGTTTGGTGATAAGTGTAGAGCTTACATGGGTTTCAGCTGAAGATTTTTAACAAGCGGTGGCATTAAAGCATCTTTTGGACCTATGTTTGAGATTAAAGTTAGAGTGCATGGAGGATTTGTAGAAGAATGTGTTTGGAAACACGCACCCATATATCGTGCATGTATTACATACATTCATACGTGTATATATACACACACACATACAAACATATGATTACAAATTTTTCCTCCAAAATCTAAATCAAAATAGTAACACTTCAACATAGTAACACTTCATTCCGCGCTGGTATAAATGTATATATAAATACAGCATTTGAGACATTTATTAGAATACTAGTAATGGCCACGATACTGTTAACTACAACATACATTTTAGCTACTCCTCATTTGAGTTCTAAATACACAGAATTTATCTTTGTGGAGCATGGCAGGGAATAAATGCAGCCAGTACTCATAAATATCGAGGAAAATCCAAGGCAGATGAAGAGCAGGGTATAAGGAATTGATTTCTGAGTATGCCTGATGCTGCTTTTGGATTTATCACTATTATTTTACAAGGACAGCATTCTGTCTAAACGCCCTACACAAATTATATCAATCATTAGAAAATCCCATTTGATTATGGGGAAAAACTCACGTAAAATTGAGATCCTCCTTCTGACACAAGGCTTATACAGGATCATCTCCTATACGATAATATGCCCTCAAATTCTTCTATGTCCGTAACTTATCAGTCATCTCCCCGTAGTTCTTATATTGCCAAGTGGAGCAGCGAGAAACTCTGGTGTATCCTACAACTCCTCTTAATTCTAGTCATCATTCCACTGCCAGCATTTCCCCAGAGGCCATTCAGAAAAAACGCTTCAACTTAGAAGCTCTGAACCCACCCACCTTCACTCCTCTCCTCCGTATCCACAGCCACCCAAAGGAATCTCTTTCACTTCACTGGCTGTAAAGCGAGCCAAGGGAAACCAGTCTTGTGAATATTATCCTCATCTTCTGTTCTCAGCTCTACTGATGATTTTTTTGTGTACGTCTGTGTACACAGCAACCTCCTATCATCTTGATAGTCACAGATGTGACTTGATTAGAAAAACAGCTTGTGTCCATGGTGAGGATACTGCTCAGAGTAACCTAGACTCTGCAACAGCTGTTTTATTATGATTATTTTGCAATACAGTATGGCCCACATAAAGGCAAATGATAATTTAGTAAAACAGCTCTTCCTTCTCCCAAATTTCAGTATGATAGAACATTCCAGAATTTATTGCAGATACCGCCTTATCTATGCATCTTCCAAATGTTAAAAATACTCCTCTTCCAATAGCTGCTAAACTCCCAGAAAAAAGCAGGCCAAGCATCTGGGGAAACGGTGATCCAGCTTAAAAATCTCTTCTTCCTCTTTCAGCTACAACCCCCTTTCTCGCCCCCTGCCACCAAACCCCCAAACCTAAGCACCAGCCTCTCTGGCAGACATCGGATCGTGCTGACTTTTTGTGCCTTCTGGGTCTCACCGCTTCTGAAGCTCATTAGGGCTCAAGAAAGCAAGGAGCGAGAAGGCTCAGACACCTTTTTTTCCCTCCTCTATCATAAGAGAGAGAGGGATTGCCTCTCATCCCACCCAAAAATATATGTATTTGAAGTATTTAAGCGAGAAGAGCACAAAAAGGTTGATGAAATCAGCTAGCGAGAATACACACAAACATGCTGCTACAGCTATAGGTTTTGGCTTGCTTTCGCAGTAATTGCCTTTTTCTCACTGGAATTTTCCTGTCTCCCTTATTTTAAAAATCTGATGATTAAAAGATGACTCAAACATCCCAAAATTTGGAATTTGGAGCCTGATCCACTGGTCGATCCAGGAAATCAAAGCAGAGAGAGTTCACGCAAAGCTGAAGTGGAGAGACAGCACTGAACTTAGCCTGCATCCAAGTCATTTACATGCAGACGATATCGCTGCCACGAGGGAGGGAAAAACATATCTACAGGAGATGGGACTATTTTAAAGCTAGAATATTATCTCTTCAATATGTTCTTTGTCTATTATCCTTACTGTGATTGAGACTACACATATTAACAATTAGCGGTCCATTTTTAATGCAGGAATGCTTTTTACTTTTTTTTTCCTCCTACATCAGACCATGAGGGGCAGGGAAAGAGGTAATTTATTTCTGAAATTTACACATGTTCAGTAAGGAAGGTTATTTAATCAAACAAAGCAATGCCCACTGATACAGAGCCCACTGAAATGAACTGAAAATCTCCCAATGGCTGATTCAAGCCTACTGGGAACTTAGAAAAGACCAGTTTGGCCACTGCCACGTTGGTGAACTGCCCAACTAGAATTAGTCCTCTTCCCTTCAGTCTACCAGGTCATCGCTGATTCTTGACTTCTAACCAACCTACGGGATCCATGTATCATGGCCCATGCTCCCAGCATTATTTTCAGATTAACATGCTATATTGCCAAAAGTAGGGAACACAATGTCTTATCTCCTCTTCAGCATGACCTGTAAGACTGTACTCAGCAACACGTCTGTGGGTTCTAACGTGGCTGAACCTTAACAGCATTACCCAGAGCAAACCAAATGGTAACAAATAACTAAAAACACATCCTCTGTCCTTTTGCGTGCTTCTACTTTTCCACTGTCACCTCTTCTTTTCACTCATGTTATGTTGCTTTACAGCTTCTGTACCTTCTAAGAAATATCTGTGCTACTTAATTTCAGTGACATATCCAAACATCACTAGGTTTACTGCAAGTAGGCAGCTATGACTTAAAACGGATCAGTGAATAAAATAGGAACACGTAATGAAAATCCAAGCAAGCGTTTTAAGAGGCAAGTAACGCCTTGGTGTATTGCTTTGATGGCCTATGTTTCTAATGGACAGACTATATCACAGGCAGGGTATTGGGAGTCTAAGACAAATTATTTGAGGAAACAGTTTACACTTACTTAAAAGGTTGATTGCATTTCAGACAATTTTCCTGCAGGTCCTACAAGAAAAACTTCATATAATTTATAAATCAGGGATTCCATCATGACTGGACCATGTTTAACCAAAGTTTGGCCTTTGTCCTGATGACAAGGTTGAATCTGTTCTGAAATTTCTGCATAAATGCCACAACTTTTCAGGATGAGGGATTACCAGCTCTGTCGAGAGATGTTCCAGAACAGGCAAATACACAGTAAGCTCCTCACAACTATCTGCCAATGAAAAGCTCAGTCAGAACTAGCCAGCACTTGTTATCCCACAATATTTCCTGCCTGTTTGATCATTTGCTCGATCTCAGATAACTACAGAAATTATCTGCATTATATTGTATTGATTAAACTGCCAACATGTCTGCAAAAGAGCTTGTTCACCAGTGTGTGAAGATGGTGTCATTAAAAAGTTACATGACATTGAAAAAAGGCGTGAAGTTTTTTGACAAAAGTACTGTCATCCCTAAAGAAAACTTCACTTTCAAAGGTTACATACAAATAAAAACCCCATCCAATATCTAGATACCACACTTTCTAAAACTTCATGGTACTGAAGATACAGCTCTACCAAAGCATCTTCCAGGAATGGAAGGGAGGGACCATAAGAAGAGAGAGAGGGGGGAAAAAAAGAAAAAAGAGAAGAACAGGAAGAGTCTGCAGTGTAGAACAATAAAAGATACTTAGTACCTCACTAGCATCTAAGGCTTAGAAAACCTGATAGAGATGGACAAATTACACCTTCAAATTTATGTCATTAGTGGAGGAACTTAGTAATGGGAAACAATTTGCCTTCGACATAAAATAAAAATGCTGAAACACTACAGCTGAAATGCTACTATATTTACTCAAAATGAATGTCTGATTCAAGTGAATAGAGGCACGATGCAAGAGAGTTCAGTCAAACAGGTAAGATCTGAATGGGTTTCTCCTCTCCCCTAGCAATGGCCAGTCTGAAAACTCAGAAGTTTAACTGACCTAACTGCTAATGAGCAAGCACATGTCAGTGTAACAGAAACCTTGTGTAAAACCTGTGTGCCTCACCAAAGCTGACAGGAACCAAAGCCCAGTATTCAGCAGCTAGATTTGCTTGTCTGTGTCCAACTCGGTATCAGCAATCAAAATTCAAAGGAGGAACACTGGCTCCTAATCTTAGAGCACGAGCCAAGAGCTGATCGTAGCTGGAAACTATCATCACAGACATGAAAGTGTGATGTCACACACTGTAAACAATGACAGGAGGAGCCAGCGAAATCCTCTGGCCTGAGTACCTGTATAGCACAGCCTACAGGCTTGGCACAAATTCATCATGCTTGCAAGAAAAAGTTCCAGTCTTGATTTTACCAGTCTAGTGCTGGAGAACTGAATATTACCAGGGAAAATCATTCCAGGGATTATCAATCCTCACTAGAAATGCACTGGCATTTTGCTGTTTTCAATGTGTCTTTCTTCAGATTTCATCCATTTAATCATCTCACAGACACCTTACCCTCCCTTTTCAGTCTGCTAGACTAGCGCCATCTTTGAGCAAACTTTTGTTCCTTACCTATGTACTTTTAGATGATAATCAGGCTCTCCACTTTAACCTTCAGCCAAAATAAGCTTTAGCTGTTTGAGCTCCCAAACTTCTTCACTACAAGGCACAATGTACAAAGCTTTAATTACTCCTGGTGGCTCTTCTCTAAAGCCTCTTTAACATGCAGTCCTGAGAAAACAGTCAAGTCTTTCTGAAGGTACAGGGTCTACATTCTTGTTCAACTCTATCTACTACCATTATAACGAGGTAGAAAAGAGGAAAAATACCTTTACTTTACAGAAAAGAGATGCAAGGTAAGCTGGACTAACAGAGAGAGGGCGTTGCATGGGAAATGAGTTTAGTATTAGGCCCCCTTTCCCACTAGAATTTGAATGTAGTTATTTGAAACTCTTCATACAAAAAGCCCAAAGGTACAGATAATTTATATGACATTTTCCCACCCTGTTACTTCACTTAACAGCGTGACAGGAAAACAATTATAGTAAGATAAAGTCATTTGGTCTAATGGCTCGATTTGCTAATGCTCTATTCCTGCATGGTTGCTGGTATTTTTGGTAATGCTTCCACCTTTGGTAACTGCTGCAAGTACAACTTTCCACATGTAGCACCAAAGGACAGAGGCTTGCTAATTCCTTCAAACCTATAGCTTGTTTTATTAGTTTACCATTATGTGTTTGCAGGCTACACACTGGTAAAACTGGAAAATGCCTTATGAAATTCAAAGCTGGTATTTCCATTTCTGCAAAAACAAATGAAAAAGATCAACTGTGAACTGTGTTATCATCATTAACAAGTTATCCACTATTTTTGATCTAATGCTGGAAAAGCTGTTGCAAATTAACTGAGAAGTAGGATGTACTCTTCTGTAGGTAAACCAAAAAAAGGTAATGTCATTTGCAGACGTCAAACACAAATCCTCATCTGCATCAAGTGTTCTATGCTTGATCATTCCAGCAAGTATTTAACCGGTTTTAAACAGGCAATGGAAAAGTGTGGATGGGGGGAAATTCTTGCAAGATCACTTTACAGATACCAGAAAGGAATAAATCTGTCCTAAACGCAAATACAGTCCTCTCCTACAGTAGATTATATGGCTTGAGATACTAACTTTGATCTGAAGAGATCTAATTAAGCAGACTTGACTGTATACATGCTTCCAACAAAAGTACACCACTACCAGTGTACTGTTCTAAAGAACCCCAACCAAGAGCTTCCCATTTTATGCAAGAATTGCAGCACCTCTGTCACCTGACAGGTCATGGTGAGTAAGCCAGAATGCAGGGAATTAAGTCTTGGCTGGACTCTAAACTGAAATACATTTGTCACGTGAATTGTCTAAATATGAAAGAGCGACAAATCCTGCATTACGCAGGCAGATTGGATGTAAGATCGCAAGCTTTAGTTCTGATTTATTATATGTTAAATATGAATGAATTATTAAGAAACCATTCACTGAGGTGACTGCAGTGACTTTCATTCATGTCACAGGGGTACTCAAAATGTATTCCTCCTAAAGCTCTAGGCAGTGAAATGTTGTTGTGACAATAAAAGTACCCACAGCAAAGGTCTGTTTAAGAACCAGTTCAGTAGCAGCAAGTTCTCACACAGACCAGGGATTTCTCTATCAGGCTGCCCTAAACAGAGCAAGTGTAAGCTCTATCCAACCCACAGAGGCAGGACAAGAAACTGCCTGTTTTTCTAGACTTGATTCTTAAAAAATAAAAATAAATCTGCATCTTCAACTGCTCTGTTCTGATACAGCATCAGGAAGCTCCATATTAAAAGTCTCTCAAGAGTAGCATCTTTTACCAATCAAGTAATGTAGCTTAGTTTGTACTCACAGATCCTATTTTTCTTCTTATTTTATACAGAGATTCTCTTCCTCTTCCCCTCCAGAATGACTATAATTATTCTATAAAAATACAGAGCATATGGAATGCTTTCCTCCAAGCAATGGAACAGAGTGCCATAAAAGCAATGAACATCAGCAGTTTATTAGAGGTGGTTTCCCTTCCCCATCATCTACTTAGAGCTGCTGTGAAATTCTATTGAAGTCATACTGTGCAGGGGTACAAAACAGCTATGAAAGGATTTGCCTGCATTACATAGGGTTTACTGTTAATTAGCTCTTGTACACACACGCAGTACATAAAACCAGCTTTTTTGTTTAGGAAGTGATGATTTGTTGAGAGGATGTCCTTTGTTGATATAAAGCTAGCATTAGGAATGTAATTTGAGTTAACATCTACACATCATTTTATGTAACCACTTGACAATGGTGGTCCTGGCTAATTGGTTTCTCTTAGTTAAAAGGGAAATGTGAATGGAATTTTCTTAGGGCATAAAAAGACACATCAGCTTACTCAGACCAATAACATCAAGGTGCTATTTCTTTCCTATCATATCCACCACATGCTTCTGATCACATCTTCAGATCTGCAATCTCTCACGCACCAGAAAACAGAAACTTCACTCCTCCTTTGATGATCTCTTCTCTCTTAGTATTAAGTTGAATGAATCATACGAAGGATGAGCACATTTAAAATTTGTACTTTAAGTAAAAACTTTGTTCACAGCCTACCTTCAATAGCTGAGTTAGCCAAACTTTTCTGGTGGACTTGGGAGCAGGGGAGCGTAGAAGAACCAGCCTTACGTGACTGCCTAGAGTAATTTTCTTAATGGATGGCAGAGTATTATTTTTAGTTTTTCAATCTTCCTTTTAGGCAATGGTTATCCACATCTTTGAAGGAGGCATACTCCTCTTTTTGCTCTTTGTTCCACAGCCAACAAGTACCGAGAAATAGCTTTGAGCTATTTCGCTCAAAGAAACCACCGACTACGATTGTCAGAAGGTATTGAAAGGGAGAGTGTCGTTCAACTAAAGAGTGGGAAAGGAGGACAGCTAACTCCTTTGGGCACCCTGGGAAATTCCAGCCTCCATCTGCTTTCCATCTTTGCTTTGGTGATTTCTACAAAAGGTTGATATAGAAGGGGGAACCCAAACTGAGCCCTTACGGTAATAATCTAGTTCCTATTCCCCCCACCCCCAAAAGGCAGAGAATAACAGGAAGAGCCATGAGCGGCTGAGAAAAGCCAGGACACAAGGCTCTTGTCTCCTCACTGTTCCCTGGGCTAGGATTCTCAACGCGGCAGGGAAGGAAGGACGGAAGGAGACAGAAAGAAAGACAAAGAAGCAGTGATATTAGTTACATGCCAGCTAAGGACTCCGCTTTGCATGGGGAATTCTCTGCTGGCAAGGCCTGTCCCATTCCTTCGGGCCTCTATGTCATCTGAGCAGCCCAAAGAGGTCAGCCACAAAATCTGCTCAGCAAACTGACTCAGTGAATCCCATGAATTACGATCAGACAACATTGTGATAGGGATGCTATGAATTAAACATGGTATAAATACAGATAGAGTATGTCACAAATGTGAGGAAAGGCTTTCCCTGCCATATGATTTCAACTACAGTAAATCAAGAACTATAATGACCGTAACCAGAATTTGCAACTAACAACAAGCAGAAGAGGCACTCATTTCTCCCATGACTTCTAACTCCTTTAGAGTTTGACCTTTTCCTGGCAGTTAAGAATACAGTGAAAGCCTTTGTGAAGGTAAACTGAACACATCGAAAATAAATGTGGGTCCTAACAGGGGAAAAAAAAGGCACATGAGATCCAGCAAGTAACCTAACAGTCATTTGAAAAATCTATCAAGTAGTCTAGAGGAAAAGGGCTAAAATAACCCTTATACATGGCACTGAGCTGGAAACGGGAAAAGAAAAGGGTTTATTGCATCCTTTTGGACCAAACTCTGTTGAAGCTAAAGGTTTTAAAAAACCCATATACCTATGCAGAAAGACAGGCAATGCCAAAAGTAAGGATTTTTTTCCACAGAATATAAGGGACCAAACATAAGCAGAAAAACTGAAGTTTCACCGGTCGCCTGGAAAACAAGCCATGTGATGCATATCTGATTTATCTTTATTAAACATAACGCTAAGAATTCCTTTGCTATTCTACCGGACTCTTACAAAAGCCCTCAAAGTCAGTGGATCATGGCAAAACCAATTTGCAAACTGCAAAACTGGAAAGAAAAGCAACACTGGCGCATGAAAATAGAAATAGGTGAAGATGAGAAATACCTTGTTGCTTGTGGTTAAAGCCCTGCTCTCACTTTCAGCTGCCTGAACAGCAGAGAACCCTGCCCTTGAACTTACTGCTAATTCACATCAATGGAAGAAATTCAAGTCAATGGATAAGGGTAAAACTGATTATTAATTATTTTAAGGTCTGTAAATCTAGGGAGGGCATGCAATTGTTAAAGGGACACAAAGAAGGTTTTACCTAAAGTGAAACACATCCATTTTTGATCTACATCCCTACCGTAATAAAAAGTATCATTTTGCCAGTGCAGTTTTGCCCATTTTTAGCCCAAACAAAATGAACCATTTTCACACAAAAAAAAAAAAGCGCACCATTTCACTAATCTAATAAATATAAAGGTACGAAATTTCCTTCTTTGGCTTTGGCTTTGAAAGTGAAAGAATACATACATACTGACACTTAAACATAGTGCTGTAATATTCCTAAAATAAATTCAGCAAAGTTGGAACAACAACAACAACATCCATCAGCTCAAAGGAAACATTTGAGGGTCTTCCTCCTCACACTGAATGGAACAGGAAATTATTCACTTGAGCAGAGTAAAACAATTCCTTTAATTTCCACTCCCCTTGATAATTTGCTTTATCACCTTGACAGTAGATTCAAGGAGACAAAACCTACGATTTACACAACATAAAAACCAAAATAAGCATTGCCTGCTAACGCATGGCTTAAGCCTGGCACCTTACTAGACAACACTTTCTTTACTGTTGGGTCATCACGTTCGAGGTTCCACTCCTTTAATTCCACTTTTAAATGCAGGGCCCAATCTAACAGCCACTGTGATTAACAGGAGTCTTTCCATCAAATTCAGTGGGTATTTGGCAGTACCTCCAGAGACTTTACTACTACCTGAACATCTGCAATGCAAAGGTAAGTTTTGGAGTTCTACCACTTGAATTAAACAGTGAACAAGGTCTGACTGGCTTTTGGGCTAACAGGAAGCTAGACCAAGCAGCCTGTAAGACTGTAAGAGAGTTACACTACGGCCAACAAGTTGTCTTCCTAGTATAACGCTCTTAATGTTCCCTCAAAAACTGATTAAAAATCCAATTGATGAAACACATGTTATTTTTAAATTGGTTATGAAAGCGAGGAACTTCAGCATGGCCTTCATTCTCTGCAGTTTGGTGAGCCCCTTAAACTTATGCAAATAGTAATACATTTTCTGTATTTGTGCTTTGAGTTAAGTTGACAAATGGAGACCTTTAAAACTGATTACTTGTTTTGGGCAACTCAGTTTGGATGAGTACATCTGAAAAGGAGAGCCCCACAGAAGTATCTCAAACTGGATACCCCAGCTTAGAAAGATTAAAAAAAAATATTGAAATACTGAAAAACTCAGCCTTCTTCCATTGCTTATTCATTGGTCCATGAATTAAGTCAGAACTGATAATGATTTAATTAAACAAGTATACGATTTGATAGCATTTAGAGTACTGTTTTTCAAGTCTAAACATGTTCCTCCTCAACAGCTAGAAACAGGAATACTCACATTAGGTACACAACTAGGAAGGAAAGGCAACCTTAAAATATTTTTTTAAAGAGAAGAAAAAAACCCAAAGTAAAATCCTTAATGAGGTGAAGTTGATTGAAATGATACATTTTTCATCCAGTCTGAGCTCAAGACAGTAATCCCAAAGCCTCGAAGTCATACTAACCAGTTTGAATTTAAATATAAACAAACTCAATGGCAATGAAGGGCTTTCATGAAAAAGAATGCAGAGTATAACTGGAATGTTTTGGGAGTCTTTCTGCATTAATTTGTTTTGATTGTCATTACTGAAAAATAAAATTGCTGCAAGGTTACAATTTCTTTTTTTTTTTTTAAACAGGAAAATGAAAAAAAAATTTTCAAATAATAGTCTTATGTAAATTAAGGAAGAAATTCAGTTCTGCTGAAACATTTACTTTTTTCCACAGAGAATATGTATGGAAGAAAAAGCATTTGCTTTTAAGCTCTGCTTTACAAAAAACCCAACAAACAGGGAAAAAAGTAAATTCTAATTAAACCAGAGTTTTTACCATGTTTACTTCTAGTAAAATTTCATCAAGAAACACGTATTTCTGCAGAAAATTTCAGAATTAAGCCCTTATTGATTTAACCTGGAAATAAATTAAAAAAAGGCATCTTCTAATCAACCTAAACGAATAAGATACTTAATTGGCTTTCAAATGGAAAAGTAAATTTGGATGTTCAGAGGCATATCTTACTTAAGGACAAATTATAGTCTCCCCATAATTTGCATTTCTGAACAAACTGGACAGTATAACTTTCCTATGGCAACCAGGGAAGGACCTTGTTTACAAAAATGGAAAGTGGTGGATGTTACCTAGCATGTTGTGGTAAAGTGGACTGTCGTGTCCATGGATAGTAAATGCAGTCATGACTAGCGGGACCTCTACACCTGCAGGCAATTACAGAACAAAAGACGTCATTTGCCATTCACAAGGACATGCACACGCATGCGCCCTTGTCCACACGTGGAGGATGGAAGACACACAGGGAACGATCACTCAGCAAGTACCTATCCATCAAGCCGATGCAGTCCTCAATACGTGGCCCTATGCACCTGCAGCAAATCCAAATTGAAAACAGGGAGAGAAAGAGAGACATCTGTTATTTACAGATCCAAGAAGCAGGAATCCCCTCTTTGTGCCACATTCTTAATTATAATTCTCAAGAGAGACCCAAGTCACCACAAAAATACAGCTTGTGACAAAAACAAGCTTGCAATGGGAACAACAATAGCAACATAAACAGCACGCCAGGGTTGGAGATGTCTTGGCTCAAACAACACCTAAGGCAGGTTTCACCTGTGTAAGTGGGAGTCCTGACAATAGAGTTGCTTTTTCTGGATGTTGTCTGAATCAAACTGGTGATTACTGCACAAAAGCTGTTCATTTGCAGGAGTACAATGCAAAACTTTTTTTTTTTTCCTTTCTGTAACTGATACAATTGTCCATTCTGTTCTAAGTTCCTAGCTAGAGCAACTGCAGAAATATTTTTGAATATTTTCAAATATTTCCCTTTTATCAGGGAAGCTCAAGGATGAACTTCCAGCAACAAAAACCAGAGCAAAATGTTGTCTGCCGATTCAGGCATTTTGTTCTGCTTTCCTTAGATGCTGCCTGAAGTCCTCCACCTGCAAAATCAGCAGGTGCTCACCAAAGGCAATGGAAATGCAGGGAGTCACTTTATGCAGCACCACTAAAGCACAACCAGGGGGAAAGAGTCTGTTTGCAAAACAGGGATATGCGTGGATTCTCCTTGCCCTCATGAAGAGCAGCAAGTGAAGTGGTGTCCTAGGTCCTCTACGTTCAAGTAGCAAGTCAATTACACATTTTCACAGCAGTCAGGATTCTCAGAGACAGAAACCTACAGTTAAAACACCTTTTAGGGGTTAAGACAACCTGACACCCTTAGTGCCGAGTGCCCAGCTAGTCCCTCTGTAGCTATGGGGAGTATCTAGCTCTCAGCATTTTAAGGAAACCAAACCACTTATTGCAACTCTTTAACAAGATCTCAGAACCATTTTATTAATAGGCTCTTTGGCTGTAGGTCTACTACAGGAGCAGGTGATCTGACACATCAGTAGACTGAAACTCACTTCTATTGAGGCATTTTAAATTTAAGGTGTGATCCCCAACTTGCTCCTGCTTTCAGTTTGGCTTTGATAGAGGGATATGCATGTCAAATATCTGAAAGAGTTCAAATATGCTCCCATGAGATCTTCTTTCCACTTCACCATCACTTGCCACTCATCGGCTTTTGCTGCATTTAAATTAGCTATCACTCTGCCATTATAAAATAAATTCAGTGAATTCAATTTCCCCTTACCTGCCCATCAGGGAGAGCAGAATGATAGCAAACCTTACCTCTTGTTTGTTTACTTGAATTTTTATTTTTACATAAAAACTGTGACATGCAAACACAAATTGTAAGGATTTCCTCATTAATGGTTTCCTGCAGCAAACGTGCAGACATAAAAAGGATTCATTAAATACCCAGGTGGCCAGATAATGCATAAACGGAAAGGGTAGATTTAAATGCAATTCAAAAACTTAGAACTCTTGATAGGTGTTTTTTAAAATTTCAGCTGTCCTGGGCTTCAGGACTTCAGAATTCAGGACTGTCTGAATTCTAACCAGTCTCAACGTATCCAACATTTCTTCCTTTCACGGCATTCTCAGCAATTTGCAGAAAACCAGTTCAGTAATGAAGGAAGCTGCAAAAAAGTTGTTCGGATCTTCCATTTCCTAGCATGTCAAAGACAAGCTGAGCTCAGACTCTTGCTATAAAAAAAAAAAAAAAAAAAAGGCGGCCCTCTTCAAATGAGAGGTCTGAGAGCCCATTACTAGTTCAGATAACTGGCAGACTAACATAAAGAGCCTGTTGTCTTGGACTCATTTCACATCTGTACATTTATTCTCTCAGACTTTTGGAGAAAAGGACTTGAATCCAAGAAGAGAGCACTGTTTGGACCTCACCCACTCCAAGCTGAAATAACATTGATTTTTATTTAGACCTGTAATCTTCTTCAGTGGATTTCCCAGCCCCAGACAGCCCCAACTCTGTCCAGGTGCCATTTCCATTACTCCTAGTGATGTTGAACAGTTTCCTACTCTCAGACTGGCTGTCCTGATTACATGCAGTAAAGTACAATACTGTGTGCGTAATGGCAATTATCTATTAACAAGTTATTTTGCACCACGAAGACATCAGTTATTTTTCCTGTGGAAGTAACTTCCTTGGTTTCAGGCTTTTTGACACATGTAAGTACAAGCATGACACAATCATACAGCACACTGGTACTCCATTCACCCCCAGGGTTCCTTCTTCTGCTTGGAGTCTGGATGGTATTTTCATTTCCAAGTTTGCTCTGTAAAATGAACTGGTTAACTGATACATGCCAATTTATTAATGATATATTCAGTACCTTATAACAGTCCAATACAGCTTATACAGAAAATTACACTTGGAGTTCATCCTAGTTTTACAGATAACCATCCTCTGAAAGAAAATGATGAGTTAAAACAGTTTTGAAAATTGGAGTAACAACTGGTTTTTCCTGAAACAATCCTTTTTCCTCTCTGTCACAAATATCATCTTTCATTAATTTTCCTTAGGGTTGAAATGTGGGGTCTTAACTGTTCACAGATACGGAGTAGCGAAGCCATTTCTAGTCAGATGAATTCTCAAAAATCTTTGTCATTGGAAGCAAATGAAACTGATTATACAATGGCATAAATGGATTAACTCTGGACAGGAGAAAAGCCTTAGCTGTGGCGATGACCTGGCTATCCAATTATTGCTATGGATAAAGCCAGACCACTCAAAACCAGGGGGTTACTTAGCTAACAGGAAGTGCATACTGATGGTGATAGTAGGAAAGCTGAACTGGGGCAGGGGGAAGGAGGAACTTTTGCACCAACAAAACAGTAACACGCTCTTATTCAGAGTTTGTTGCCATTGAATTTGCACTATTGTTTCATCTAGAATTCATAATGCCTTCCTTAAAATACACCTAAGCTTTACGGCAAGACAGTCCTTCTGCCTTCAAATCCCTTCTGGACCACACATGTGTTGATAGGGCTCCCATGACTTCTCTGGTCTTGGCTTAGAAGGAAAATAAAGTTTTGGTGAAGAGTAATACACTTCCTTCAAAAAGTTGTTGAGAAAAATGCCTTTCTATGATGAGGGATGGTGTCCAGTGAGATCCCTCATTTGTGTCTTGCCCTGCAAGGAAGCAAACTGTCAAATGCTATTATATAATTAGTATTTTATTTCCGTGAAAGTGTTCCGTTTTGGCTAGCTCTGCCAGAAGAGGTGCCAAATGCTTTCTGACTCTCTTGAATTAAATGGGATAGCTGTCCCATGTGCCTCATATCTGCTCCAAACTGGCTTCAAGTAGCTGATGTTTATTATGGGGATGCAAGGCCAAGAGCACAGTTGTTGCATCCAAGGAAGTCACTCCTTGATAGTTCTCTTAGTCAATGTCAGATCATTAACAGGGCTGGATAATTACACACCTACTAACAGAAGCAGTCATTATACCTGAATAAGGGAGGAGAACGGTGTTATCAAATCTCACGCTCTAGGGTGTAAAGCTATCATCTGCAAGTGCCTTGACTAAAGTGTGGCAAAACGCTCACAGGAATCACAGAGGTGGGACAGGTATCTTTTCTGGTGACAGCCAACAGGTGGGGATGACTAGAAACAATGTATGAGAACTAACAATCCATTTTAGCAAGCACCCCGATTCAAAGAAAGCAGCGCTGCAGGAATGAGATAACACCGCATTGTGAGCGCTGCTCTGCAGCAGCTCAACACTTTTTCACGAGTATCCAAGCTGTACTGCGAGGGCATCAGTTTTATTCCAGCAATTGATCTGACAGAGAGGAGCACAGACTCGCTAGATGAAGTAGAATTATGGTTTCTCTGTACCATTCAGTCATGAGCCAAGTATCAGGATGTGTTCCCTCCACAACCTATTTCACTGAAAAATCTTGACTGAGGGGAATTTAAATATTAATTTCTAAAGGAAGGGTATGAAACTAGAGAATTCAGTATCGATGGAGAAAAGGAGAGAGAGTAACTGATTTCCCTTCTCTCTGTGGGCATATTCAGCCCTTGACAACACTGGCAAGAAGATGGACAACTCATAAGCCCCAAACATCTGGGGCAGTCATTAACAGTTTCATTAACATAATCACATGCCAGGAAGTCTTTAGGAACACTAGAAAAGAATACCCATGCTTAGCCAGATTTGGGGGGTGGTGGGGTGTTGTTTTTGTGAAGGGTAACAAAATACCTAAGAACAGACACATTAACTCTTTAATAAGAGGATGAGGACTTCTATAAGGAATAGAGTATTTGACTCATGGCCAAGGGGTAGCTCCTCATCTGGGGGATAACCACACCTTTGCGTATGTAACCTGGGTGAGACCTTTGGCCCTTTTACTAGTGGTAGTTTGACATTTCTCTGGGGATCGGCACATGATGCCAAATGAGACATGCTTTCACCTAATCAGCTGCAGAAAATAAAAAGAAGGGAAAACTGAAAGTTCAAGGATTAAATGACAACAAAACTCAGCATAAAGGAATCCTGGGTCACCAAGGGTTGCCAAAGTATACTGGTAAGTTCAGTTACAACTGCCTAATGCTCTTCCTATTTGTTTATGAACTAGAATGTCAGATTTTCATCACAAGGCATAAAAAGCCTCCCTTCTTGATCCCATTCTATCCAGGGAGAATAAAACAAACAAGCGCTTGCAAAATACTGACGCACATGTAGTAGAAACACATAGAAAACATTCTACTCCCTTCCCGGTTTAGGAGAAAGACAGTTGTGCCACGAAGATTAGTAGTAGTCAGATCAGTTAGACCTCCCCAGAAAAAAGGAGGGAATGGGAAGAAGTGTCACATCCTGGTTCTGAGAGGCCAGCAGAGCTGCAAGGCATTTCTTATGCAGGGCAGACAGTAAATCTATCACCCATAGCTGGGCTTGTCAGATTCGATCAGAACTGGCACTTCCACCACCTATTAAAGCCAGGACCAGAGCTCCTGCAGTGAGCTCATCTTTTCGTATTGTTTCTTCTTACACTCTTCTTCCACAGTAGCAGCATTTTTCTTATTGCGTAACTGATTTAAAGGGTCTGAGGGGAAGACAAATCTGTAACAGATCCTGGCTGTGTCTTTGAGATCTCACTTTCATTTCCCTAATGGCTCTATTGTAATTAGATTTGCAAAACCAGCAAAAGGTCTCATTTTGAATGGCAACAGCTGTTGACATCAAGATTACATTGAATAATTTACTGGTTTAATTTTAGCTGCTAAACAATAAAAGCCTCTCGTCGAAGATTATTTCACTGGCTGAAGTTTTCTCTTTTTTCCCCTGGCTGCCTCTCCATTTCTTTGTATGCTGGACACCACCAACTGTCTCATCAAAAGACATTTATAACTTACGTGGCCCATGCAAAACAATAGCTGTGTATGCGACTACTATTGTTTTGTTGCAAAGATTCCTAATTCTGGCTCAGCTACATCGGCTGTATATTTCCAAATGTAAAAAGTGATTTTGGCCGTTTAGAGAGGACTTGAGAAATTGATGCTCAGACTCAGACAGAGTCTGACGTCAGACAACCCCTTTGCATCAGTTCCCATATGAAAAAGAGGGCAGTAACACTTTTGTCTCATGGTAGTGCTGCTGGGTTAGTTCGTCAATAACCAAGGAGCAAAGATGAAAATTCTGTCAACAAGTAAACAGTAAAAATAAAGTCACTGTACAGGCCTACACTTACGTAAGTGTCAATGGCAGCATTTGCTACAAACCAGTGCTAGCTTGAAGGAAAGCTAAGAGCACTGCTGTGAAAAGTTGTTCTCTATGGTTTTCAAAAGGAGTGTAAGCTTTTTTTCCCGATAAGCTGCTGGACATTCATGACTGGAACCTGAATGTCATGAGAGACCTGGAAATCAAAGGTTACATTACTGCTGCACACACTCTGTTTTCAGGAGTGGGACAAGTGCTTTACCAAGCCAAACTGTATCTAAATCATGATGCGCTATAAACAGTAGATAGGATGGCTCACTTCACAGAATTTGCACTTACCCTTGGGTGCAGTTTGGATGACATGGATGGCACTCGCGATCCTCATCAGCGTATTTGAAAATGAAGCTGTTGGCCCCCTGTAAGCCATCAGGACATTTTTCCACACAATTTGGACCATCCTTAAAATGGAAACACTTTGTGCAGTGGTCAGGTCCCTGGACAGCATGGAAGAAAGAAACGCAGTTCATTCAAGTTACTCTGTCTTTTCCTGCTGCACTAGAATTGCAGGTCCTAGCATCACAGCACACTCAGCAATAACTGTAGTAGCATTTCTTTCCCAACAAACAGTGAGTTAGCTGCATGGTTCCAGTGTCTGTTAGAGCAGCACACATGTAAATCCTGGTGCTTTTGGCCATAAACTTATTCTGTAGAGCGTAAGACTAAATTCCAGCTTCTAAACAGGTTTCTCAATATTACTGGTGTGCTTAACACAAAGGACTTCATGCCCACCTGAGAAATTTCCTGCAACACTGTTCGATACTGAGCCATATTTGAAAAGCAACTGCAATGGCCTTTCAGTGGGATCCCCCACTTCTGCACTCCAGAATTACTTTCCACGCTGTGTTTTCCCTATGGCATCTGGTCACAACAATACTGAACAACTACAAGGTCTACTTCTTCTTATTACATATGTAGACTAGACTGTTAAGAACTATAAACCAAGGCTCCTGGACAACATAAAAGTAAAATATCAAAGCTGTGATGATAAGCCAGTGTATAACCAAATCTGGTGTTCAGGTTGGGCACTGGTCTAGGATTTTATGTCCATGAGCCCTGCTACAAATCCAAATTCCCCTCATGGGTTGAACACTTGAAACAATAGCTTCTCGCTTTATGGTTGGGTTGCATAAAACACAGTATCACAACAAAAATGATGATAAGAATGATTGTCAGTGTAATGCCTTTTTTTTCCATGCAGTAGATAAGTCACAGAAATAAGGAAATAAGTTATGGGGTAAATTTTCTCAATGACGAAGAGCCTAAAATAGAACTCTTCATTGCCCAGGATACTTGTGACTTTTAATCTTGGCAATATACAAAAGACAAAAAGAAAGAGACAACTTTTATCTCACAAAAGAGCAATAATCTTTGAAAGAAGACTCACTGGCCATTATAAAGGTGACAGCCACAGTTAACATTCATTTAGGATGCATGAAAAAACTCTCTATCAAAACAACCTAAAAGACTAATCTAAGTAAATAAACCCAAACAACATATTGCTCAAGCTTGCCAAGAGACTGAGACAAATTCCTACACTTTTTTGTGGGGGGAAAAAAAAGTAACTGAAGTCATAGTAGAACGGGACAGAACTGAGTATAAAGAAAACAGTGATAAAAGAGGGCACTAAAATTGCAGCTGAATGTTATCTGTCATTTAAAAACTTTGTGCATCTGTACCGCTAAGGCATTAAGACAACTCAGGAAAGAAAACGACACTACTTTTTAAACCATTTTCTTAAGGAGGCTGATCCAAAGAGGTTTATTCCCAGCACCAATTTAACATGAGCAGAATTCTTTCCCTACATGCAGAATATGTGTATTTTCTGCTTTTGTTAACATTAATTTTCAATAGCTGCTCTAAATTCAATAAGCAGAAAATACCTGTGCTTCAGCACACTTTAACAAGCCAGCCCATAATACACCAAATTTTGTTCTTACCGGCCCATAGCACGTGATCATGTTTTCTTCCATCTTTTCACACTGGGGATCACACTCCACACAGACAGAACCATTTGCAAACTCTCGAAATTCCCTAGGAAAGTATTTTGCAGGCAGGTTAGGAGAAAGCAAAAGTGAGACTGAAACTGAGGTAAAATGGCTGGCTCTTCACCTGGTGGAAATCATTTCAGCTTCACTAAGGTCAGCAGACTGTGCCAGCTGAGATCACTTCTGTTAGCCACATTCTGCTGCTTTACACCAGCTGAAAACTGAGCCCCATCAGCAACCTCATTCACAGGCAGGTGAAGCAGCAAACATCTTGTTTACTAGTATAAATCTAGAGTGGTTTTTTTTCCTCTTTCCTTAAGAAATAAGGACCTCATTAACAGGACAAAGCAGCTCATTTCTTGATTTTTATCTATGGAATTGTGCCTCATGACTCAGATTCAGGAAGCCACTTGTTACATGTGGGATATCATTATCAGATAGGAAAGGATTAGAACGAGCATTGGTCACAGTGGTGTTCTTAGTTGTTTTAGTTAAGTCTCTGCACACACTCATGTTTTAAAGCCTGTTCTCCAAAAGGCTCGTAACTTTTTCATCAACAACAATTCTAGACTGAGGTCTGAATCTATAAAATCTCAAAACAAATCCTTTTGCTCATTTATTTCATGTATCCACAAGAAACTATCACCCAAGTGATTTATTTTTTTTTTTATTAACCACTTATAAGGGCATAAAAAGTAGTGATAGTAGGTGGGATTTCTTCCTTCAAACACCAGATGTCTCATTTCAGCTTCCAGTTGCCACTCACAAAAAAACCTCCAGCACCTTCTCAACACAATTCATCCCACCTTCTTCTAGGTTGAGATGAATTAACACCTGAACAGGTCACTTCTCTCCCACTAACCACAGAGAGAAGCTATGTAACTAGCTCAGACTGGACACCTAAGCTTTGCAGATGGATCCTGTCTTGTTGCATTAACCAGTTAAAATATTTGCATTAAACAGTTAAAGATGTGCTGCACACTCATGTTAGTGGGCTCTAGTAATATTCAGGTAAAGGTGAAGGCCTCTGTGCTTAGTTTATCCATGTTCTCCCTCTGCTCCTCTACAGCCATTAGGATCTACTGCAACAATACAGCTGAGGAAAACCTCAGTTGACCCTTCTCTGGCTTTGGAGATAGAGCTTGTTGAGGACTAAAAGAGAAGTCAAATACATCTGACCCTACCCTGAAGTACCATTGCTGCCCTGCAAGATGAACGTGCAGAGCTCTTAAACAAACGAAAAACTTCTCCCCAAGGCCAGGTCACAAATCACTTCACATATTTAGGAAAGAACTGAGCCTGTGGAAAGTGCAAAAATACCATTCACTAATCGGTATAGATCAGAACATCCTGATTTGGGGGCTAGCCGTGAAAGCCTCCTTATGATCTTACTGCGATAGGCTTCATGGCGAGACCAGCCATCAAATGTGGTCCAATATTCCGGTGCATATGAGAACACAACTGTGGACTGCGACTCTTCTTTTTTCTTTTTTTTTTTGGGGGGGAGGACACAGGCTTTTAAGCATAAAAAACTGTACTCTGACAAGATTTTTTTTGCATCCATTGTGCAGATAGAAGAGTTGGAATATTTTCACATATATATGGGAGTTCATTCAATACTCTTTCCATAACAGTTACATGAGTTGGCATCCAAGGCAGGAAAAGAAAGAGAAAGAAACCACACAGTGATCTTACTTTCAATTAGCAGTTTGAGCTGAAAAAGAGAATTAAAATAATTTAGGTTTTTTATCTTGACTTTAAAAGAGGTGCCAGGGACCTTGCTATACTGTTATACAGGAAGTGAAATTTCACCTGCTTCCCTCCACAGCCTAATTATGAATTTCTTCTGCTGTAGCTAATATAAGCAGTTCAGCTCTGTTTTTCTGTCATAAGCCAGACTCGGTCACCTTGGCTGTGCTGTATGTAGGTATTCTGCCATCCGTCCTCCAGAAAAGATGATGCACATGCATGAGTGGGAGAAGGAAAAGGGGGAAGAACTCATGCTGGTTTTATTATTTATATTTGTGTGTACACATACATAGTGTATTATGGGGGGAAAAAAAAAAGAGTGAGCTTTCCTACTTTGAAGGCCTTATTCTTTATCACGTCTAAATCTAACTAACCTGAAAGAACATAACTGTACATGTTTCTGATTAGGGGTGTCAATATTCAAGTAGGGCTAAATGGTGGGTTTTTTAGTCTTCACCTAAATCAAATTGTTCACATCATCAGGAATGAAAAAGGTGCAACGAACTTTTGATGTTGCATGAGAATTTTAGTCAGCAGAATACTAGGTAAAGCCTTCTACACAAGTTCAGATTTGGAAATACTTAAAACTTATCCCACAATATATTTCACTCAAAATCAGTAATATTGGCAATGGAACCAGATATTGATTAATGTAAAAGCAAAATAACTTACTCATTAAAGTCCTGAACAGTGTAGTCAGCAACTTTAGGGAAAAGTGCAAGGGAAATAGCTTACCCATCATACAGGTTACAAGAGTCTATGCAGGTCCTTCCCCTGATGAAGCGCTTGCAGGAGAGACACTGGTCTGGCCCTGGCCCCCAACAGCCATCACTTGAGCATAACTCATTACACACCATTCCATCGGCAGCTGCAGAGAGAGAGGATACTATCATTAATTTACATAGTCCTCTGAAATCCAAAGGGAAACATTTCATTCAGCACTCTGCCATACTCAGAATAAGTAAACCGAATGTTCAGATTTTCTAGAAAAGGAATAGAGAAAAACCAGAAAATTATCATCATACCACTACAGAAACACACTGTGCACTCACAGTTTGAATACTATACACACTTCTGGTCTGTTCCTTTCAGAAAGGATATAGTAGAGTGAGAAAAACGTTTAAGAGCGCTGCAAGGATGATCAAAACTAGACCAGAATTTCTATACCAGGAATAAACAGAGGAGTAGCCTTAGATATGGGTGAGAAAGGACATGATAAAGGTCTACAAAATTTTGAATGACAAGAAGAAGATAAGTAAGCATGAAACAATTGTTCATTGCTTCTTCCAAGTCCCTCATGGGCATTCAAAGAGACAAGAACCCAATAGGGTTCAAAACTGAGATTTTTCTTCACAGAAAGTATAGATCAAGCTGCAGAATTCCCTGACACAGGACATGGTAAATGCCAAAAATTTAAAGGATTTGAAAAATCAATTGTTCAAATCCGCTGAAGGGCTATTAAACTAAAATACAGTTTAGCACCACTACCTCTGAATTGAGGACTCTCTGAAATAAAATTTACGGATCGTGGAGAAAAAGTTGAAGAAAAGTCATCATTAACTGCGCTTTTTAAAATTGTTTATTGCAAAAGCACCGGAAGAGCCGAAGAGCCTTTATATTAAAACCAAAAAACCACATAGAATAAACAATGGTCCCTGTCCCAAAACCACAATTCAGCTTAAATAAACAAAAAGAACAAAGAGTGAGGGGGAAAGGTTGTTTCAAACAATATAATTAATTCTGTGGTTTTCTTTTATATAAATCCTTCTCTACATAAATATCTAGATGACTGTGACAGATGGAGAAAATAAGCAAAGAGCAAAAGGAAACACGTTATCTCTCCAGCATCTGAAGAAAGTCCAGTTACACAGATTCAGCCAGACCCTAGCATGTGAAAGGGTAGATCTCTTAATTTGAATTCACTCTTGCATGATGGAACATTTTATGCAAATGGTTACACACTAGACTGAGTAGATTAAAAATAGCAAAGATCTGAAATATCAGAGATGGCAAATATATAAACACTTGGTTGTTGTTTGTTTGTTTGTGGTTTTTTGTTTTGGTTTTTTTTTGTTTTTTGTTTTTTTTTTGTTTTTAAAACAACTGGAAACAACTTCAGGGAAGTTGCAAATAATAAATTAAAAGTAGGTTTGATGGTGGAATTCCACCGCCCCCTCCAACGTTGTAGCAAAGATGCCCAGTCAGGAACACGCACACACACACACACTGAATACATGTATAAAACAGCAATTGCATACGCCCAGCACACATTTAAAGAGGGGCAATAGCAAAATCAACAGAAAACCTTTTTGCAAAAATGCAAAAATCCCTGTGGCAGGTTTATATTAAATAAAAAGACAGTAGTTCTTTGCAACACTATTTTTCTATGCTTCTTTCAGTACAGCAGCATAGCTGGGTGACTGGAAAAAAAAGCGCCCTATTTTCATTTCAGGGTACCTGATGGTCTTGTCTCCACTGTCAAGACTGGAACAGTGTGGTTAGGTACTGTCCATTACAATCTACCTTAACAATTGTAGAGTATACTGAGTTTTATTTTATCATTTAGAAGGGCTTTGTGCTTCTCAGGCAAGAGTCAGCAGAAAGATGCTTTCTGCTCTCCACGGCATGTTTTAACACTGGTTATTCTGTGCTATGGTGTATATAATGTCCCACATTTGAACCACTGAGTATCTAGCATAGCAGCCTACTGTACAGGAGAGCACACTGCTTCACAAGCGTCACTTAACCACTCTTTAATCGCCGCTTTTCATTATGCAGTGTTGTTTGATGTTGGCACCATGTTTGTCAAACACATCTTTCTGATCCATACAGCATGCCTAGCCTACGTCCTCTTCTGTTTCCTACAAGGCAATTCCTGCACCTCCTTTTGCCTGCTGACATGCAGGAAGTTCATGTCACACTGGCAGGGTGCTTTCCTTTGATATAAACTACCTGTCCTGTCCCTCCTCCCACTGTCACCCTGCTTTCTGACCACTGAATTTATCAGAAAGCACTTCTCTCCGAAAAAAATATGCAACAATTGTATGCATGGTTTGTCTCTCCTAGCCCATGTAGCGAGTAGGCAAGGGGAGTGAAGCTTCTTCCATATTTCCTTTCTTCTTGCAATAGGACATTTTGCTTTATCGAGATTGAGAATGGCAGATTTTCATCTACTTGTTACTTTTTCTGCCTAGAACATTTTCATAATTCAGTGCCAAAAAAGGACATTTCACCTTTACACGCAGCATAGGAACCAGTCAAAGATTTCACGTCCTCTAGCCCTTGCAGACAAACTGATCCAAGAGCATGCTTCCTACTTGTACAGTGCTGTTGCTGACCCTGCATGGCTCTGCTGTACAATACATGTAATTCAGCAGGTAGGTGAGCACATTCAATACAATATCACAAATAACCTTGGGTCATGAAAAGTCTGCACACTCATCTCTTATCAAGGCTGGAATGCTTGAATACATGGTTTGTTTGTTTGTTTGTTTTTTAATATCAGAGAATCACAGAATCGTATAGGTTGGAAAAGACCTTTAAGATCATCAAGTCCAACCGTAGACCTAACACTACCAAGACCACCACTACACCATGTCCCTAAGCACCTCATCCAAACATCTTTTAAATACCTCCAGGGATGGCGACTCAACCACTTCCCTGGGCAGCCTGTTCCAATGCTTGATAACCCTTTCAGTGAAGTAAAACTTCCTAATATCCAGTCTAAACCTCCCCTGGCACAACTTGAGGCCATTTCTTCTCGTCCTACATATCATATGTACTTTCTTAACGACAACATCCAGGTGGTCTTCAGAAGTATCTTTTTGGTTCTTCTTTTGCCTCACAGCTCAAATCAGGTACAGCCAAACATAAAATAATTAAATTTAGGAGTAATTCCAAGTGTTCATCTAATTTCCTTTAAAGCGTATTAATTCTCAGAGATTCCACCACAGCAAGAGAGACCTGAGCTATCTAGCATGCCACTACATAGAGCTGTCTCGTTCTCTTTCCCTGAGCTCTGCTGTAAATCAGGAGTCATTCTTCTGCAGTCAGAGGAACCAAACCACACAAAGCCAGTATGAGCAGAGACAAACAATTCAGCTTCTCATTATTGTCCTAACCCTAACTTTTTTTAGGCGTGGCAACATTTTTATAACAACTACCAGATGCCAGTAGTTCCACTATGCTGCCACTGACTAAACTTCATTGAAATCAGAGGAACTAGGTGAAAGCTCTGCATTAGCAAATGCTACACGTGTAGCCCACACAGTTTCCTTTTTCATGTACTTTTAGACATTCCATGTTGTCCTGGTTTCAGCTGGGATAGAGTTAAGTTTCTTCCTAGTAGCTGGTACAGGGCTGTGGTTTGGATTTAGGATGAGCATAATACTGATAACACACGGATGGTTTAGTTGTTGCTAAGCAGTGCTTACACCAGTCGAGGGCTTTTCAGCTTCCCAGGCTCTGCTGGGTGTACAAGAAGCTGGGAAGGGGCACAGCCCAACTGGCCAAAGGGCTATTCCATACCATATGGCATCATGCTCCGTATAGAAACTGGGGGAGTTGGCCGGGGGGCAGCAATTGCTGCTTGGGGACCGGCTGGGCATTGGGCAGCACGTGGTGAGCAACTGCTGCATCACTTGTTTTGTACATTCTTTTATCATCATTATTGTTTTCTCTTCCTCTGCTGTCCTATTAAACTGTCTTTATCTCAACCCATGGGTTTTACCTTTTGTTTTCCGATTCTCTCCCCCATCCCACCGGGGGGCAGGGGGGAGGGTGAGCTAGCAGCTGTGCTTAGTTGCCGACTGGGGTTAAGCCACGACACAGTGTATATCTCAGTCTAATGCTGGCTTTGTGCAATACAGTTCCGGAGGTGCACTGACTTGGTATTAAAGGCCGGTTTTGGCCTATTTCATGTTCATTGCCTACAGGAGCACTCAGGAAAAAAGTTCTGGGTGATACAGTTGGTCATTTCAGGGGAACCCCAATTATGCCTTAGGATTTCGAGCACACTTGAGGGCTCCCTTGGAACAGACTCCAGCGCTTCATGCCTGGTCTGTCAGTCTCCCTTGATCTCATCCAGTCTCATGGTGACGTGTGACTGACACTGACCAGTCAAACGTACGAGTCCTGCCTCACGTTGCCTGCCACAGGGACACCTGGGATTAACAGAGAGCTTTAGGCTCAAACGTTATCAGCAAATGAAAAAAAAAGAAGGAAAAAAACGCCAAACCCAGAAACTATCACAGGTCTAATTAATCAAACTTTTTATATTAATAGATTTATTTTCTAGTCAATAGCTCAGTTTAAGTACTTGTCACGAAATAAAAAACCCCACCCTGCTTTGGAGATTCCTTTGTTCTCATTTTCAATCTTAAGAATATTAGCAATTCTTCCAATTTTGTTTTACACACTCTTGTCATTGAAAGGCAGTTTCCTATTAGCTTTTTCACCTTTTTTTGTAACTTGAAATTGTGCTTTTATTACTAGTGATTTCATTTCTTTTCGCTGTTCTCAGCTGTCAGACTACTCTGGGATTAGAATTTATTTACACACACACGCACGCACACAGTGTTGCACGAAAATATCCCTTCGAATAGCAAGTGACGCTATTACAGGATAGCTCAGAAAATATACTGAGTAACCTTACGCAAATAAAATGAGAGCTTTTCAGTAAAGAAAATCATGATTACCCTATTGAAATCTAGCCAACACAATACCTGTAGTCTATGAAAAAAAAAAAAATCACTATTTCCTTCTGCTTATTCTAAGTCAGAAATGTTTTCATAAATGAATCTTGGCAAGAGGGGAGTAGCTTTTTTGACAACTTATAAAAACCCATTACGCTTGTCTTTCTTCCTCTTCTTTAATTATAGGGATGGCTAAAGAAATGTTTCCATTTTAGACACATTATTTGGCATTTTCATGGGCTGAGAATGTTCTGAAGCTCCAGCATATCACACAGCCATACGTGGAAGGAAAGAACAATAATGCTTTTGACAGGAACTCATTTTCATCGGGAGTTTTAGAACAAGTGTTCATTCTTTATTAATGGGGTCACACAGGTTAGGAGCAGAAAGGTTCAATGTTTTTCCCCAGCCTAGATAGAACACAAGAAAATTAGCCATCTAAAAAAAGAAAAATTATTGTTATTTGGCTATACACTTATGGGCCTGATCCAAAGCTCCGTGAACTCAACAGAAAAGCTCCTGCAGCCTTCAATTAGCTTTGCATCACACCTGATAATGAATGTAATCATTTATTAAAGTTGTTAATTGGTGGCTAAATTGGCACAATTCATAACAAATCACATCTATAACAACCTTTGCCTAGAAAGGTTTTAATGTACACTGCAGGTGTCACTAAAGCTGAAAGGAATTATTTAAATAACTGTATAAAAGAACATTTTTTCTACACTTATTTTGTGTGCACTCATATTTAACATGAGTCACCTCTGACTGTTCCACAAAAAACCCCATGCTGGGAAAAAAAGGCAGATTCTTTACTTCAGCACGGAGCAATGGTAAAATCTAACTACCAGAGCCCATTCCCTAGTAAGTAACTTTATAGTCATTCATTCTGCATCAGTAATGTTCATAACGAAGTAAGTTTTATGCACAAACTGTGTTTAACATTACAGTTTGTAGTAGTAGACAATTAAAAGTCTACATTACATGAGAGCTTCATGCACTGCATTTTAGATAAATGCTCTCCAATTAATTTCCACTCGGCTTATCAGTTTGAAGATGCTCATTTGCCGTCTGAACTCCTAAACAACCTTGGGAGACACTATCAGACTGTGCTAAAGGTGCAAAGGCTGATGAGCCTCAACTTGGCCCTTGCCCTCAAGTCTTCTCCTGTAACCTGCCCAGAAGCCGAGGCGTCTTTTAGGGTCTATGCGGTTCAGAAGTCTCCTGCTGATGATCACATACTGCCACCCCTTCCGTGGCGCTCAGCCTCAAAGGTGCCACTTTCTTCTATGTTCCCTGTGCACACAAGCTTGGACACTGATATTTCTATCCCTGAATGTGTGTAGGGAAGGTGGAGAAGAGAGACACCCTATTCTTTCCAGGTACCCACCCCTCTCTGGCCCTGCATGGGACAATATTAGAAAGACAACACAAAGCAATAGAGCTGTGTGGGGTTTATGGATTTTTTTTTTTTTTAATTCAAAAAACACACATATGTTTTGCTCCTGTATTTTCAACATTCTGCAAACAAGTGAAGTCTGCCCTAGGCTTTTAACCAGCTTTTGGAAGGCTTTTAACCAGCTTTTCATCTCAAAGGCGGTGAAATATTTGGCAACTATTTTAACATTGTTAAGAATTGGCAGAAACAGCAAAATGAAATAATCAACAGTATCAGGAGTATAAAGCATATTGTGTGTGTCGGATAATTCTGTAGCATTTTCCACTGACTGAAGTCTCTTGTCTTTATCTTCTTTATTGGGGGGGGTGGGGGGGTGGGAGGGGTGGTGGGTGGTGGTCAGAGTTCTGCCAAACTCTATAATGTCAGTGTTATCTCAAAGATGAAGCATCACTATAAACTGAACTTTTAAACACATATTTTACTCCCTCAACAATTTGTTTAACATTTCCTCACTGCCTTGCATGGTCAGCTGAACACTGCATTAAATGGTAAGGAAAAGACGTCGCCATCTTGTGATATATCCTAAAAGTCACTTAAATATGACGCTGACTAGATCTTGGAAGCTCTTACATGAGTTTTAAGAAAAGCTACACATGGATATTAAATGTTTGCTGTAACTTGCTTTAAGCCATTAACAATCACTAGGCAGTGAGGAAAACAAAAACAAGCTGATAGTGACTCAAAATATACAAAGGAATAATAATAAACATACCTGAGAGTGGCTGTAATAATTAACATGGTCTAGACTGGTTTCTTCACTGGAAACCATGTGAAAAAAAATCTTTAATGGGAATTTTTATTAAAAATTCACACCCTGCTAGTTACCATGCAAGCAGACAGTATTTCTACCATAGAGGATGGATTCCAATCTTGCAAATATTTACTTATGCGTTTCCTTCCCCCATTCTACTTAGTCTTATTTGTCACTCAGAGGGGCATGCGCATATGCCCAAGCATCTGCAGGAGCAGGGTCTAGAACAGACAAAACAACTGAAAGGCTGAAATTGAAACCCTAGAGGCTTGCCCTCAGATCCCAAACATTCAGGCAGTGGAAGATTCAGAGAAAACACTCCTAAACCCCAGTCTGTTGGCCTATCCTGAAAATCACAGATGTTTCAGAGGATGCTGGAGAAATGCATCTGGCTCTAAGGAACAGTTCTGCCTTACTCCAAGTAACTGTGAAGATTTTAGTTAGACATCTAACCTGCAGCAGAACCCATTTAACTCCAGAGAGGTGCTGACTGACAGGCAGAGTTGAAGCAGCACGATAGCTCTTCTCATCTAATACTGACTCTCAAAAGGCCACAAAACATTAATGAATTCATTCACACAGACGTGCATAGAGAAAACCACTGTTCCCCGTTAGGATTCAGGAAGTCAGCTGGCTAAGACACTGCCTTCTGATTGGAGTAACTTGGCCCCTAGCCTACGTTCATTCTATACAGTCCATTTAATGAATGTAGGTTAGAGTCCAGTTTTAAAACTAGTCCCTTGGTACTGTAGCTTACATTGTGACTTCTTAAAAGGAAATTAATGAAATTTGTTTTCCTCAGGAAGATTCCCTTGGTCTTAAATTTCATAAAATATCTTTAGGAGTATTTTTCTTCCTGGAAAATAATGAGTCTCTATTATAACAAATCTTCAACAAGCTAAAAGTCAAATAAAGTTTACATTTTCCCTTGCAAATGTAGTGACAAGACGTACAGTGCAAGAGGATGAGGTAACAGTACATCCAAGTTTCCATTTGCCCCGGAAGCCCATGTTTCAGTAGTTGTGGCTGCTTCAAAGGGACTCAAACTTAGTGATCACAGGAAAGGGCAAAGAGGCGTTTGACAAAGGAGTCCTAACAACTAATATGGGAGTATCTTCCAAACTACTGTATTCAGCTATGTCCCCAGGCTCTCAGAACCAGTGAAACAAAAGGGACACTATTCCTTGAAGGGAATAGCACCTTATGAAGTTCACCTGAGTGGTTTTCCACTGTCTTCTAATATATTGTAAGTTATAGAGAGCTTGAAGCAAAAAGGAAGCATTACTGTATGAGACATGGGGCCTACGTTCTACCCTATTACTGCTTATTTTATTCTTATACTAAATCTCTAGCAATGGAAGACAGCTGGCTGTTCTTTCATTAAATGATGCATCATTACCAGACAGGTATAGCCAATCTGCTGTTAGAAAACATCAAAGAGCACCAAGAGCAAGATGTTTCTCCCACAGTCAGCACTTTTTCACATGGTAGAGAGGAATCTTGTGCTCTCTGGAAGGTTCACAGGTTCATATATCTCACAGCAAGATGCGACCACTAGGATCCTGGAATATAACCTTAGCGATTCTTGAACGGTCATCGAGACCCTGTGCTTCTTCAGACAGATTCTGTTCTGTCAGCTGAAGAAATTCCTTACATGAAATCTCACAGGGCTAATTCTTCCTGTCATGACATACAAAATACACTTGTTACTAGACTGCTAGCACAGAACTACGTTCCTCCCCACCACTTGATCCTATACCACTCAACACTATCAGGGAAAAGCAACTAGCAATCCACCATCCCTGGGCAGATATGATTCTCTTTCTCGGCAACACCTCTATTTGCCAAATAATATACCATTTTTCATAGTAGGCTTTGCTGGGGGCAGGGGAGAGCGGGGAAAACAGAGTGCATACCAGAACTACAAGCCATCTACAAATGCTCTAGCTGGCAAGACTGAAGGCACTAGTTATTCACGGGAAGTCAGAAGCTTTCCTCCAAGTTTCTAAGGAGCTGACCCAGAAAATGCATGCTTTTCCCTTGCAAGGCTGATCTTATTCAATACAGTTGGACTAGATGATCTTAGAGGTCTTTTCCAACCTTAATGATTCTATGATTCTACGAATATTCAAATAATATTCACACTCAGAAGAACTCAAAGCAAAGAAAAAGCCTCAAGATGGAAAAAACAAAAAACCAAGAGAACAGAAGCCATTAAGAAGGTACGAAGCTCAGGGATGTTGAGGAACTGGAGCTAATGCAGAACAAGATAAAGTTGGGTGTGTTGAAAATAGAGACTGTGCAACCTTCTTTCTCCTGTAACTGGTTAACTCATTTCATTATTCAGCACTATTCTTGGACTCTTCATCAATGCTTCATTCCCACAGGACATTACCATCATGTCTTCGATCATCTCTGGATGATGAAGAGAGTTACGCTACTCTCACAGACAACCACCTGGATTCATTTACTCATGCTTTTGGCTGGGTTACAGCAGTAAGGACACCAGGGCATGAAGCTGTTCAACACACAGGACACCCTTGTGCACTTCCTCACCACAGAAGTAGCAGCAAACACTATATCTCTCCTCCACCTTCTGTATTCCCTTCCCACAAAACACTCTACCAAATGTAAGGGTCTAATCCATAGTTTCACCGCCTACACCAAGGACACCTTTTACAAACATACACAAAAACTTCTACCAAGAAAAGTTCTGTTCAACGCATCCTTCTGTCTCACGTAACAGAATGTTTACGTGAAAGGATGAACTATGCTGCAGTTTAAAAGCGGGCAGTGGTCTGCTGGAGGTCAAGAAACAACCCTTTCCCTCTACACCCTCAGGCACAGTCACAATTATCTATGTCAACAGCAAGAGGCATTTTTTTAACCTTCACTTTTTAAACTTGTATGTAGAGAAACAGCCTAATAATAGTAACAACAACCACCACCGCAACCACCACAAAAAAACCCCAAACAAACCAAAACCATGCAGAGACATACCAAACAAGACTTTCCACTTCATGGAGCTCTTAAATGGCAGAAGAGATTAGAAAAATAACTGAGCAGTAGTGACAAATGTATAGTTGCGTTTCACCTGACACTGGAAGGTACCCTCATACTACAGTGACGAGCACAGCCACAAATTCTCTCAGTTGTACGGTACTTCAAAGCAAGGGGAAAAAGAAAAGGGGGGGGGGGGGGAGAGAACTAAAAGAGTAAGTTAAGAGTAGGACCACAACCTGAAAAAACCCAACCCAAACATTTCTGGCTGGTCAAAGCACAAAACCCAGAAATGTCACTTAAACATACAGCAATTTAATGAATCTCCTCTCTTGCTAGCAGTCCAACCGATGCTTAAAAGGAACTGTGTTGCTGCTATGATATGACTGTATTAATGCAATTTGCTGCCTGGTTTCTGCATAACCGAACTGTTTCATCTGCTACATAGCATTCATTTGCTTTTCAGTACTACAATCTCAGTCCAGGTATTGGCACATAAGCTTTCCTGAAGACAATTAGGCCCAATTAAAAGTAATCTTCCTCATCAGATAGGTCAGGTACAGAAAGGAGGAACCCAGTGATCAAAAACAGTCCCAGAAGTCACCTTTCTGCATTAAGACAGGGCCACTTTGGTGAAGCAGGCTAGGGGAAGCAAAAGATGCTAATCTCACTCCATAAGGAAAGGGCTGTCGTTTTCAAATCTGTAAAATCAGTGCCTATCGTGAACACTACATTCACACTGTTCAGAATTCATATTTGCGGAACTGGATCTTTAATCTGGAAAGTTCACATCACAGTAAGGAAGCAGTGCCCTCTCTCTTCTTCCTTTCCTTTGTTCATACCTTAAAACATTTCATTTGCCTGTACATCTGCTCAGAGGCACACTGGGCCAAATCCTTAGAGTCTGTAAAGGATCACAGCTCCGCTGATGTCCATGGAGCTCCCAGACACAGCTGAGTTTCTGGCCTGCTCACTACACTGTATCCCATCAGTAGTTACATCATTTTTCCCCCCATGTGAGCTAATCATAGGCAAGAAGATTTGCACTGAGCAGCAGCACTTACTGCAGTTCTCTGCCTTTTTATTTCGATGAATCACTGTCTTTTGACTGGGCGTGCTGAAGAGGCTGGTCCAGTTGACAGTGTGGTAGTAGCACAAATTGCTGTTGTCTGTTATGTAGATGTTGCCGGCACTGATTTGCTTCAAGGACTGAAACTGCAGAGAGGTAATGCCTTGTTGCTTTAGGATGAGTAAGGAAAGGCCACTGTGATGAAAACAAAAGTAAGAAAGAACAGGAATTAGCTCCAGAAGGCGGAACTTACTAGAGCTGGTTGGGAATCTCCCACTAGAATTAGTTCCTAATGTCAAGATGATCTTTCTGGCAAAACTGAAATTTGGTCAGAGAATTTTATTTTGGGGTCACACAAATATGTTATGAGTCAACATCCAGTTCTGTTGCCTAGAAAATTATGAGCCCCGTGAGACTTGTGATACTGCAAGCTGTGATGCTCACAGCACTAGGTCAACTGGGCCAGCAAAACACCTCAACTAGTTCCATTTCATCCATTAACATCTTTTTTGAGATAAAGTGCTGTTGAGAAAACGGAATAAAATCCAGATTTTTTTCCTAAGACGACACAATCAATGCTATGATAGTTTATATGCTAAGAAGAAACTGACAAAGTCATGCAAAATGTATTAACATCTTCTGTCAGGCATCAAATTAATGTCATTTATAGTAATACACGAAGAAATAGTTATTTTCAAGGAGATTTTTCCAGCCCACTTTCTACATTTCATTTTTCTTTTGTTGTAATATATGGTTATCTCCTTTCTTCATCAAAGCAATGGTAAATGATTGTCTGTGTAACATGGAAATGACTGCACATATTTTATGACTGAAGATTAGTGAAGACAATATCCAGTTTCTGGGCATCCTTTAAGTTATTGTATTTTAATGGTTATAATTGTTTTCCAGCTGTTCCAAATAAAAATTGTTGCTTCCAAACAGAATGCTGGGCTGTAATTCAATCTCAAGGTTTCACTCCTATTCGTAATCTGCTTGGGTTGCCGTTTAAAATGCGAGCAGAATCCCATTACTGATTTACTATATTTACACAATGGGGAACCAGGGGTTGCTGTATATATCATTCAGATACCTTCTTGTGCTTCCCTCATTATTTCTCACCACATTTTCCTGTCTTCAAACCAATTCCTCTGTATGAGTTTTCATATGGAAACATCTCTGGTAAAAATGGCACTACAGAGCTAATGTACACCTCACCTGCAAGGTACCTCAGTGATTTCAGTGTTGTTCCACGTATTTACCTTTTACCATTTCTTAAGACTACATCGTTCTTCAGGCACATGAGCCTGCACTTCCAATCGCAACCATATAAACTTCCTGATAAGGGGGCTAAGTTCTACTATTAATGTCCTTTAAAGTTGTGTTTCACATTCACAAAGTATTTTAAACCAGAAAATGTACTTTCCAGACAATGAGTTAACAGCTACGGCAATGAAGCAAGATTTTTTTTTTTTTAAATCATTACGTTCAGAAGGTATTACCCATTATAAACAACTGATTCGCAAAGATACTGTTAATGAATACCTTGATAACAGAGAAAAACATACCCATTTATGATCCCCTTCCCAAAAGATGTTGCAGCCTGTGCTACGGAACAAAGAATCATTGAATCCATCAACAGAGGAAGTACCTTACCTATAGAGAGCTCTTCCACCGATAGTAACCAAGTTAGAAAACACCCTGAAATCTGTCATATTCTCAGGCCATGACTGTATGTTCAAATACCCTGAAGGAGAAAAAGGCAAGCATATGAATATCAATGACTTCTGCCACAAAGACTGCTTTATCACATACATGAATTAGGATAGGCTTAGCCTATAAATGAAAGACAGCGCTGGTTTGAGAAAAAGAAATAAACAGGTAATGAATGCTGCAGACTACTGTCTTTGAATTCATCAGGCTGCTCACCACTGTCTCCTCCAAAAAGGCAAAGGAGGACTTGTAACAGTCACAACAGCATTATGTTTACTTTCAACAGCCACAGTGAGGGTGAACCTAAACACCAGCTGAAATCTTGCAAGGCCTCCCAGCCTTTTCTAAACAGCAGCAGCAGAAAAAAAAAAGGAGATTTGCCTGAATTAAGAACATTTAGTTTTAAAATGTGCTAGAGACTTAGGGTAGAAGTTGAGAGATCCATTATGATGCACTAAAAGATGACAAGACTTTCCTAAAACTAAGAACTTCCATTCATTTCTGTGTGCATGTGAGTGCGAGGGCTGTTCATCACCAGAGAGCATTCTGTGCACAGGTATGTGGGACTACTTATTTTGTGCTACACAGACCTCTACAGAGTGCAGTTCCCTATGATTTTGATTCAGTAACGACTGAAATGCAGTACATCTTTAAGCATAGGGGTAATTCCACTTAAGTAGCAGAGCTGAGACTGTCAATTAGACAGCGTGCTTAAGAATGGCAAATTACAGGCACCCAGATGCCAGATTATCTTTGACATTAATTAGGGAGAGATTTAGAGCTTACTTTCATTTTTTAATCCCACTGGTTTGCTGAAATACACAACTTTTGAGAGGTGAAGCATGTGGGAGAGAACTCATCTCAAATGCCAAACACTTGTTGAGCTTCACCTAGCTACAATCATGCTGTAGCATCCAAAGGCTTTTTTTTTTGTGCATAAAATACAAATTTTTTTTCGCATTTCCCTATCTATACATAATCAGTAATCAATTGAGAACTCAAAGCTGTAGCATCTTCCTCCCTGTCCGCCGAACGGTGAAACAAGAAGCAAGATGCAAGAAAACGAACTACTGATTTCTAGCTATATGACCCCACTGAAAAGCCACAAAAGATGGGAAGGACTACCAACCCACACATTATACATTTGTCTTTAAATTACAGAAGCTAATTTGCAGCAGCATCTGCTGTTAGACCAAGAGAAGTAGCTGCAAAACCAGATTGACTTATCTGTTTTTTTCCAAGGCATGTTTCAAATGCTTTCAAGTGAAGACCAAGACCCCTGGCCTACTCAACAGTAAGGTCTTGGTCTTCTGATGCTTGCGTACCCCAGGCATAGTGGGTATTCTGTTTTCATGAGAAAAGGACAACACATTGTGAATATCAACTGATACTGAAGTTGTTGTATATTAAACTTTTATGAAGTTTACAGCACAGTGAGCTTAAAGAAAAAAGCGCCTTCTGTTCTTCAGAAAACCCAACAAATGACAACCACAAACGCAAAGTGAGAAGTTCAGGTTATATGAAATCGGAAGGGTGTTACCTGTTATCTCTCTCACAGTTTGGAAGATATTTAATTTCTCTGGATTGATTGCAGCGATTGTGTGATATGGGTCCCTGAAAGATTAAAAGGACAAAATGTGGTACTCTGAATAAAAAAAGAAAAGGTTCTCAAAGCTATACCATGTAGAAAGTATTAAGGAGGTCAACACTTTGCTTTTAGGCAGCATATGCTCCAGAGTTCTTCAGACTTTCCAATTTCTTCAGACTGTCATTGCTGCAGAACCTGTGTCTAACTTCTCCCAAGTCATCTTGAAGGAAAATAATGGTGCTTAGCATCTTTAAGGTTCAAAACATTAACGTTTTAGCAAATATTTATGCTCACAGAAAACTTAAGGGATTCTAAACAACCATGGGTGACCTCCCTAAAGGAAAGATGAATTTTCAACTTTTTTTCCAGGAATACTAGCTCAAATGGTGCAGTTGCGATACTGTACTACCAGGACTACCAAAACTGCTATTGAAACGAGTGAAAAGCTATAAGCAAAACAAAACTAATAGCTTGCCAGCAGTTCCTGACATGTGGCATTAAAAGGGTACACTTTTTAGAAAGTGTTGAACAGGGAACATCTCAAAAAGCACAGATCCCTGCCAAGCAAGTTTGTCACCTGAGAAATTAAAAACCCCCAAACATTAAAGTCTCAAAGTTAGATATGCTATAGTGTAAAATGATGACGCTGACCTTGATTTTGAGAGTGCCATCATTTAGTAAATAATTCCCCCTCCCCCATTTTAAAGGGGTAAAGACTGTCCAACTTTTTAAGAAGCAGAAGCCTAATCCAAACAAAAATCCAAAAATCCTAATCCAAACAAAAATCCTAATCCAAACAAAAATCCTAATCCAAACAAAAATCCTAGAAGCCTAATCCAAACAAAAATCCTTTAACAATTCAGGGAAAGATTCTTCTGTAACATATTGTTATGCTATTTTTGTGGGTTTTCTCAGGGCAGGAAACATCCTCAGTAAATGTGGAGCATGCATTTCCACCTCTCCTCCTGCTTTCCAAGAGACATTGTTCTTGGAATTGGAACATGCAGGTAATCAACCAGGCTGTCTTTGGGGACAGGCCTCACAAGTCTGTGTGGCGACAGACTGATGGGGTCACTTCCAACCATCCTGGAGGCGATTCCAGGTTAGCAGCAACAAAAGGAGTTCTCGAACCTTAACATAAAGCCCAGCAGACCACAGAAGCATCATATACACTTCATTTTAACAAATTGGGGCTCTCAGAAAACTAGATAACAAGTTTTGACTACCTAACAGAGACACAGCATTTTGCTTTTACAATGCACTACTATTAAAAAAGGAAGCTTGCCTGTACTAAACATGAGGTTGCTGAATTTCACCTCCAAATCCTAACATAAAGTAGTCTTTAAAGATACAAATATACATTTAACGCCCTTAAGCAGCCAAATGTCTGATATGTTTTATCAACATAAACTGTAGAATAATGCAGTCATCTTCTACCATTCTTATTAGCAGAGCCAAGATTTTTTTAGTAGAACAGGCACAGCTGAATTTCACAGCTCCCGGAATGAGAGTTCCAGCTCATTGTGAAACTGGAGATGGACAACTAAAGGAAAGATAAAAAGCTGCTGAGCACTGAAGGCTTGTTGCTCCTGCTGCAAGTGGGGGGAAGAAGGAGGCAGCATGTGCCGCTAGCTGGGGCTGTCCATCCTTAAACTACAGCTCTCCTTGGTATATGCCACGCCTTCACAGGCAACAACATAAGCAGAAGGCAGCTTGGCTTTTTAGCCCCCCAACCAGAAGGAAACAGTAGAGAGAAGGCTGCATCTGACCTATACAGGTCCTACTCGTTTTCCAGCCAATGTGTCTTCTGTCTCTGCCTCAGGTAGCAGGTATGTATCCTAATGAAGATCACTTTATCCATGCACTTCAGCAGAGCATTACCTTAGAAGAATGAGTACTACTGACTCCCCAAAATTTAGGTCTACCTTCATCCCACTTAACTTCTGGACACTAATTAAAGCCAATTCATAATTATCTAATTTATATATAAACTATTAGAAATAATTGTGCATAAAACCAATTGACAATTATCTATATAGTTTTTATATAAATTACTAGAAATTCACAAATACTTGAAAGTTCAAGTACTCAGGAAAGGGAAAGACAGGCTACAGAATCACAGGATCAAAAATACGCCAGGATCAATTGTAATGGCACAGTTCCCAGTGAAAACAAACAAAAAAATCCACTCAGCATCTTTCACTGAAGCTACTCTCTGCCACTACTAAAAGTCTTTCAATTCCCAACAGAGAGCTAAGACTTTAAGTCCCTACAATCTGAAACATGGAAAATTCATACTTTTAAAAGCTGCAGTTCACTCTGAGTAAACAAATTTGTAACAGAAGTTAACTAAAAGTTGGAGTGGAAATATGTATTATTGTTGTTGCTCCATGCTGTCCATTTATATAATAAACTACTTGTGTAGCTAGTGTCACTTTTTAAATTTCCTTTCTGTATGATTGATTTGCAAAATGGAACAGAAATTTTAAACAAAAAGCTGTTCCAGAAATATAAAGTTATTTTAATTAATTCTCAAATCTTCTTCTCTTCTTTTAATATATACTACTGTAATTTATGCTGTGGAAAAATTTAGGGTTGCAGAACTCAGTGTCCTCATACTTAAGACTTGTTGGAGTGAGTTTTCTTCATAAAGAAGTGTTACACAGTTTCAATGGCAGATGTCCTAGGCTTATATTCTATTAAAATAGAACAAAATATTTTAACCCTCTGCTTTATAGTCCACAATTTAGATATTTTTCAGATGAATATGGTTTTATTCAAGGTTGGTTTTGGTCCCTTTAATTTAGACAGATTTTTTTAATGAGACTCATCTCATAACTTTCCAGCTAATATAAATTTTGCAACAAAAGCAGTTCTGATACTCAAAATTACGTTTCATGTAATGCGCTGGAATAATCCACCCAAAATTGCTCATGTCCTCTAGCTGCTTGTCTTCCATTTATTAGAGTACTTCCTGTCCTGTAAGATTTGACTGATTTACATCCAGCCTCTCAGTCAGTCATTTGGCCAGATCAGAAAGTGTGATGGCCTGAGTGCTGACTCCTATGTGACCTTCTCCAGGGTTTCAACAAGTTCAAAGCAGCATTTCCTTAAACTGCTTGAACCAAAGCCCCTCTTCCTCCCTATGCGACATTAAGAGAGATGGAGAGATGAGAAGACCAACTACACAGTCAAACCTCACATTTGCTGGCCTTTTGAGAATCACTGAGCTGTAGGGCCCCACCGAAGTGGATTTTCAACTGCCTTTCTCATGGCCAGAGTCAAGTTGTAGGTGAAGCATTACAACCAATCCCTATATCAAATCAGGGAAACAAGTTCTTTCTTTCCACCTCACCTAGTAGGGAAATTTGAGCCAGGCAGCCTAGTGTCAACCACTTTATTATAATATAAACATATCTGAATCTATAGAAAAACTAAAGAAAAATCTGCTGGCACTACTCATGCCAGAATTCCATTTCAGATCCACCTGCAGACATTCAGTCAATCACATTTTCGCTCTGCCATAAAGCTGCAAACATGGACTTGTTTTGGGAACTATGACAGTTGTTTTTGAGGCTATGACAATTTATGCTAGGTGAAGCACTCTCTCTGCATATCCTGCACATTAGGCTGCTGGTCATACGAAATTTAAAACGAACTAATGGAAGGCAACTTTCCTTTCTCCTTTCTATTCTCTAATTGGCCATCATTGTAAGCCAGTATCGAGGTTCTCATGAAGTAAGCAAAGATCACAGTTGTCTTTTCTCTTTCTACTGCAGTCTACTTCATCCTTACTTTTCGTAGAGGTTGAATCCTAAGAATCAAGGTAACAGTTTCCTTCATAATGGAAGGCAGAAAACTAATTTATCCTGGATCTGCTGTTCCGTAAAAGAAGCCTGCAGCCATCATTAAGAGGTGGACGCAATTCGTTTCAGCTGGCACCATGACATAACATCTTAACATTTTGTCACTTACCCATGAATCCCAGTAACAAGGAAGATAAGGTTGCCATTGATCTTGGTACAGTTTATGAACTTGTCAATGTTGCTGGAATCCACCGTCTGAGCTGACACTAAACTCCCTGTTCCAATGCCATCACATGCTGCCAAAACAAGGAGTTTGTGTAAAGAACTAGGAAAAACAATTACTGAATCAGAACATTTTGGCCTTCTAGACACAAGTCTTCATTTCTTTCAGAGATAAAGCAGCAGAGAGGTGTTAAAACAGCACCCGTTACCCATATTCCCAAAGCAGCACGTGCCAATTTAAAGCAAACAGTAAGCTAAAGCACCTGCCACAGAAGGCCATCCTGGCACACGGGTGAAGGTATTTCACACTGCATCTAAAGGCAAGTATGAACCACACAAAATCCCACTCAAGCCAGCTGTAAACAGAGAGCTGGTAACTTAGCTCAGACTACCCTGGTGGCCATGCCATTTATGTGTGCGCTACTTGCTGCAGAAACTGAGGGGTCCTAACACTGCTAGCTCAAGAGGTCCCCTTTGCTCTGGGGGATTTGTGAACTTAACCATTCAAATGTCATAAGGTCCTTTAGAAAGGACATACAAATAATTCTTTACTCATCATCCGAACAAGTAAGTTACTGGGGCCCAGAGAAACTTTGGTACCCAGTGAGGCAACTTCTCTGTGCAGCCTTTCTGTGCAATTTAATTGCATGTTCTGGGACACATGATGCATAGAGGAACAAATCCTTCATGACTGCCATCATTTAACATATCCTACGTCCCTAACTGGCCTCCTCTAATGGCAACTACCAGCAGTACACCTGAACCTTTTACAAACACGTGGTAACTTTCCTCCTCGCACAGTAAGGCTAAAAGCTTGACAGGAACACTACACATGCATTTTCATGCATAAAACTATCTATCCAGCAAAAAAGTGATTTACTGCAATTAGGTTAAAGGACTGGACATTGCCTTCACTTAGACTTCAGCATGTCAGTAGCCTGCCTTGGCAGAGATCTCTGTGTTTGACTGTTTCAGCCACGTGGAGTGACTGTTGATTTACAGAGGTTTTCAGTAGCTTTGTTGTGAACTCCCTTCCAGATATGGCTTCCCCTAGGACTGGAAAGTGGCACAGGCCCTCGTGGGAAAACTGATGGCGCTTTGCTCCTGAGACCTTCAAGCAGGGAGCAGGAAGTCTCCCTAGTGGAGCCTGGGACAGCAAAGTAACCCATAGATTTCAGTCTTCTCAACAGCACCAACACAGAAAAACTTCTAGTTTATGTTTTAGACACTTAGAAAGGAGGTAGAAGATTCTGGGAAAACATTTTTAAAAAACAGAGGAAATAAATGGAAACCTAACATTGTATTGACAAGTAGGAGACATACCATACATTGAAGCCAGGGCTTTAGTATGGCCCCCTTTGGAATGACAAAAGGACAGCTCTAAAACACCTCCAGGAAATACTTGTCATTAAAATAACATAATAAAGAATTCTTTCAGATTTCTCTAAAACCAACAGAGAAATGCCGTTCATTTTTATCTAATCAAAAGCAATTTGTTTGGTTATATTACCATTACAACTTAATAAATTTTCATTCTATTGTATATACTTCACACACAGCCTACATAGCTCAAAGTTCTGTGGCTGTCCAAAGGCTATTAATATTCTACAACATACTCATGAAGGGTATTTCATGCCAAAATAACACCCTGCTCTGCTCTGCTACAGTGTAGACCACACTCACCAAAATTTATACTAAACTACTGCCTACCTTTAGGACAAATGTCAGTGCAGGGCTTGCACATCTTAATACCATTTTCTTCAACCTCCATCTTGGAGCTCGGACATGCACGGACACAAGAGCTGGAATCTACCACAAAGTTGTCTGAAGAGAAAAAGAAGATAGTGGCAGGAAGCAAACCACTGGACTAAATAATACTGCGACATATGTTTATGGAGTCTATGTTAATCCATATTATTAGTTACCTCAGCACTTCCACATTGACATTAACATTTAATGTTCACTGTTTTCAGAAGTGTATAAGCAAGCAAATTAGGCATGTTTTTGGAGACTTATGAAAATCCATGAATTGTCAGGCCCGATGCCCCCTCCTCCCCCAATTTGGTTTTATCATTATTTGTGGTAAAAAAAGCTACAGTAATTGGAAAGATATAAACCAACATGCTCTACCCTCTTTCATACACACACAAATATATACACCTGGGATAAAACACTGCACAAGACAACGACAAGTATTTCAATTTCGCCTTGTAAAAAAACTGCCAAAGGGGATACAGACTGATCCTACCTCATTGAAAGCTTAATGATGTCAAGAAAGGAGAAAAAAAATGAAAAAAAAGTTCAACAAAGTAATTGGACGAAGAATCATATCCCTTAAGTAGTGCACGGTGTATCAGTTTTGGAAAAAAAAAAAAAAAAAAAATCTTGCTTCAAAAAACCCACCACTCTATTAGAGACAGAATTAAGCCTTGACAGTCACAGCCTCAGCCTACTGTCAATTTGAACTTCTCCACAGAGATTCAAAATTTGGATTTTGCTTTGGCTTGAATTATGGTTCCATTTATTATAGATTACTCATACTTCTTATATGTAATTTATGTATAAAATAATCAATGCACAACAGAACTGTAAACTGTGGTGGGAATGAAAGGGAGAGCAAGAATACTGTCTCCCTTAGTTTTCTTTCTAACTAAAACAGCACTATCAAAGACTGTGTAAGTGATGACCCTCTAAATTTTTCCGTTACTTATCATCATCTGTTTGGCATCTCAGAAGCATGTGTTTTTTTACATGCATGGGATTATTCTTTTTTTAACTCCCTCCTCCCCTCTAATTTTACTCTGGAGCTTTAAGACACTGTTGTTGTCATCAGTATTGCATGGTTTTTCCTCATTGGGACAGAACTGCTCAGAAAATATTTATGCTAACTTTCTGTCAAACCACCATTATTCCAAGTGAAGAAAAGGGCATCAGTAGCATGAAGGCATTTGGTACCAGGTGGTACTGATGGTGGACTGTTATTTTTCTGAAACAGCAATTTCTACCCTTTTACAATCCCACTAACTATTTTAACAGTTCATTCTGAAATTTACAAATGCTGATCTAAAGCATGAATGTAACAAGCGGTGGTCACGAGAACAGAAACCTAGTGAATTCCCTTGAAGAAAATCACTACAGCATAGGATACTTGGAAAGCGTCAACAGCCCAGAATGTCAGTCTTTAGTTAACACATGACTGAGTTATTACAGGCTGCAAGCACATGTGGAGTGATTTGAGATACTGCACTACACCCTTGGCTCTCATTCTCTCATTGTTTTGTAAGGTTCCTGAAATGCAACTCAAAACTTTCCATCACTGCAGGAAAAGGCAGCTAACACAGCACTTACGTGGGCACTTTTTGACGCAAAAAGCCCCATAGGTGTACTTGGCATTGTGATTATGTTCCAGTTGGAAGGTGGTAGGATTGTATACAAAAGTCTGGGGGCACTGCGTGACACATGCACCACTATCATTGAAATTCATACAGGCCTGCAAAACAAGGAAGAAAAAAATAGTAAATTAAATCATATAGCTGCTTTTGGGTTTTTTAGTTTAAAATACAGTCTTGATTGTTCAGACTTGCTGCAACAGTGAGGAATGGGATACATAGTTTTCTAACCTTCACTTTGGCTAGTTAGGTTTCTTGCTAGGATCTTGGCAAATACATGACTTATAAAAGGGGGCTCACTGAGCCCCCTTAATTTGCAACACAATTGACTGTTACAGCACTTCCTACAAAAACATAACAACACTGTAATTTGTTTTGTAAGTATTGTTACTACTAGCAATCAACTAATTCACAACTCGATAGGACATTCAAAAACTGCCAAGAGTGAACAGCTATTTATCATAGTCAGTCTAAACAAATGCTAATGACTTTTTCAGAGGTCCAACCTTTAGATTTCTTACAGCATGAGTCCATCGTCCAGCTGAAAACTGAAATTCCCAATTACAAACCAAGAGGGATAAGAACTTCTTTTGAGCTAGCACAGGAGGGGGTCATTTCCCTAAGTGGCAAGTTTAACAAGGTCAGTTGCTTCACACACTGAGAAAAAAAAAATAGGACTTTGTATCACTTAGCATTCAAGCTCAGCCACCCACAGCTGACAGAGGACAGGGCCCTGACAAATGAAAAGGCAAGTGTGTGGATAAAGAAAGTAATGGTATGCAGGGAAAATAATTGACCATGCAGGGTTGATAATTAGTAATAGAAAAACCCCACTGATTTTGACATTCCTTATCACCACATATCGTGTCTATGGTTTTAACCACAGCTTATAAAAAACTGTTGGAGTAATATTCAAAAAGCATACTGTCAATGTCAAACTTCGTATGAATATGAAAGCTGTAGCCTGGCTAGAGGGAAAGCTGTATCCCTCTAGCAGTTTAAGCAACCATTGCTACTGGATTCTGCTTCCCCACTAACCTGTCTTCCAGAAGCCAGGTTGCTATAGAAGTTTTAGTCTGCGGATGAATCTTTCTGGTCATTTTCCAGGTTGTAAAAAAATACAGATGGTTTTGAATCTTTAAAGTGTCAACAAGTACACTAACATGTGTGTCGTGTCCCCTCCCCTCCAGGCCTGGGACTGAGAGAAAAGTGAAAAAGATTTCTCTCTTCTGCTGCTTTTACCAACAGTCCTCATCTCCATTCAGATCAGGCCCAGCAGGACTGAGAGAGGGTTACTTGTCATGTCAGAAGATTTCAGAAGGGAGAGGCTAATAATGTAACCAAGGCAGAAGGACAAAATCTGCTGCTGAAATGGACAAACAGGGAGTTCCGTGATGAAGGCACTGTCCTATATGGAGCATGAGCTAAGCCAAACTGCTGATCCTGCCTTTTCCAGTTCTTTAAAATGCGTATTACAAAAACTGTCTGTTTCTCACAGAACCAGATTTTTTTTTTTTCTTACAAAGATAAAAACAGTCAGTCACTTCTTTACTAAGAACTGGATGGGAAGTTCGCCCTACTAGTAGGGTTGTGTCACTTTTCTGGTTCCATTGGGCACTCAGCCAGGCCCTCCTATGCATTTCAAGTTTTAGATCCAGTTTGGTTTTGAATGCAAGGTGAGAACATCTCTAAACCTTTGTTTTACCATGTTTGCTTGCAGTTATGTCAGATGATGATTACTGTCTTGCTTTTAGAACTGCATATGCAAATGACTATGGCAGCATATGGAGGAGGATGGATGAATTTTATCTAGAAATATTAAAACCATATTTACAACAGGATGCTGTTGAAAGCTGCCATAATACGCTAAAGGATCTGTAATGCTTCATAAACTGTACTTTTGCTTATTAATAAATACTAATTTAGTTTGTTTCCTCAACACATTTTTTATATCTGCTGTTGACTTAAAAGGTACTCTATCACGTACATGACAATCCTCTGATAATGGTTTAGCAAATTCATAAAGTAAAGCACACCGATACTCTTCAGAGAGGGTACTTCTCAGGAAAAGCTCATCTAGAACATTTGGGAAATTTTAATTTATGCCTATAATACTTTGTATACATTTGTAATTGCTTCGATAACATATGCAAACTTCTAGCATTTGGTGCTAAATGCTGCTAATTTGTGAATGAAAGCGCAGGAAAACACACAGGGAAAAAACAAAGTTCTGTATCTCAGCTGAAAGCTATGCACAGTTGTCTATAGCCTAAAGGGTTACACTTTTCACCCAGTGTGTACTAAACAAGTAATGACTACTCCTGAAAATTGCCAGACCCCTGCTGAATTTCTTTTACATTGCTCTCGGGCCAGGAGTGAATGAGAATAAAGCCCTGGGTGCTTCTCTGCTGGATCAGAACAAACACGCTAGTTGATTTTTAGCATACATATTTCCATAACTGCCACAATTCGGAGAGTCTAACTCCTTTTCTTTCAGGCTGCAGTATTAAAGAACTTATGCTGCAAATAACTCGTCCTTAACCTTTGAAAATGGACACACATCAACACATCAGCTTTGAGGATGTTCCTCAACAGTCATACGGGAACAATAACTGCATTTTTCCTCTTTCCTTTACCTATTTAGATTGTACATGAGACAGGAAAGAATGTTTTTTTCCCATCTGTCTGTTCCAAAGCCAACACAGAACTTCCAGTCAGCGTTGGATCAGGTGTACCACGTGCGTGAAGTATCTACTTGTGCAAAGCCCCAGCCACAAATAACAGCTTTAGTAAAACCTGTTAGCAGTTAAGTCAGGCCATCACTGCATTTCATCAGCAGCAAAAGAATAGTGTTTAGGATGTTTAGGACAAAAAGCACAACACCTACCACTATCAAACGATATCTGAACAGTGAGCAAGTTTCAGGTCCAGCCAGGGGAAGATTCATTTTTGCCCATTCATTATGATCCACTTGCCTACACTATCAAAACATCTGCAGTTTTCCATACCATAAGATCCCTCCTCCCAATTTTATCTGGCAGATTTTAAAAGGAACCTACCCAACTTTGTAGATATTTTTCTTTTCAATCACTTGAGTACCTTTGAAAATCCACCTCTCTGTGCACATTCTAGTTCTAGACTTCCTTAGCCCCAGGTTTGCTTCCCCTGAAAACATCAGGAAAACTTATCTCTGCAACCCAGCGTGATGAGCTACACATTTTCTGAGATCAGCGTTGGGTTCTGAAGCTGCTTACACTATTATAAATAATGGACTACAAACAAGACAAATTTGTCTAAAGGCTTGTATGCTCACATTGTCTATTTTTTTAAAGAAAAGTTAGCCTTTTCCTCTTTTCATCTTAAGCACATGTAGTAGCATGCATTTGAGGTAGAATATTTCGGAAACCACTTTCCTTCCATCTCCACTAAGAAGCATGCCCAGTAAAAAAGCTGAATTTAAATCACGTCTGGCAGGAATACGGAACACTTTTCACAGAGAAGCTGAATTGTATTCTTGACTCTCAAATAAATAGCACACAAATAAAAAGAGCAGTAATAAAAGCCATGCTCAAATGTAATGATAAATACTTCTAAAAATTCCCTAGCACCTCTAAAAGTTAATTTTAGAAAAGCAAAAGATAAAAATCACAGAGATTAGCATATTAATGCTTCCCAATCTGTATTTACAAATCTCATAAATCTGTTAATGGGTAATATTAAGTAGATAAGTGACGTTAATATAATGTGAAAAATATTAAATGTTAAAATTTGCAGTCTAAATCTGCGAGCGTGCATGCAATACATTAAAAGGGACAAAACTGTGAATTTCATGGATTAAAGCATTAAGAATTCGCAGTGTGACTGCCAGGAACAGGAAAAAGGAGAAGTCTCACACATACAAAGCAATCGGTATCTTTAGGTCCGGAACAGCCTCCAGCACATTCCCGGTGGCAGCAGTCGCTGACGTAGGGTCCATAGCACCGTCCATCACACTGCTCTGCACACACTGTCTTCGTTACTAGGAGGAGGCAGGAAAAATTATCATGTCAGAATCAGAACTAAGGCAAGAGCTCTTCAACTGCACACTGATGAAAACAACAAACTGAACAGCATACTGAAAAAAAACCCTCAAGTTTTAAGGTAATTGCTTCAATGGTACTGGGCACTCATATCCTCCACAATACCTTCACAATACCCTCTTTAGGGATACATACGTTGCTCGAGAACTGCGGAGGAAGAATTTTTAAAGTGTTTACTCTTACCCTTGGAAATTCAGGTGGAATATTATTTTCAAATTATTAGTTTTTGTAAATGGCTGATGGAAGGATATGAAAAAACCCCTCACAAAATAACAAAAGAGCCCACCAGTTCCATGTGAGTTTTCCCCCATGAAGAACAGCAACACTGAGTACAAGTGAAATTCAGAGTGAGGCCAGCAATCTCAGAGCCAAATGCTGCCGTCGATGGCAACCAATTTGACAAATAGGCAATGAGATAACAAAACAGACTACAACCTGCAGATTGGAACACATTTAGGAAAATGCACTTACCTTTTTTCTAAATAACACAATTCAGTCTTCATTCACAGGGAAACAACTATATTCTACCAACTGGAAAGCACAGTGATTGAAGTGCCACCACACTACCATACCTCAGGCCTTAGTCTTGTGCTAAGAATGGCCAACAAGTGGAGCATCCTCCTCCCCTCACTCAGCTATAGCCTCTATCTTTATTTCACGGAAAAAGAAATTAGTATTACCTGCAGGACTATACCAACCACCACCCACAGAATGCCAGGAAGCTGTGCTGTCAGCTGTCTTTTGATAAAAGCAGGGATGTTACCCTTCTGTAATTAACCTTTACCATTTATTTTGTTAAAAGCATTTAATTACTTCTCTATGGAAAACACTTTTCAAGAAGCCAGAGAAGGCAAAATTCCATCCAACTTTCTGCTTGATTCTACTATTTAATGTATCAGTAACGCCTTTATAAGTACTTTCCAATGCAAATTCCCTCCACTACTTGCCGGAAATACTTAAGTATGCCAAAGCTTCTTGATACACCCAATACTTATTTAGGACATAAAAATGTAAATAACCAAAGTCATGTCATCATTTATAATCTATGGAATAAAGATGCACTTTTACAGTAATTCCATCTTGCTGATACCAGAGGCAAACCCCCAGACAGAAAACACTTCCATGCCTTATGCAGTCTGATTTAAGAATTAAGGGAAATTTCTGTAAATGCACTTGCTGTCAACACTGCTAGAGAAACAGATTAAAAGGATTTGTTTATTTAAGTAACAGTATTTGATAAACACTAGGACAGAGATATGAAACAGTGGCATATGTTAAGGAGAACATACATGTCACAGTACGCCACCACCACACCACTAGCTGATAGGGACAGAGTCTCATCTCATGAAAATGAATGAAGATCTCATTTACTCAGTGACTGCATAGTTTTCTGCCAGTTCAGAAATTGGTCCATCGCGCCTTGATTTGCACTGGACCGGGCACTATCTGCTTTGACCTCAAAGGGAGGCAAGGCCCAGACTTACCCTGACTTGACGGAGGACTCTCTTTGCCAGAGGCTCCCCTCTGCCATCAGTAGAGGCACAGAACCAGAGGACATGCATTTCATTCCGTCCCATGACCCAAATCCTCTGTGTTTACCTGTGTCACTCCTCAGAAAAGGAGCTGGCCCCCAAGCCAAGGGGGCACCATCCAAACGCTCTGCCTCCCTTTTACACAGCAACCGTTCATGACCATGCATACTTCATTTTTTAAAATGACCGCTCCTCTGCCACCACTTTCTGCCCTTCTGGCTAGCATTACCGCTGCTGATAGCAGGGCAGGCCCTGAGGCCATGCACTGAGCCACTGCTCCTGGCAGCAGCATGGGGGGGCACTGAAATGGCTGCCCCTCCCACCGAGCATGCTCAGTGCGCCCCTCCCCACCACACATCTTCAGTGCCCCCTTCTAGAAGGTTCCACAGGCAGAGGGTGCAGTCTCTGGGTTCCCCTCACCAGCACTACCCCACCTATCGCACCCTAAAAAATTACATTGCACCACCAGCATATTTCTTTCTTTCTTTCTTTTTTTTTTTTTTTAATTACACAAGAGGCAGAGAGCCTAGGAGCCAAATTTCAGGTGGATACAATCAAAACTGTTACAACAGGAAAAGAGAAGGGGATGTGATACCACACCATGGCTGCTCACTGGCAGGATGCTGTTAAAAAGCATTCTTCGCTGTTGCTCCACAGCAATTTAACATTTTGCTTAAACCTGGGACGTTTTGGTGTAAAGCACCTCTGTGTAGATGATTAGTACAAGGCACCTAATTAACTCAATTATAATTTATTTACCTCAGTGCCAGCTACTGTTGGGAACAGGTCAAGATGTCCACCATCACCATATAACCATTGCTTCCCTATGGAGGAGGTTTCCTGGCAGACTTAACAGGGCAAAGAGGCCAAGGCCCAGCGGTGTGTCCCACACCATTGGCCGCGAGAGGTATGGGGAATCCTCCACCGCTGCCTCCCCAAAAACAGGCCCTGAGGAGGCAAATCCCCTGCCTCGAGGGGAGGAGGGACCTGCCTCTCCCGTGCCTACAAACCACACTGACCACCCCCGGGCATATTTAGAAAAGGCACAGTCTTCTTGTCAACTCACAAGCTATTATTTTTAGTGAGCCAAGCTCTGTATTTGCAGGATTACACACTTCTTTCAAGCTGAGCTGCAGATAATAGCGCTTCCCTAGGCTGCGTAGTTTAAACAGCGGTGGGAAACGAGCTCCAACAACAGCAATGGATTTAAGCAATTTACTGACATCTTTTCAGCAGTTTTCACACTATTAGGCTAGGACAAAATAATCTAAATTATTCACCCTCCTCTAGAGCCCCACAGTAAGGCTTTTGCCGTGTATAAAGTTACAGATAGTGTCAATTTGTTTTTTAAATTCCCTAACTTTTAAAAAGACTACAACAATTTGTTCCAGAGTGTATTTCCTTTTTAAAAAAAGCAAGAGCACCGCACGCACCAGGGCTGACTTGGAGGGATATGGTCCCCTTTTCAGCACAATACTTGAACAGAATGCCTTCAAAAAGCATACCTTGCTTATGATTAGGCACCAGCTTAATGAGGGCCTCTACCATGCTGCTCAGGATATGGAACATTCTGAGTTTTCCTGAAGAGTAGGAAGTTGTAAAGTGGTTTGCAAAATTTACAATTACAGCAAAGGTTTGTCACTGTTCTTCCCTAATTGTTTATTTTGCTGGGAAAGCAAACAACGCCAACAGAAATGTCAACATTTCATTCCAGGAAAAGGCCACAACATACCATATTTATCTTCTGGTTCACTGCATGCTGAATTTGCGTTATAACTGCTATCGAGGGTCCAGCTCTGAGGGGGACCTGTCAGATATCCTCAGTGGCACCACACACCAAGACAGAAAAGAGCTTAGTGGGGTCTGAATGTTTTTAAGGACCCATATTCAAGACAGTTTGCAATGAAGGCTTTTCCCCAAAGCAAAACAAACACAAGGCAATACTATGTATTGTTTGAAGTCCCGAAACAATCTGATTGTTCAGATTCCAATAAACATAACTCAACAGTTCAGCTTCCTGCAATCGTTATCATGGGGTAACCCTACAGAAAATGTACATAGTTGCACTGGTTTAAAAAGATAGCAAGCTTTTTCCCCAAAAACTTTCCTCCAAATGCAATCAATTGATTTTATAGCTGTGACTCAAGACCTATCCGAAAGGGCTCAAGATGGTGCCGAGAATTGGGACAGATGGTAGGGAACTGGGCAGCAGCTGTGAAGAGGCAGTGTCAACGCAGAGCAACCCTGCTGCAAGCTGAGAGGGAAGAGTGGAGCAATATTGACCTCCTCCTCCTCCTGCTACCTGCTGTGGAGACTGTTCACAGGGAGCTGGTGGACAGGGATGATCAGGAGCCCTCGCATCACGTCCTTCTTGCAGCCCAGACACACACATGAGATCAAGGAGTTCTGGGCTGGGACCCCAGCGGAATTTTAGATGCCAGGTATTTGTTTCTTCACCCAACACAACTGTGAAGAGACCCTTCACTAATCACAGCTGAGGCCCCAAGTTTCGAACCAGACTTTTGAGGGTCAGCACAACTACCCGTCCTACTGACCCTTTGTGGGATCCCAAGAAATCTGAGTGTTTGACCACACAGAACGTCACAGTCAGGGCCGGGACAGCAAAGGACAGTGGCAAACACCAAGGTCTTGAAAAAATGTGCGATGTGTTGGGACAGGTTTCTGGGGGAGTGCAGAACAGTGACTGTCAATCTCTACTAGTGTTTCACTGAGATATAGCAATAAGCTGTGTTGGGGACAGGGTGGAATGGGCACTTCATATATGTGTGCAACTAATCAGTCTCTCTTGTTGTTTCCCTTAATCTTTAATTATGTCAGGGCGCTATAAATCTATGAAGGAAAAAATGGGAAGTAACTGAAATCAATGAAAAAGTCTTATGAACATGCAAAGTTATTAGAGAAATACAAGGATTTTAATTAAAGATGCTGGCTCCAAGCAAAAATGCTGGGTTACCCTGATTGATCTAAGCTGCTGGTTCAGCTCTTTCTGTCTCCCCCACCAGGCTCCTGCTTGCCTTTTGCTGCTCTAATTGGGTACTTACTGCATCGGCACCTTCTTTTTCTCAGCAACATCAGCTGCACAAAGACTGTATAAATACAATTATGCTCAGGCCAAACTCCTGTACACATACACAGTCATGGAGCATTTTACATTTGCTGAATGTTCATGTTTCGGGTTTGATTTAAAGGCTTTTTGCCCTTTTTGCGTTCCCTTAGTTGGGCCTAAATTTTAATTTATATTCTTCTCTTTTGTTTCAGTTACACTCCTCTAGGACCAAGTGCATAATCTGTCATTTTAATAAAATAATGTATTCAATTTGTAAAAGTTTCAATTTCTTTTCATAGAAAAAGTAAAAAAAAAAAACAACAAACCCACAACTCTTAACAGACATCAACAGCAAAAATAGTAACAACCTAACCATAGATTTTCAAATTTGATTAGTAACTTCCAAAAGTGTTTGTTCTTGTGGGTTTTTTTAACCCACATTCTATTTAGTTTCTATTCTAAAGGTTTACATTCTATTTAGTGGGTGCCCAATACTCTTTGAAAAATAGATTATTTTTTAAAGTATTTCCACATTAGCCTTTCCTGACACTGAAACAAAGAATACCGTCTAGCTTTTACATGTTCAATATTAATATTTACTAATATTTAATTATAAAAGAAAAATGGATCATTAATTGCATAAAACAGTACCCTGAAATTACATCTTCTCTACCTCCTAATAGAACAGCTTATTTTAAATTTCCTATTAATTGTCTTCTTAAATACATAAATTTCCTTGTCACATTTAGAGACACATTAGGACAGCGTTAGATGCAGGTGGTGTTTCAGATAGAGTTAGAAGTACAGAGAGACATTGCTGGAAGGCAACCTAAGAAGAAGCTAGGTAGATGATATTAATGCAAAAACACAAAAGGATTTTGATTTTTTTCCATATGTAATTTGAAATGAAAGTCATGGATTAAGATCTTTCATTTTTTATCCTTTCCCTGGAAAATAATTTAAATCTTATCTTGGGAGGGGGGCTCATTAGAATTTTTTGCTTCAGTGACTCCATAAAAAAAATGAAATTATTAAAATGCAGACGTGCCTCTGAGTTGTTTCTAGGAACAAAATAGTTTGACAGTGGGATGTAGTACAGCTGAAGTGTTTTCCTACACGCGTTTGAAAGACGTGCATCCCCAAGGTGACTAGGTTAAAGTATATGCTATGTTTGTGATACCATTCATCCTATCTTTGGCTTGTATCTATGAATAACATTTAGGAGCTTGAAAGCCAGGCATGTTTTTTAAAGTCAGAAATGAAGGCAGCAAAAGCACAGCACCACTTGCATTTTTATGTTTGTAGTCCCTACTCATAATTCTTGGCTTCAAACAGTTTGCAGAAAACCACATTTTGAGAAAGTGCAATGAAGAAGTGCCCGTTGCCAGCCTAATATTCAGTCTTTTCCTTAAATCCTGCTGTTTACCTAAGGTGCAGCAAGGTCAGGGAGGCAAAGAGGAAGTATACGATATAAAATTAACTCCTCTCCCTGACAATCAGAGGCTGAAGAGTGTGCTCGAAGGTAAAAGGCCGTAGAGTAGCTCTTTCAAATTAGAAATGTGTGATCTGTGTATCTCCCTGGATCTTAGATGGCATATGTCTTTCCATAGTTTATTATTTTAAATCCACGGTTGTGCCTTAGCCTGTCCCCACTGTTTGGATTTGAGAGGGCAGTCACTGTGAAGAGAGAGATAGCTGTCACTCCTCGAGCAAACCTACCGTGGAGCTCTGCTAAGCTTCTGACTTCACAACACAGCAGATAAGTTTTTCTCTCTCTGGTATTACTACATTAATCCACCAAATCAGTTCACTTATCTGAGAGCAGTGCTTTGTAGAGGTTGAGATGTGGGAGCTGATCCTGCCACATGGACTTCTGCAGCCACACAGAGTCTAGTTGGACTTTCCCACTTCACATAAGGCTGGAGCCTCTGCTTGCTGGAGCCAAGGCCTGAGCCAGGATCATATCATCCTTATATAACTGTCAAGGTTTTACAGTATTCTTGAATAAGCTAACCGCGTAAGGCCTGAATAAGACTACTCAAGTTTGGATGAATTACCCAGGTTCTTACAGTTACTAGTTTTAATAGACAAACAGGCCTCTCATTAGGACAGAGAAAGAACGAACCAGCATTAATTAATTCTAACCATGATATAAAATCATTTGGTCAGCTAGGGTTTAAGTCCCTTTGCACTGTCTACTTCAGCACATAACCTTGATGTAAGGAGGCTTTCTGAGCACTGACTTCTTTGGGGCTTTCACAAAGACTGCCAGCAAAGGAGGGAGAGGTACTAGCTTGACTCAGACAAAGACGAATCTGCTTAGCATCACTGCACCTGGTTCGTTAGACAGTTATTCCTACAACCTGTCCTAAAGCGTTTTTAATCGCACCAGCAGATAAAGCTCAATATGAAACAGTAATATAAGAATATGTTAACTTTAGCACAGCTGTAACTGTCATCAGCTTTGCCAGCAACATCAGCTGATGCTCCTGAATGAAAAGCAGTGCCCGGGCAGGGTGGCAGAGCCTCTGCAGGCACACAGCTCTGTCACCTGGCCCCTCGCTTTGCCACGGACAGGAGGTCAGCTTGGATTTGCTGCTCATGCTCACTCATAAAACGTTCATGTCAAGCTGTCTGCCATTTCTAATTTCCCCTTATCTCTTCCTGCAAGTAGTCAAAAAAAAAAAAAAGGCATAGTTGCGCTGTTCCTAATATTTCCAACAAAAAAGGCAGATGACATTGGGCTATCATCAGTTGAGAGAGTTAGTTGGTGTGCTCGCTTGATAGCGGTTAATTTGTCACAATCCCTTCCTCCTATCTACAACTCAGCCAAGGAAACAAGCACAAGCTAGAGCAGTGCTATCTGGGAGAGGTATCAGCAACCATTTCATTTCCTAGGAAGAGTGACTCCAGTAAACATAACCAATTTCCACTCTCCTAAATTTCAAAGAAAGGAAGTGTAAAGGATAGCTCTATTCCCGTAAGGGGGAAAAAAAGAAAAAACTTGTAGGAAAAGACAGCTCTCAATTTTCTCCTCTTTTATATTTGGTAATATTATGACTGTACTTCTAGCTCTTTAGTGCCTATCTGAAGGAGCTGAAAGCACAGAAGGAAGAAACTCTCTCAATATAGTTCTTTTTTATTCATTTTAATGCTCTCTAAATTCAAGAGGACAGACAGACATTGTGAACAACCCTTCGCTTACTACTTCCTTCACAAAAACACCCCAACCTATTCTCTCTTTCAGTACAACTCAAATACATTCTGAAGTTATTATAAAGAGAACAATTCTGCAAGATAACTAATATTCCCAGGCTCCCACTGAAATTAACAGAGTGTTTTGGCATTAGGAACTTTGCAGCGTCAGGCCGTCATTAAAGATCTCCAAACCTGCCTTGTAGGTTTTTTTTCCTATTCCTGCAGTATTCGTTTCAGTGTATTCCAAAATAACCATCAATATTCTCAGGAGCCGTGCTGCATGTTGCCGCCAAGAAGTGAAAAGAAAATTCAAGTTAGCTTAAGCATTTTTAGAAAGCACAAGGGAGGAAAGAAAAATATAAATTCACATGGGTGGAAAAAACCCAGATCATCTGTTGGTAAAAACATACAGAAAAAAATTTCAAATATTTTAGAATTATACTAAACCCAGAACTTATAGTATCCCTTCACAATTAAAAAAAAGTAGGATCCTTGTTACATCATTTTTCATTCCTTTGTTTCTCAGAGTCTTGCATACTTACAGGTCTGGCAGTGATTCTCTGTGGGTCCCCAGCATCGGCCTGTGCAGGACTTGTGGCATCGGCCGCCTGCAGGACAGAGAGAGAGAGAGAGAGAGAGATTAGAAATATGGCTTCCTTTCATTTTTTCAACATCCAGCAACCGCTGAAAAGGAGGGTCCATCTTGTCTTTGGAGGGTTTTTATGCTTTACCAAGGTTGAAACAGCTCCTGTAAAAACAGCCCAGATGAATAGCCAGAATTAGTGTCAAACAGATATGAAATATGGCTACTTACCTAAGTGCTTCATACCCTAAATACCTCTCTGCTACGTATAATGTCTGGGACATTTTAAAACAAAAAAAGATGAACAAGTCTGGAGGACTGCGGAACAATTTCATCACCCAGTGCTATTACTATTGTTCTCTACGTACTATGTAAGACCCACTCATTCATCCACAGGAGAAGAGATGGCTGTGCTAGAGAAGATCGATCGATCGATCTCATGTTCAATTTCATCTGAACAATGGGGCAATATACTCAATGCCTTTGATTAAAAGCCACCCCTCACCCCGAAAAGCTTGCATAGTCTTCACGTCCAATATCATGGTAAAGGAAATGTGCCCTGTGCAACCTCTTAACCCCAGCAACAGCTAAACTCACAGGACCTTTCCTTTTCTGGCTGCTGGTTCTCTAGTTGCCTGCGGTTGTGCTTCTGAAGGAACCTCGTGTCCTCCAGAACCTAGAGGTGATGCTCCACATCATCCTTCTACATGCTGACAGGTTTAGTCCCTCGAGAAAAGGAACTGTAGGTGCTTTCATTGTAAAATACAGATGGAGGAGGAAGAGTTAGCAATGGTAGCTTTTATAAACTACCTAGTAATCAGTGAGTGAA